>NC_143025.1:22222500-22579166 GCF_057628025.1 Oncorhynchus mykiss
GGATCTGTGATGCGGTGAGTTGTGTGTGTCAGTCACAGGCAGCAGCTCAGCTCCCATCTGGATTGGCCAAGCAGAATACCTACAACCTGGCCGTCCAAGCAGAATACCTGCAACCTGGCCGTCCAAGCAGAATACCTGCAACCTGGCCGTCCAAGCAGAATACCTGCAACCCGGCCGTCCAAGCAGAATACCTGCAACTTGGCCCTCCAAGCAGAATACCTGCAACCTGGCCGTCCAAGCAGAATACCTGCAACCTGGCCGTCCAAGCAGAATACCTGCAACCTGGCCGTCCACGCAGAATACCTGCAACCTGGCCGTCCAAGCAGAATACCTGCAACCTGGCCGTCCAAGCAGAATACCTGCAACCTGGCCGTCCACGCAGAATACCTGCAACCTGGTCGTCCACGCAGAATACCTGCAACCTGGCCGTCCTTGCAGCCCCAGACACACGCACTGCAACTGAATGATCCTGCTAGCAGATTGGGTTTCCTGGCTGTGTTTCTCTCTGTCGGCCTCTCTCATATTGATCAGGGTTTCCATGCTATTCTTAGCCCCACTGGGCCGCACGGTCCCCAAGCACTCAGATCTGCACAGCACAGTGCTGCTGCTCCATTCCATGGGAACATAGGCCTAGTTTCATGCAGTCTCATGCTGTAGGGGTTGTCTGCTATTGTAGAGCAGTCAAGATTAGGGCTGGAAATTGCCCTAGGTGCTGATACGATATGAATTGTGATTCGATACTGGGATTTTATTGCAATTGGATGTTCCAAAGACATTGCTCACCATATCTCTGCTGCAGAGGAACAAGAAAGGAAATAAAAGTGCTGACTCCCTATTTAAAAAGAATATAGAGAACAAGCAATGAAGGAAAAACACTGGAGTTTTGGAGCAGTCAACTAGCGCAAAAATATATTGCGTTATTGTTAAAAGAATACGATATGATATATGGTAAAAAAATGTCAATTCTGGGCTGATATGTAAGTGTATCGATGTTGTCCCCCATCACTAGTCGAGGTGATTTTCAACTGTAGTCTAAATGCTTTTCAAAACACATTGAAAGAAATTGTCACTGAAGTAAAAAAAAAAGCACTGATATTACTGTTTTGTTTTACTTTTGAGTTGTATTAATATTTTATATATGTATCAAGACAGGCATCGAAGCCAGTGTAGTGTATTACCACGTGTAAAATTATAGTAACACTTTGTTAGTGCCAAGATAGGGACAAGTTGAACACACTGGACTTTGTACACTGAATTATACTTTGTTGTTGCTTAACGCAGGAACTGTACTGTATAATAATATTTCACTTTTGTGCTGTTTAACTTCTTCAGATTTAGTTTGACAGTAGCATATTTGTGTTTAGTATATTTAGTCATTATTTTGTTTGTTGGATTTATACTACTAATTGTTACTTTGTTACTTGGAAGAAGCTCAGAAAACCAACAAACTCGATTACAGAGGAGAGAGAGAGAGAGAGAGAGAGAGAGAGAGAGAGAGAGAGAGAGAGAGAGAGAGAGAGAGAGAGAGAGAGAGAGAGAGAGAGAGAGAGAGAGAGAGAGAGAGAGAGAGAGAGAGAGAGAGAGAGAGAGAGAGAGAGAGAGAGAGAGAGAGAGAGAGAGAGAGAGAGAGAGAGAGAGAGAGAGAGAGAGAGAGAGAGAGAGAGAGAGAGAGAGAGAGAGAGAGAGTAAGTAGATATAGCTCCCTTTCTAATGACGAGTCCAGATGGCTTGACGTTAATGCAAATGTTTGCCACATTGCTGCATTGTTACACAAATCATACAATAAAACTGTACAGAGAGGGAAAGTGAGAGAGAAAAAGAAGAGAAGGGTGGGGAGAGAGAGAGTTGGGGGAGGGGAATAACAGTCACGTAATGAAGAAAGGGCATTTCAGGACAAGTGCTACGTCACACCCTCAATCTCTCCTCCGTCCCCTTTTCCCTCCCTCCCTCCCTCCCTCTCGCTCTCTCTCTCTGTCAGTAGCCATTATGGCGTAGTACAATATCATATTTTTGAAACCACCGTTATGCCAGAGAGGGTGAATCTTAGTTCAGAGTATGATATTAAAGTTACAATAACACACCAGTTAGTGATATATGGAGAGAACAGCATGTCAACACAGAAAGTCTTTCAGCTCTTTTGAAAGTGACTTTCTAACTCCTTCAACCTCGTGGATTGCATTTGTGATTGATTCCACCCTCGTTTTGATTAGACCCATAACGATCTATCGCATGTTTTTTTTTTTTATCCCATACAGATGGAAGGAGCCTCAGTCTTGATTGATGTGTTGTTTTATCATTTCCATGCAAAAGGAATGACAACCATCTGTTATTTCATTCCATTTCTACAGTCTTAATCAGAGTAGGGTTTCAGCAACAACAACCCACTGTATTATCTTGGTGACTCTAACTAGGTTAGGGTAGTTAACTGTAGGGTGTAGATTGGTGATAATGACAATGTTCATGGCAGTGATGCTTCCCCTAATTCCACTAAATCTGATATGGTCAACAGGCCCAACGTCTCCTCAGTGTAATCAGGCAGCGCAGAGTCCCAGGACAGGCTTCTGGCACTGCAGATAATCAACCCCCCCCCCCTCCCTCTAAACTGGGGAGCTGTGAGGTGAAAGTAAAGCAGTATGGTACAGCGTCCCGGCAAAATAAATAATGGGGGTATGCCGTAACCGTAAAACATGAGCCTGTCACAATAATTAAAACAAAATATCAAGAAAACGGTGGTCTGTTACACTAGTATTTATCATTACCGCATGTCAGAGGCATGGAAAAACAGGTGGTATAACTCCAAAATGTGATGTGGTTTGACGAGAACACTGACATTTTGCCGAGGCAGAAAAGTGTGGGCGACACAGAGACGCGTGCGGACAGCAATGGACACTTCAATTCTGGCCTAATGACAATCGGCAAATGTCATTACACTTGTTGGTGTTTTGTTTCCGTTCACCACTGTTTAGAAGATATGTTGTGAGTGGATGAACGTGCCCGGGTAACCTCGTAAAGGAGCCCTTTGAAGTGATTGTTTTATAAATCAGATGTAAACATCATGACTAGTTGATGCCAGAATTAAAGGTCATACATTTTAAAAGTTAAATGACACATCTTTACGACTAGGCCCACAGAGATCCTATTGAATCAATAGGGATTCTATATGTAGTACTATGATTAGGCCCATGAAATTGTTTAGTAAGGAGGTCCTGGCCCGGGAAGAAATCTACTTTCACCCCTGGATGTGACACACACCACCACGTAGCCTACGTCAGGGGTGGGAACACTACGTCAGGGGTGGGAACACTACGTCAGGGGTGGGGACACTACGTCAGGGGTGGGAACACTACGTCAGGGGTGGGGACACTACGTCAGGGGTGGGAACACTACGTCAGGGGTGGGGACACTACGTCAGGGGTGGGAACACTACGTCAGGGGTGGGGACACTACGTCAGGGGTGGGAACACTACCTCAGGGGTGGGAACACTACGTCAGGGGTGGGAACACTACCTCAGGGGTGGGAACACTACCTCAGGGGTGGGAACACTACGTCAGGGGTGGGAACACTACCTCAGGGGTGGGAACACTACCTCAGGGGTGGAACACTACTTCAGGTGTGGAACACTACGTCAGGGGTGGGAACACTACCTCAGGGGAGGGAACACTACCTCAGGGGAGGGAACACTACCTCAGGGGTGGGAACACTACGTCAGGGGTGAGAACACTACGTCAGGGGTGGGAACACTACTTCAGGGGTGGGAACACTACCTCAGGGGTGGGAACACTACGTCAGGGGTGGGAACACTACGTCAGGGGTGGGAACACTACGTCAGGGGTGGGAACACTACCTCAGGGGTGGGAACACTACGTCAGGGGTGGGAAAACTACGTCAGGGGTGGGAACACTACGTCAGGGGTGGAACACTACGTCAGGGGTGGGAACACTACGTCAGGGGTGGGAACACTACGTCAGGGGTGGGAACACTACGTCAGGGGTGGAACACTACGTCAGGGGTGGGAACACTACCTCAGGGGTGGGAACACTACCTCAGGGGTGGGAACACTACGTCAGGGGTGGGAACACTACGTCAGGGGTGGGAACACTACTTCAGGGGTGGGAACACTACGTCAGGGGTGGGAACACTACGTCAGGGGTGGGAACACTACGTCAGGGGTGGAACACTACGTCAGGGGTGGGAACACTACGTCAGGGGTGGGAACACTACGTCAGGGGTGGGAACACTACTTCAGGGGTGGGAACACTACGTCAGGGGTGGGAACACTACGTCAGGGGTGGGAACACTACTTCAGGGGTGGGAACACTACGTCAGGGGTGGGAACACTACGTCAGGGGTGGGAACACTACTTCAGGGGTGGGAACACTACGTCAGGGGTGGGAACACTACGTCAGGGGTGGGAACACTACGTCAGGGGTGGGAACACTACGTCAGGGGTGGGAACACTACTTCAGGGGTGGGAACACTACGTCAGGGGTGGGAACACTACGTCAGGGGTGGAACACTACTTCAGGGGTGGGAACACTACCTCAGGGGTGGGAACACTACGTCAGGGGTGGGAACACTATGTTCAGGGGTGGAACACTACGTCAGGGGTGGGAACACTACGTCAGGGGTGGGAACACTACGTCAGGGGTGGAACACTACTTCAGGGGTGGGAACACTACGTCAGGGGTGGGAACACTACGTCAGGGGTGGGAACACTACGTCAGGGGTGGAACACTACTTCAGGGGTGGAACACTACGTCAGGGGTGGGAACACTACGTCAGGGGTGGGAACACTACGTCAGGGGTGGGAACACTACTTCAGGGGTGGGAACACTACGTCAGGGGTGGGAACACTACGTCAGGGGTGGGAACACTACTTCAGGGGTGGAACACTACTTCAGGGGTGGAACACTACGTCAGGGGTGGGAACACTACGTCAGGGGTGGGAACACTACGTCAGGGGTGGGAACACTACGTCAGGGGAGGGAACACTACGTCAGGGGTGGGAACACTACGTCAGGGGTGGGAACACTACCTCAGGGGTGGAACACTACTTCAGGGGTGGAACACTACTTCAGGGGGAAAGGTAGCTAGATAACTGTTGTCGTGTAACTCATGTCTTGGGGTGGTATCTAAGAATCGCAAAGCCACGGCTTTGAGAGTGCGTCATGCAGATACAGTATTTCTATGAAATATACTCGGTCACCCCATTCTCCGACCGCTTTATTGAATTGATTCAATCCAGACTTATGTGCTTTTTGCTGAATTATTTAGCTATAATGTGCTCAGTAGGTCTACCTCTCAAAGTCTATATCCACCATACCCAAGATATGAGTCAGTCCCAGTTCCAGACCCCAGGCCTCTCATATCCCCTTTTCACAAGACAATTTTCCCTCCAGAGGGATTCATTTTGCCTTGTAGTTGAGGTTAAGCCTTTAGGCACCAGTGCCAAGCCACAGTCCATCAACTGGAGCTGCCATCCATCCATACAACACATCATATCACCCAGGCAGGCACCAGGCAGACACCCAGCTATCTGTGGGAGGAGGGTTGCCTCAGATGACCTCCTATGTTGATCCTCTGCTCTCTCTCTCGACACTTGTGGCACGCGCTGCAAGTTTGATAGGAGTGCTGAGATTAGTGGTGTGAACAGAGAGAATGTTAAGTGAAGCTTCACTTCCAAGGCAGTACTTTCAGCAAATGTTCCAGTTTGAAGAAGTATCTTCAACAGCATATTAGACTGAGCAGAATCTGTATCTATACTAAACATGAGACCTACAGAAATCTCTCTGTCTCTGTGTCTCTCCTCTTTGTTCCCAGACTGCACTTTGACAGCTCACAGATTGGTGCTCGTCAAAAGAACACAAACAATCTTACAAAAACCACTCTGGTCGTTTAACGACCTCCCTTTTTCTTTCTGGTCGCTGCTGGCTCACCCCTAACATGTGGCGTAAAGATTCCAGAGTGTCAGACCACCTATGTCTGGCTCTCATCAGCCTCCCTGACTTCATTGGCTCACTTCAATGCTGCACCAATAGGATGGATGACAGCATCTGCATCTGCCAATTAAATGTCCTGTAGTGACTGATTACCAGGGGTGAAAAACTGCACCTTCTCATTGAAGCCATGGAAGTTCAAATCTGACAGGCTTGTTAGCAGAAAACAGGATCCCCATTAAAATGAATGGGAAAATAGCAGTTTTCGTGGTCATTCTTCATGTGAATAGAAATATGTTTAGAAGACAATCATGGTACCAATAATTGCTTTTAATCGACCAGATGTATGTCCTTGAACTGATTATTTTTCTAATTGTACACAGATGACGTTATAAGGATAAATTAGTTGCTAATGGCAGCCTACAGTATCCCGGTCGGCCTTTTAACTTGAGTTACTCAATGAAAGGGGGCAGCACTGAGCTAGCCTGCAACCTCACTTCCTGGAGTAACCAGGAAGTGAATGGTGTCATATGATTAATGGCTTTGTCCATTCATATAAACAGTCATTGCTGATTACACTAGTGCTTTAATTTAATGTATTACAGTAGATGCAGTTTAGCCTAAGATCCATTGCTGGTTAGCAGAAACACTCATCAGACTCATCCTGTGTGTATGTGACAGCTGTACATTTCTACACTCACCGTACTATAGTAGTGGTTGTGGCTGGGTCATCTAAGCCAAAGCATGCTGTATCAGTAGTGAATTCTGCATCAGAGCCCTGTGAAACTACTGACCTCCACACTGCCCCCTGTGGTTACAGATGGACACACACCCAGGCCAGGGCTACCTGGGAAAGTTTTTTAAAATGGTAATGATATATTATACTAGTATAACTAACTGGCTTGGTGAACAGTATGTGAGAAGTGATTATTGACCACACAGAATAACAAGGCATTGGCCCTGTGTGTAAAAACTTAGCTGGGCAAACAGAGAGCAGTGAAGTGAGACATTAACATCCTTGGGGGGTCTGTCCATGAAGTTGTTCCTAGGGCGTACCATTGTGGTCTGATATATGTTATTGTTTGCCATCAATTCAGCTGTCTGGCTCACGTTATTGTCATTCCAGTAATGTCCACTTAAAACTAGAGACAGAGGGTGTAGAGAAAGGGGTCAGCGAGCTAGCCGGTGGCTTCTAACCACAGTGAAATGATGCTATAGATATACTCTATTGTTGCCAAGCCAGAAAAGCCTATTTGAAATGGAATCTGCTGTGAATGGAAGACAGAGGGAGTGCGAAGGACAGCCTGCCTGCATGGTGGTAATTCCTTTCTATTTAGAGTCCTGGTGGTGGGAAGACTCCTGGAGCTGTCTCCAACACAAACAGGCACTACAAATACACTACAAATTTGCATTTTCTGCTGTGCATGAATATTCTCAGCAACAAAAGAGTGATCAAATTAATGTTATCTGTATGTTATCAGGTGACAAATTAATGTTATCTGTATGTTATCAGGTGACCAAATCAGATTAGTCAAATAAAGGGTTAAATACATGAACTATGGAGAAAAAAAAGCTTGGCTGAAAGCCCCCATCATGCTGTTCTCCTACTTTAGCCACATACCAAAGACTCTCATAGGATGGAAAGAAAATGATGTAAGACATTCAGATTGTGGTTAATTGTAAAGATGTGCGTGTGTTTTATCATTCATTATTTCATGTGCGAGGTTGTGTGCACACCGCTCCACGTGTCCACGCAAATGACATGTTGCGCTCAAATTGCAGGGAGAAATCTTTATAGCCGATCCAAAAGGGATGGTGGGTGGTTTAAAACCTTACATATAAATATATATTTTAATATGTCTATGAAATCCTTCCAAAAATAACTTGAAAAGAACACAGCGTTCACATCTGGTTTTTTATATTGTGGTTTGTGGAAAAGCAAGAAAAATAAAGTTTTATAATTCTTTACGCACAACACAAGCGAGGCCTTCTCTGGAGCTATTAATGCCCACGACGAGTCACTATAGTTGTTTAATAGCTTTCCCTGTTGGAATAAAAATCCCCTGACCTCCCGTGGCACGACTCACGCTGACAGCACTAATTGTAGTCGGGAGAGTCCATGGCTTCTTTCACTCTAGAAGTTCAATGATCACTTTCTGCCTCTTACAAAATATCTCTTCCAGTGTTTCTCGTTTGACTTCCTATGTGGTAACAAGTACCAAGAGGGAACTCAGAGAGGGGTCATTCATTTGACTGCAAATCATGGCAGAGTCAGCGTTTGTGTTCCTTACTGTCTTTGGTCATACTGTGTGCTGCACCATGAGCAGTGTGTGTGTGTTTTGTTTTACCCTGCATGAGCAGTGTGTGCGTGTGTGCGTGCATACCCACATGCAGACACTGTGTCCTCTGTATCTGAGTGAGTATCCTTCCCCCAGCTGGGAGCTATTTCTCTCCTGATTGAGAAAAATGCCTGATGTGTTTTTACTGTCATGCCACCCCCACTCCTTAAAGACCCACTACCACAGGAAGCTGCTCTCTACTGCAAGGAAAGGTCAGCTGGTCCAATTATCAGAGCCCACCATTTTCACACCAATGCCTGACGTCCTGATATCCACTGTAACCAAGTCCTTTCCTGGAATCTCAGTCTGCCAGCAGCGGGGCTTGAAGTTTGGCTTTTTGCAGCTGCGTAGTGTGCTTCTTCACCGTTGACATATTTTTCAGCTGCCTGACTTTGCCCATTCATTTTAGTTGTCTTTTTTGGTGACACTATTTGACGACAACCTGACCTCTACCCTACTTGACTTTGTAGCTGTCATCACATTCTCTCTCCCTTCATCCTTCTCTGCGCTTGCGTCTCACTTTTTCTTCTCCAGATCCCTGTATGTTCTTCTGTCTGTTTTACGGTGGGCTGGTGCTGTTTATCAGGTTGAGAGCTGTGCGGTGTGTTTGACAGAGGTGACTTAGGGCTCTCCTCTGCTCAGTTCTCCTCAGCGTAGCCTCTCTCTCTCTCTCTCTCTTAGACTCCATATAGAACACTTCAGTGCTCCAGCACATAAAAGGATGCCTGCGTCAAATTAAAGTCGGTACTGCAGCGCCTGATTCTCTCATGCTCAGCATTTTTTTCTGAATGAATTAAAAGGAGAATGCTCTCCAAGCTGACTGAGGGTTCTATAATTCTGCAAAGACTTTCACTTGTGTAATCAGAGTGAGTGACCCTCACTGTGTATGTTTCAGCAACAACCCAGCTTTAGGCTAAAACTGTATGACAATCTACCTTGAAATATATAGTACAAGCAGGATTAAAGCAGCCATCTACCAGCCAAGCCAGTGCAGTCAGCAGTTGCTTTGTTTGCAAGAGAGGTTAGCTATTTTGAATATAAATTAGCCTCTGCACCTTATTCTGAATAAATTCGGATTAGTTTAACAACACCATGGTTAAACCATTTGGCCAATAAATGTTTTCCGTAGAATTGGTTTCTATGTGGATTCTGGTCCAGCAGGCCAGTCCTCTTCTATTTGGTGTCTCCCATTCTAAATGTTAACCAGGGAGTTTGTGGGTGGGGAGGGCTGCTGGGGCTGCCCATGCAGATTCAGACTGTCTGCATGGGCTGAAATGGAGGGGGGAAGAAGAGAGGGAGAAGAAGTGCAAGCAAGAGGGGGAAAGAAATGGAACAGACAGGGAAAGAAATGGAACAGACAGGGAAAGAAATGGAACAGACAGGGAAAGAAATGGAACAGACAGGGAAAGAAATGGAACAGACAGGGAAAGAAATGGAACAGACAGGGAAAGAAATGGAACAGACAGGGAAAGAAATGGAACAGATAGGGAAAGAAATGGAACAGACAGGAAAATAAATGGAACAGACAGGGAAAGAAATGGAACAGACAGGGAAAGAAATGGAACAGACAGGGAAAGAAATGGAACAGACCGGGAAAGAAATGGAACAGACCGGGAAAGAAATGGAACAGATAGGGAAAGAAATGGAACAGACAGGGAAAGAAATGGAACAGACAGGGAAAGAAATGGAACAGACAGGGAAAGAAATGGAACAGACAGGGAAAGAAATGGAACAGATAGGGAAAGAAATGGAACAGATAGGGAAAGAAATGGAACAGACAGGGAAAGAAATGGAACAGACCGGGAAAGAAATGGAACAGACCGGGAAAGAAATGGAACAGATAGGGAAAGAAATGGAACAGACAGGGAAAGAAATGGAACAGACAGGGAAAGAAATGGAACAGACAGGGAAAGAAATGGAACAGACAGGGAAAGAAATGGAACAGATAGGGAAAGAAATGGAACAGATAGGGAAAGAAATGGAACAGACAGGGAAAGAAATGGAACAGACAGGGAAAGAAATGGAACAGACAGGGAAAGAAATGGAACAGACAGGGAAAGAGGCTATCAAAGTTTTTGTTTGCTGTAATATCTCTGCGTTGGCTTTGTTCTTGTCGTTCCAAAAAAACTTGGTTTGAAATTTGAATTGAAGATGTGAAATTGATTGGGGTTGTTAAAGAGAGAGAGATGGAGAGGTAAAATGAAGGGAGGGGTGAGCTCGGTAGCTCTGTTGCTGGGGCAGAACTCCATTGATTGGTTTGTTCTCTGAGCTCAGCTGCAGTGAACTGAACAGTCTTACCACAGAGAAACATGGAGACAGACTGCTGAGAAAGATTACAAGAGGGAGCCCCTGGTGTTATATCATGGCACAAGCACTAGATATCATTTTATTCATCTGCATTTTCCCATATTACTCCAAACTAGTAAATCATACGATATGCTTGAACATACTACAACAATAAGTAAACTGTAGATGTTGATGTTTTGGGGAATGTGTACGGTACTGTGGTTGAGAATTGAATATGAGGGATATAAGTTCTATCCTATACTGAAGGGGGTGCCTTCCCACAGTGGTCTCACAGTACATCAGTAGAGCCTAGATGAGCTTTGCTGCAGCACGCTCAATTGTGCTAAAAAGAACATTACTGTGATTAGCTTGTTACACACTAGAGAGGCTATCAGTTACACATTGGATTTGAATTGACTGTTCTATTCCATTAGACAATCGGTTTGATCGATACAAGGTAGCCATCTCTATACCAGAAGCTTGATTATCGTAATTCATTAGTGTGTTATCGCTACATATTAAAGCCTCATAGTGGGTGGGTCGTGTTCATGAAGTTATTTTTCCTAATTGCTCCAGTAAGGCATGTCTGTGATTCATATGAAGTGATAAGGGAACAGACAGGTCATAATTGTTTCCGTGTTTTGACCTATGTTGTTCCACTGTCACATCATCATAGCTTCGGTTCTCGTTCCTGCTAGAAACTGAGCTGCTGGAGAAACAGCTCCTCTCACCTAGTGACTGATGGGTAATGGGTTTGGGAGAAGCCAAAGATTGTCTCTCCAGGCACCATGGGAAATGTGAATAGATAGCCTTACCTCAAAATCCCTAGCTTAGCTTCCTCTGGCCACTTCAGCCGGCAGTGTTGGCTTTAGCCAGCCAGCCACTGTATTTACAATAATGTCATGAGATCAAAATGAAACCAAATACTGGGTGCATTGTAGAAATTCAAATTTACCAGCCTTGTGGTTTTCCTGTTATGGGAAAATATATACTGTGCAAAGGGTTGTGTTACAAGAATCTCTCAGTTACGAGTATACTTGCAGTTTGAACCACATCTCTGGTAGTTTACTTCAGACAAGCATGTGTCCCCTGGTTGGACTGATGAGGGAAGCTTCTCTGTGCTTGTAATGCTGTCTGTTCTGTGTTGTAATTTAACTGTGACACACTGATTGCAGAGTAACTCAGCTAAAATGAGTTTCTGGTTAAGTCACTTGCATAGCAAAAATGTATTTCTCTCTCAAAACCCTCTCTCTGTGCATCTCTCTCCCCCTCTCTATTTCTCTCTTTCTTCCTCTCGTTCTCTCTTTCTCTCTGTCTGCCAACAACAATTAAGTGGCACTGCTCTGTCTCTCTCTCTTTTCGTCTTTCGTCTGAAGGGGTGATTTGGCACAGGAGCATGCTGGCACTCTTCAACAGGGTTAGTTGTACTTTGTGTGTTCTTTCTCTGGGCGAGAGAGAGAAAGAGAGGGGGAGGGAGAGAGTGAGAGGGGGAGAGAGAGAAAGAGAGGGGGAGGGAGAGAGTGAGTGAGTGAAAGAGAGACGGGAGAAAGAGCAATCTAAAATGGCTGCCAACACTAAAGTCCTCTGCACATGAAATGTCTGCCAAAATGTATGTTTAGTTTAGCGAACCCTGGCCAGAGAAATAACTTACTTGGAAAGAAAATAGCAACAACAAGTGCCACAACATATATATATATATATATATACATATTAATAATAAATGTGTAACGATGAGGTCGGGAATATGAGGGCGAGGATAGAGAGAGAAAGAGAGGAGAGATATAGTTCAATTTTGAAAATGCGTAATAACACATTTTCAAAGTGTTTATCTTGCTTGATCTTTTTTTTAAATAACACGTTTAGGGACAAGTAGATCAATTTTGCCTTCATTGAACCCTGTTCAAGCTCACGAGGGAACAGCTGCAATGACCATGTATTATCCTATCTGACAGTTATGAATTTCTCACGTATGAATGGTACCTCAGAGGTGTTGGTGATTTGTTCATTAACTCTTACAATCCTGGAATGATAAAACCATCAAAACAATATGACTTGAAAACATAAAGACACAATGCTAACAGTTAACAAAATGGCAGTCAACTACTACTTTTGGAGAGAAAATGGATGGTCTCTTGTTTCGGCCACGTTTTATTGCATCATCATGGCATCACCCCCCCCCCCCCCAAACACCCTTACAAACCCATATATCTTTTCAAAAATATGATAAAGAAAATGCATTAACTATGTATTTGTTTTCCCCAGCAATGTCTTTGGGGCATTACGTGTCTTTGTGTGTGTGTGTGTGCCAGTCTCTCTCGCCTTCTCTTGCTATAGTTCCCTCTTTATTTTGCTCTTTGTGCCAGGGATTTTGTCTGAGGGTGGCCTGCCTAGAATCCGCTGCAGCTTTTGGCAAGAGTATTTTGAGTATTAAAGATAGCAGAGGAGAGAAACAATTGGAGAAGTTTCATTGGCAGGGTATGTCTGACTTGGCCAGTCAAATCAAGATGGCTGTTTTTGTTTATGTTTCTTTTTTGCAGTTTTTTTCGTTGTCTTTCTACTACAGTAGATTAGCCACAGAACAAACCACAGCCCAGAGGTTGACCATACTCCTCAATCAGTTTGAATGCTGCCTGCCAATTCTTTAGCACATCGCCCCATGATAGTGATTATAAGCTTGAGCACCATCGAAGTGGCTGTGGAAGAACGTATAAGGGGGATAAGGTAGAAATAAGGCCATTCACTACAGAGCTTCATGAAGAAGACAGTCATTGCTACCTGTGTGGTGGTCTGCTGTGGTTGTCACACATCGCAGTAGGGTGTCTGGCTCACTCGTCCAGTGTAGAGGGAAGTCCAGAGGAAGCTGGGTGCTCGTTCTAATGATGGGGAGTCAGTGTGAAGATTACAATGAGGCGCTCTCTCCACAGACTCTAAACTCCAACTTGTGGAATGTGTGTGGCTTTGATCCGCTAGTGGAATCATGCCTATCTGATAGAGGAGGGCCCTATTTATTTACTTTGACATTTTTACCGCTGTTCCCTTTGACTCTTTGTGGTAAATCTAGTATGCTCTGATTTCTCCCTAAGAATCCCCATTCTGGTTCGTACTGCACTCTATTTATTTAGCTTGTATTATCTGCATTTGCCAGGTTAAGCAGATATAAAAGTACATTGTATTGAATTGTGTGGCCTTGCCATTGTTGTGTTGCTTTATTGAGTGTACATTTTGGCAGAACAAAAAGATTAGCCTGCCGAGTGGCGCTGCGGTCTAAGGCACAGCATCTCATTGCTTGAGGCGCCACTACAGACACCCTGGTTCGATGCCAGGCTGTATCACAACCGGCCGTGATTGGGAGTCCCATAGGGCAGTGCATAATCGTTGAGGCTGCAGGGTAGCCTAGTGGTTAGAGCGTTGGACTAGTAACCGAAAGGTTGTAAGATCAAATCCCTGAGCTGACAAGGTCTGTTGTTCTGCAGTTAACCCGCTGTCCCTAGGCTGTCTTTGTAAATAAGAATTTGTTCTTAACTGACTTGCCTAGTTAAATAAATAAAAACATTGAGAATCTATTTAGACTTGCCAAACAAGGCAGTTTTATAATGAGCGATTTGGATCATGTTTCACATTTTTGTGGCAGGCCAATTTATTTTTCTGAAACCACAGTGGTTATAATAGCTTTAGCACTATCTATAAACTTTTACATCAATATAGTACTTATTTGATATTTGTCCCATTATTCCTCACTAAATATGTTCATTTTTGGAGACTGTTTCTAATTACTTAATCACCCTCAAATGAGCCTTTTACATGGTAGAAACTGAAACCAATTATGTTGGGTTTAGACTTACATATCCCCCCCCCCCCACCCCCTGTGTCTCTCTTTCTCCCCCCTCTCTCTTCCTTTCCTTCCCTCTCTTCAGAGTCAGAGCAGAGCAGTAGCCCACGCACAGGTATTGGGTCAGATCAGGAGGATAGCCGAGCTGCCACCATGGGTAAGGGGCCCCATCGACTCGCACACACATCCAAATACCAACACACAATGACATATTCATACACATTTACACACTGCCAGACAGTGACATAAGCACTGAGCTCGTTATTCATCTAGCACACGCAATACCTTTCACTGTAATATTTGGAATCCAATACATTCCAGGTTACTGTTAGGCTCAAACATTATGGGCATGTGCTTTACTGGCTTGCTGATACTCTGCCATGTGTTGTGTCTTTGTCTTGTGATGTCTCTTAAAAGTGAGAAGTTACTGTAATGTTTGTTGTGTTTTGTCACAGAACTCTCCATGGTGACTCATCTCTGTGTTTTCCAGATGCTCCTGAGTTTCAGGAAAGCTTTGTGACGTCAGGAGTTTTTAATGTAGCAGAGCTGGTGCAAGTGTCCAGAAGTAAGATTTTACACCTTTTATTTAGCTACGTGTGTTTTTTAATATATTTGTGGTTGAATGGATGGACAGAGTGTGTTGGTGCAATATCATCTTTTTGTTACCGTTCATCCTTAAAACGTCATGTGTGGCTGCTTTCCTTATAACTCCCATAACTTACACAGCAACATGCTTAGGAGCTGGACATGTGTCACATAAACTATGGTGATTCAAGTTCTGACAGCCCTCTTCCGTGAAAAATGAGCTAGCTCACAAACTCTGGCCCTCAGGCAGCGGGTGGAAACTCCCAGCCTCTCTGGCAGCAGTCACTCTGCTCCCCTCAGTAGCTCAGCTCCTAGTCTCTACATTGCTGCCTGTTCTACTACTGCTATTCAACCGTAACCCCATCAGATGGATACACAGAGGTAGGAAACACATGGATGGTATAACAGCCGAGGTGACACAGATGGTAGGGAACATCCAGGTCCAGGATTGCGGGAGATACTAACGTAATCCACTTACAGCATTAATCACAGTCAACATGCAGAGTAAACCCCTCCTTACTGTCTACACCCCATCAGACACTCAATATGATTTCTGACCGGGAATCAGATCATAGGGCTTTAGGATGACATTATTTAGGACTTCCTCATCACTCATGTTGTTTTATCTGTCTCATGGTGGATTGTGGATTGTGCAGATGTTTTATCCATTTAATATGTTCTACTCACAATGCCAAGGCTGCGTGTTCTGTGCTTTGAGCTTTGTGATTGGCTGGGGATGCTGTGCTCACCAGGCTTGGCGTTAGTGAATTAGGGCCACATTAACACAGCCCCCACATGGCCAGCCTCTAATCACTTTGTATGAATAACCATCGTCTCCCAGCCACACAGACCCCACTAGTCACCACCTGAGACCTCTATTCACTTACCCTCCAATCTGAGTCATCATTTACATACGTTATTTCATTATGTTTAGAAATGGAGTTTAATCAGATTTGAAAGGCAGCGCAAGTGAAGGGAGCTGAAGGGAGTGAAGCTCACCCATCTGTCATATGTAATTGATCACGCTTTCGGTTTCCACAGTGATAATGCCTTTCTCCGAAGGGTCTTCATCTTTCATTCAAAATAAATGCTCTTCAGTATGAACGACACGCTCTGATGAGCGTTCATTCACTCACACACTGATTTGAAATACTTTATTTGAATCCACTACAAAAAAAAGATCCAAACATTTCAAAGGTCCCTGTATTCAAGGCACTCAAAAGGTACAGGAAGCAAATCCTTCTCCAAACAGCTAGGCTGCCCACGACAACTGAAACAGAGTAGTACATAGCCAATTGCTTTGCCCTAGTTTTTGTCAGGCCCACCACCTGGAGACCACGCACTGCAGGCCTGTGTACGTGGCCAAGACTGCCAAATATCAGCACCGCCTTCTTGTACCTCCACCCGAGGCTGTCCAAGAGTGCCGCGAGAGGCGGATACTTTCGCAGCTTCTCGGCAAAGGCCTGCTCCATGTAGCCGTAAAATGAGCACCTCTTCCTTACCTCCCCCCACAACAACAATATCTGCCGTATTTGGCACACAGGAAAACACATGAACATCAAACCAGCTTCCCTTTACACAAGAATGTTTCTGCATGTGTGCTGTTGGTGAGACGTCTCACCTTGCTGGCGATCAGGTCAATAAGGCAGTCATGTCTAGCAATGTACAAATCCTTGTATGAACAGAAGCCATTCACAACATGGGCATTAGATTTGACTTATGTAGAAGACAAAATGGGTACCAGAGTGCTAGATTATATTGTGTTGGTATACGCAACTTGCAGCCTTGCCTTAACAGTAAAGGTGAGAATGTTCTCGCCAACGGCAGCATTCTGGTACATGGAATGGGAGACAGAGTGGTCAGCACAGTCCAGAGCAGTGAGTTCCCCTGCAGCCTCAGGCCAGTCCAGTGTGGTCAGTAGAGGCATCCGTCTGATACCAAGGATTGTTGTCCTATGTCACTATTGTCAGTGATTTATGTTCAATGGTGAAGACAGGCATGGTGGATGGAGGGCCGGATCTCCATTGACAGACCACCTCTGTCTTCGTGGTGTTGATAGACAGTCCCATCCTGCTACAGCCCTCACAGCCATTACAAGGACGGACTAAACGTCTTCCAGAGTGTGGATCACAAGAGCACAGTCATCAGCCGAAGCCTTGGTGGTTGCTTGGAGCCTCCTGATGTTGAATAGGTTTCCATCCATCCTGAAGTCCACCGCATCCCCGCTGCTGTCCTCAAGCTCCTTGTGGAGAAGCTGGGTGACACATAGGAGGAAGATGTTAAAGAGGACAGGTGCCAGCACACAGCCCTGTCTCACACTGATGCTTACTCCAAAGGGCACTGACTCCTGCCCTCTTATGCCATCATGCCATCATAGAACTGGAAAAGGATGTTGACAAATTTGTCTGGACAGCCAAATTTAAGTAGAATGCCCCATAGTAGTTCCCTGCTCACAGTGTCGAAGGCCTTGGAGAGGTCGACAAAGGTCATGAAAGGGTCCTGATGTTGTTCACGGTACATCTCCTGGAGTTGCTGTGCTGTGAATATCATGTCGACCGTCTCCTGTTCTTTTTGAAGCTGCATTGTGACTCTGGCAGCAGTTCCTCTGTGATGTTTTTCACCAGCCTGTGTAGCATCACCTTGGCCAGGACCTTGCCGGCAAAAGCCAGAAGGGATATCCCCCGGCTGCTGCCGCAGATGGACTTGTCAGCCTTGTTCTTACCTCAGTCTACTTTTTGATCTTGAGGGAACAGAAAGCTGATAACACCTCACACACACACACACACACACACACACACACACACACACACACACACACACACACACACACACACACACACACACACACACACACACACACACAGCTGATGTAGAATGCTGTAGCTATAATTATCTAAACTAAATGAGTGAGTTATTATGATGCATAGGGAACACATTTCACATTACACCTGTCAAACTGGCTCTCTGTTTTCACATTACACCTGTCAAACTGGCTCTCTGTGTCACGCCCTGACCTTAGTTATCTTTGTTTTCTTTATTGGTTTAGTTTTTGTATTGTCTAGGGGTTTTTGTCCTGTCTAGGGTTTTTGTAATTCTATGGGGTTTTAGTATGTCTAGGTATATGTAGGTCTATGGTGGCCTGAATTGGTTCCCAATCAGAGGCAGCTGTTTATCGTTGTCTCTGATTGGGGATCCTATTTAGGTTGCCATTTTCCATTTTGGTTTTGTGGGTTATTATTCTGTTTAGTTGCCTGTTCGCACTAGTCATATTGCTTCACGGTTTGTTTTGTTGTTCAGTTCAGTGTTGCATTAGTTTAATAAATTAGAATGTACACTTATCACGCTGCGCCTTGGTCTCCTCCTTATGACGACCGTGACACTCTGTTTTCACATTACACCTGTCAAACTGGCTCTCTGTTTTCCATGTGGCATTTTGACTGACTAATTGGAATAAATGTAGAAGTTAAAGACTTCAATTAACCACCTGCCAGCTGGCCTCTCCTGGGGAAAAGACTGCTATTTCAGATTCACCCCCCAACTCCCCAAATCCTCAGCTGCCTATGGCGCTATGCTATAAGAACTATCACCTGCACCTCTGTTTATGTGACACATTCACATTTGGTTTTCATGTCACAAACTCCACAACACTTGTATCATGTATTTACGCTAATATTGATGCTCGCGTTTTGCCCCCAAGAGGCGTTGATTTAGATTTTAGACTACATAATTAGCTTATTTAACTAATCGGTTACTTTTAAGTGCACTCCACTTTATTTACCCAGGCCTCATGTGGGATACATATCCTAGGAGACATTAGCAGCCTTTTAGAAAGGATGAATTCTCCACTGACCTACTTTACCAGTGTAATTAAACAGAGCAGAATGTGTTGTAATTACTGAGCTTGTTTACATCACCACGGCTATCCAGCTCAACTATAGAAATACAATCCCTCACATGAATGGGGATTCCTGTTCTAATAATTCAATATCTATGCTTTCAACCACCCCTGCCCGTATTCAGTTCCCTCCCTGGTTACTCTTCTTTGGCCAGAGGTTCCTGTAAGGTGCACGTGAGGGAATTGCTACACTGGAGATCCATGAATCCTCCTTTTGTGTTGTGTAGTCAGGGAGAGATTGATCGCCGGGGGATCTGTAGTGACGCCATCCCACTGTTAATAAGCATACCTGCCCTAACAAATGGGCCATTGTTCTCCGAGCTCACTGTGTCGCCCCACTGCTCGGTACAATACAGTACATACTAGTGTAGTATAGTGCAACAACATCTCTGTCCACTCCAGCCAGACCACAGCACAGCAGCAGGCAGCCATTAATGCACATGGACATATAAAGTACATTAGTGGAAACCTAAGACGGGAAATGGGGTAAAGGCTGATAGATGGCTACACAGCCCCAGACCCATAATTCCACATTCTCCTGCTCTTGTCCTGAGCGTTGAAGTATGGTAGCAGACTGCAGCTGGGATTGTCCACTCTTTGGAGCTGTTACAGAGAGAGGCACACAGATACAACACAATATCTTTGCTCACACAGCGACACAATTCTTCAGCAGCGATGTATGAGTGAGCTTGAGGATGGTGCTACATGTCCTCTTTGCAGATGTTTGAGTATGATTCCATAGATAATTGCATGTTTAATTGACAATAATGTACAGTGTGTGACATGTTCCTCCCCTGACTGACCTGTCCCCTCTGTGTGTTTGTTGCATGCAGCTCCGGTGGTGACCGGGGCAGGCCCTAACTTCTCCCTGGGGGAGCTGCAGGGGCACCTGGCCTACGACCTCAACCCCTCAGGGGTGGGCATGAGGAGAACCCTGCCTAGTACCTCCTCCAGCGGGTCAGTACCAGCCCCAAAACACACACATGCACACAATCTAGACTGGAAATGAACAAACTGCATACACTACAAAGGCACAAACTCGTGGCACCGTACACTTCTTGAATTAGTGTTGATATTACTCTACCCTGTGAATACACTCACATTCAGATTGTTCAAATACATTCCAGGTTAACATGAGCCTTGCATAAATGGTCGGCTGGATGTGCCACCACTTGAGAGGAAGACTGTGTTTTTTTTTCATGGGTGCACAGAGAGCAGTGTCCTTTTGCTGAAAGCACAACACTTTAACTAAAATAACAATGGCTGTTCCTCAGGTGACTGCAGAGTGTGATTTATCTGGATGTGTACACCACTGCCAAAACACCAGCAGTGATTTATTGTGTAATTTGTCACTGTAAAAGGCAAGTAAAGCTGGGACAAAATGAGACTGTAAATGAACTGGTTTACCTGAGGGTCCTGGAGCTACTCAGTTTTCTACCGGTCATCTTCAGGTTGCTGTTTTTGACCCACTTGTGTACTGTGTGTGTGTGTGTGTGTGTGTGTGTGTGTGTGTGTGTGTGTGTGCGCGTGCGTGCTATCGCGTCAAATCAGCCTCTAAAGTCCATTGTGCACGAAATGACGATGTTGAGTAATATTAAACATCATTGAGCTAGCTCTTTAATCAAGAGCGCAGAGGATGGTTCCTGCGAGCAGAGGATGCACCCGCGAGCGGACAGGCCAGTGAAGAGAGCAGTGGATGCGAACCGTGAGCGGATAGGCCAGTGGAGAGAGCAGAGGATGCACCCGCGAGCAGACAGGTCAGTGAAGAGAGCAGAGGATGCGCCCGCGAGCGGACAGGCCAGTGTAGAGAGCAGAGGATGCGCCCGCCAGCGGACAGGCCAGTGAAGATAGCAGAGGATGCGCCCGCGAGCGGACAGGCCAGTGTAGAGAGCAGAGGATGCACCCGCGAGCAGACAGGTCAGTGAAGAGAGCAGAGGATGCGCCCGCGAGCGGACAGGCCAGTGTAGAGAGCAGAGGATGCGCCCGCCAGCGGACAGGCCAGTGAAGATAGCAGAGGATGCGCCCGCGAGCGGACAGGCCAGTGTAGAGAGCAGAGGATGCGCCCGCGAGCGGACAGGCCAGTGGAGAGAGCAGAGGATGCGCCCGCGAGCGGACAGGCCAGTGGAGAGAGCAGAGGATGTGCCCGCCAGCGGACAGGCCAGTGGAGAGAGCAGAGGATGCGCCCGCCAGCGGACAGGCCAGTGGAGAGAGCAGAGGATGCGCCCGCCAGCGGACAGGCCAGTGGAGAGAGCAGAGGATGCGCCCGCCAGCGGACAGGCCAGTGGAGAGAGCAGAGGATGCGCCCGCCAGCGGACAGGCCAGTGGAGAGAGCAGAGGATGCGCCCGCCAGCGGACAGGCCAGTGGAGGCTGAAGAAATTTGGCTTGGCCCCTAAGACCCTCACAAACTTTTACAGATGCAAAATTGGGCTGTATAACCGCCTGATACGGCAACTTCACCGCCCAAAACCACTGGAGGGTGGTGCAGTCTGCCCAGTGCATCACCGGAGGCACATTGCCTGCCCTCCAGGACACCTACAGCCGCCCGATGTCACAGGAAGATCATCAAGGACATCAACCACCCGAGTCACGGCCTGTTTACCCCGCTATCATCCAGAAGGCGAGGTCAGTACTGGTGCATCAAAGCTGGGACCGAGAGTCTGAAAAACAGCTTCAATCTCAAGGCCATCAGACTGTTAAATAGTCATCACTAGCCAGCTACCACCCAGTAACTCAATCCTACACCTTAGAGGCTGCTGCCCTATGTACATAGACATGGGATCACTGGTCACTTTAAATGGAACACTAGGGAAAGGGGAAACCTAGTCAGTTGTACAACTGAATGCCTTCAACTGAAATGTGTCTTCTGCATTTAAACCAACACCTCTGAACCAGAGAGGTGCGGGGGGCTGCCTTACTCAACATCCACGGCTCCCGGGGAACAGTGGGTTAACTGCCTTGCTCACGGGCAGTACAACAGATTTTTACCTTATCAGCTCAGGGATTCGATCCAGCAACCTTTTGGTTGCGCTAACCACTAGGCTACCTGCCGCCTAATCACTTTAATGTTTACATACTGTTTTACTCATTTCATATGTATATTCTGTATTCTACTGTATTTTAGTCAATGCCACTCCAACATTGCTCGTCCTAATAATTATATATTTTTTAATTCCATTCTTTTACTTTTAAATGTGTGTGTATTGTTGTGAATTGTTAGATACTACTGCACTGTTGGAGCTAGGAACACAAGCATTTCGCTACACACACAATAACATCCTCTAAATATGTATATGTGACCAATACAATTTGATTTGAGCAGAGGCGTACAATCCAGGCCCTTCGTCAGTGTTATTGATTAACAAGAAACCTTCTTTAGAACTTTAGTTAAGAAACAGATAGATGAGCATACAGGTATGTTTAAGGTGCCATACCTCTAGCTCCTTGGTGCAGCTGGTAGGCTAGATGGAGTTGGAGAAGGTCTTGACCAAGCTCTGGCTGTTCTCCAGACTGCGGTAACGCTGGAACTTGTCCCAGGCACTGTTGGTGGCCACGTCCCCTCTCTCAGAACCAGTGAAGATCTCCAGGTTCTTACAGTGGGGCATCAGCACAATCTGAAGAGAAGACAGAAAGATACAGAGGATTGAAGTAGATTTAGTATGTAGTCGAAGGGCTGAATCCCAACTTAAAATCCTGTAGCTTGAATTTTTATTCAGGTGACATCAATGCATGATTTACACAAACGTCTCAGTTGTGTCTAGGTGTTTAACAGTGTGTGTGTGTGTGGGAACTAACCGAGTCAATGCATGGGCACTGGACATCACTGAGTGCAGAGTAGAGGGGCAAGCTAAGACGAACAGTGTAGGCCATCCCTGCCTAGAAACACTGGTCTGGAGAGCACCACATATCTGAGCAGACGAGAGAGAGAGGGGGAGGGAGATAACAAAACACTGCACTAAATCACACGTAAGAAAAGTGTATAGAAAAACAAAACACGGGCCTGTAATGCAAGGTGTATACAGACTCATAGTACTGTAGACTCATATACACAACACGTACTGTATATCCTACACTACACACTACACACTACACTTGCATATACAGACCCATTACTCTCACGCACAACAACCATACACAGAGAGCAAGACTAGGTGTGTGTTTACCAGGATCCAAGATGAAGGACATTTTAGAGATGGGACGCATCACCTCCTCCCACTGGTCCAGTAACTATGCACAACGGGTACATAGACATTGGAGTTTGATGCCCCTGGTCCGGACTCCACTGTGGAAGGTGGAGGGATACATATGTCCTGAGTTGTGGAGGGACACAAACTGTATGTCCTGAGTTGTGGAGGGATACAAACTATATGTCCTGAGTTGTTTAGTGATACAAAGTGTATGTCCTGAGTTGTGGAGGGATACAAACTGTATGTCCTGAGTTGTTTAGTGATACAAACTGTATGTCCTGAGTTGTGGAGGGATACAAACGGTATGTCCTGAGTTGTGGAGGGATACAAACTGTATGTGCTGAGTTGTGGAGGGATACAAACTGTATGTCCTGAGTTGTGGAGGGATACAAACTGTATGTCCTGAGTTGTGGAGGGATACAAACTGTATGTCCTGAGTTGGTGAGGGATACAAACTGTATGTCCTGAGTTGTGGAGGGATACAAACTGTATGTCCTGAGTTGTGGAGGGATACAAACTGTATGTCCTGAGTTGTGGAGGGATACAAACTGTATGTGCTGAGTTGCGGAGGGATACATATGTGCCAGTTTGTGTAAGGCACAATGTTGTTTTAAAAGAGGCAACTATGGATAATAATTTAGCCAAATAAATGACAACATACTATGTGGGACTGAGGCGAGTTGTACCAGTCCACGCCACTCGTCAGTCAGTATGGCTCAGTGGCTCAGTATTATACAGCCTGCTGTCATTCCATGCCCAACCCTCGTCTGGAGAGCTATCCTCCTATAGGTTTTCACTTCATCCCTTACCTACACTGCTTGTACACATTCAGTATAGAGCCATCCTCTGTATAGAACCATTGTTCTAACCAAATAGACAGCAGATGGTCAAAGTCAATAACATGTCATCCTCTCTACTTGACAAATGTCCTAACAACAATGACTCCATTCAACGTCAAAGCAATTAGAGGAACTCTCAGTACCACTAAGTTACGGGTAGAAGTCATGTTTAGGAAATCCCCAGAGTGCTGTGCATAGTGGAGAGCCAAGGTACTTGAAACAGAGTTTCTCCTATCTCTGTCAGCTAAGCAGAGAATAACTTAACCACCGCATAGTGAAAGTGGGCCTGGGTGGAGAAAGGGATGGAGAGAGAAAAGATGGTTAGTCATTCTCTCATTGTAACTGCAGAAAAACTGCTAGATTAAAAATCTGTATCTCAAAGTATTCTGCTAATTGGCTTTGTGGCTGTGTTAACTAGGGCTGTGGTAGTCATGAAATTTTGTCAGCTGGTTATTGTCATGCAAAAGACTACCGGTCACACGGTAGCTGAGAAATAAATATAACAACACTTATTTCACTCCAAGCATCAACCAGTGTTTGAGGAGCATGCTCCTGCTGTGCAAGAGGTGATGTTCCGCTAAAACAATTGTAAAAATTATTTTCAAATGTATTTATTTTTATGACATTTTTTCTCACCAATTTCGTGGTATCCAGTTGGTAGTTCCGATCTTGTCTCATCGCTGCAACTCCCCAACGTGCTCGGTCAAGACATGCATCCTCCCAAACATGATCCACCAAGCTGCGCTGCTTCTTAACACACTTCTTAACATACACTTAACACACTTCCTCCACACCAATGTGTTGGAGGAAACACTGTTTGACAGGTGACCGAGTCAGCTTGCAGGTGCCCGTCCCGCCACAAGGAGTCACTAGAGCGCAATAGCCAATGAAAGCCCCTCACCCAAACCCTCCCCTAACCCGGATGGCATTGTGACGATTGTGCACCGCCCTATGGGGATTACAGTCATGGCCGGCTGTGACACACCCCAGGCTGTAGAGGCACCTCAGCACT
Source organism: Oncorhynchus mykiss (assembly GCF_057628025.1). Classification (NCBI taxonomy): domain Eukaryota; kingdom Metazoa; phylum Chordata; class Actinopteri; order Salmoniformes; family Salmonidae; genus Oncorhynchus; species Oncorhynchus mykiss. Next base: position 22,247,408 of record NC_143025.1, read on the forward strand.
GCGATGCAGTGCCTTAGACCACTGCGCCACTCGGGAGACCCGATATTCTGCTCAAACTCTGTATACCATGAGCTCTCCGACCCTCTGTCCAGAGTGCATATGAGGAGATTACCGTGACTCAGCGGTCACATGGAATTTTACTGCGGTCGTGACTCATGACTGCCAGTGTGGCGGTAATACAGTCACCGCAACAGCCCTAGTGTTAACTAGTGACGACCATGTTCATTGGCTCTAATTTTCACCTGTAATAAAATTATAGCAAAAGACTGCAGTTGTGAGAGCATGATTTTAGGGTGTGAGAGGAGAAATCCATGTGAGCATGTGGTTTCTTTGTGAGAGCTCAGTAACTTCTGAGTCTTGACAAAACAGAACAAAAATCTTTTGTTTGTCATTTCTGCGTGCGGAAATGATGTGCCCACGGGACCTCTGCGCTCTCGACTCAGTGTTTGCTTGCTCAATGATGTTTCATCTTCACAGCTCCATTTTGCGTGCAATGGACTTTAGAGGGTGTAGTTTTAGTGTACATACTTTAGGCACTGTACACAGTTTCCACCAGGAGCTCTCCATGTTTCACATTGCCTTCCTCTTATTTCCTCTTCCCTCTCTCCCTCTGTTTGACATCCAGGAGTAAGAGGCACAAGTCGGGCTCCATGGAGGATGATGTGGACACCAGTCCTGGAGGGGAGTACTACACCTCTCCCAACTCCCCGGCTAGCAGCTCCCGCAACTGGCAGGAAGACCTGGAAGGAGGTGAGCATCCCCTCTGGTCATCCACACAATCTCTTTGTTTGTATATTGTATAGTTTTGTCCAAGGAGAGTGTTTATTGCTCATCAGTTAGTACAGACGTATTCTGTCATGTTGAGGACACTGGCTATCCTCCAACTCTTCAGTGATAACAAAGGGTGACTGAGTTCTGGTGTCATTTTCTTTATTACGGGTATCAAGAAACATTCATACCTTTCATAATCACCGTGGGAAAACAGCTGAAATATCAGGCCATACTTTCACTTCAGGTACCTTGAAAGCTACTGACACAGTGCAAAAGAACAAATGACAAATGTATCATGTTATGAACTGCTGCACAGAAAGCCTTGGCCGCGGAATACGCGGCTTCAAATTTCCCAAATTGAGCCTGACGTCGTAATTAATTCATGAACCAACACTTTTTGTGAAAGTCGACAAAAAGCCAAGTGGACCAGGTACCGTGGAGCAGTATCCACAGATGCAACGTCGCAGTAGCTATCTTCTTTCTTTCCTCTCACCTCAGGCTCACGTACCAGTTTGCTAGTATGGAATGATTATCTAGCAAACAGTAAAGCTACTGTGTATCTCTCATCTAGATACAAGCAATTGTTTCAAGATGATTGTTTAAAGCATTATTTTAAATATTGAAATGGCAATATGCCTTTCAATATGTGTATCGTACAGTATGGCTGTCCTCCCCCACCAGCACTGACCTGCTTCTGGTAAAAAGAGGAGGAGTAGGTTACAGCATACACAGTGTGCTCCAGTGGTTGAGTGTGGGTAAGAGCGGTGCCAGGTCGCCAGGTAGGTGTGCTGAGGGAGTGGGGCCTGCCTGGTAAGTGCACTACACGTGCGGCAGCATCATTGGTATGAGCCATGAGGTGGTTCTCCATGGGTTAGTAGCAGAAAGGGGGAAGAGGATCACCATCTTTACCTGAGTATTTAACACACACACATGAAACATTTTAACACACTGTGTGTTTGTGCTGTTAAGGGAGTTTATAGGCCTCCCATATAATCAATGCTGCGAGGTGATGCTGTTTAATTGTGTTGGACTCTCCACACTACACTAATAGTGTCCAGTGGCCTGTTAAGGGGCCTAGTGGTGTGTCCGGGGCTTTGTGGTGCTGTTAGCCAGAGTAGCCCCGGCTGGGCCCCTGGCCCCAGGAGCACCCCTTGCTGCTGATGCTGTAACCAGAGCTGTGGAGGTCAGAAGAGCAGAGCCGGCCCCTCCCTCCCAGCCCGACCCCATCACAGGCCCTGTATGAGTCTAGTCCAGCCCTCATGTCGTGCTCTCTCTCTTCCTGTCTAGACAGCCCTAACAAGCTCCTCTTTATGGGTGGCTGGTAGCCTCGAGGTTAGAGCATTGGGCCAGTAACCAAAAGGTTGCTGGTTCGAATACCGGAAGTGATAAGGTGAAAAACATCTGTTGCTGTGCCCTTGAACAAGGCATTTAACCCTAATTGCTCCAGGGGGACTGCACAGTGGTGACCCTGGCTGTGACTTGCACTCCCTGCAGGTGTCTCGGGGGGAATGAACAAGTTTTTTTTCCATTACACACTTGTGTGTCACAGGACAAATTGAACACCCCCCAAATTATTATTATTTTTGTATTTATTTTTTTACCCCCTTTTTCTCTCCAATTTCGTAGTATCCAAGTGTTAGTAATTACCATATTGTCTCATCGCTACAACTCCCGTACGGGCTCGGGAGAGACGAAGGTCGAAAGCCATGCGTCCTCCGAAACACAACCCAACCAAGCCGCACTGCTTCTTAACACAGCGCGCATCCAACCCGGAAGCCAGCCGCACCAATGTGTCGGAGGAAACTGGTATACTGGTTGAGAGGGGAATGTTTGTGCACCTTCCCCCAGGTAGAAGAGGTCAGGGGAAGCTTGCGTCAGTCTGTAGCGTGAGGATTGGATTGGGAAGGTAAAGCCTGGCCTCCTGTAGAGCTGTGGCTCTGGACAGCAGCACTACCATCACTCTGTAGACTTTCTTTAAAAAAAGATATACATTTTCAAAATATTGTAATGTAAATATAATGTGTCAAATACAGTAGGTAGATGTGTGGGTTGGAGAATGAGCTGGGAGATCAGTCAGATTAGTGTGATCAGGTAATTAACATCAGTGCTGTAATGGCTGCCCCTGCCTAGCCCCCAGCACTAAGCCGGACGTGCGTGTTTATCCTCTGAGCAAGTCTCTTGTTGAACCTCATCTGCACCCCTGCCCTCTGACATTCCCGAAAAGATGTGATTTGCTCACTCACTCTGCTCTGAGACAGAGGGCTAGGGGGGGATGGCTGGGGCAGAACAGGGGAAGAGGAAGCTGTCAGATAAGCCTCTCTCTCTTTCTGTTTTTCTCCCTCCCCCCTCTCTCTCTTTCTTTCTTTCTTTCTTTCTTTCTTTCTTTCTTTCTTTCTTTCTTTCTTTCTTTCTTTCTCTCTCCTCTCTCTCTCTCTCTCTCTCTCTCTCTTCCCTTTCTCTCTCCTTTCTCTCTCTCCTTTCTCTCTCTCCTTGCTCTCTCTCTCTCTCTCTCCATCTCTTTCTTAGAAAATGATTAGAGTTAGAGGGGCATAACTGTATAATGTGTGAGAGAGAAACCTCAAAGTCATCACTCCATGACTGACAGACTGTTTCTTCCACTGCACAGCAACAACATGTACACTGTCTGCTCTGCAACTCCAAAGAAGGAAACAAAGAAAGAGCTGTGCAATCTTAAGACTGATCTAAAACAGGCCCGAGCTGGGTGGAGAAAGTGTTCCTAGCACACATTCTGTTATCAACAAGAGTGCGATAGCAAACTAAACACGGAGGAGTAGGACAGTAATATCACTGCAACAGAGACACATTTGTTTAGCACATGTAAGCAACTTGGGTATCAGGCACTGCAGGCCTCTTGGGAATGTGAGTGATCTACCTAGGCGAACCTGATTTGAGTTAGATCTGACCAGAACATAATCTTGTTTCTGATCCTATTGTTTCGTCCCAATGAGGAAGTTAGTTTGGAGCGTATGTGCTTTACTGCATCTTACTGCAGAGCTGATAATGACTGACTGGGTCATCTCAATGCACCCTGCCACCCTGTGGTGAGCTCCTGCCATTACAACAGCCGTGTAGTAGCAGATTGAACTTGGCAATGAAATGTAGGGTCTTTTCAATATCCTCCACCAGACAGTCATTATTATTATGGGAGTCGCAGTGGCGTCAGTAACACCCTCTGTGTATCTCTGTCTCTGTGTCCAGGCATGTCCCCTGGAGTAAAGAAGACAGAGATGGACAGCCCGTCTCCTCAGGAGAGCTCCCCGCGTCTCGGCTTCACACAGCACCACCGGCCCGTCATCGCAGTGCACAGTGGTCAGTACACACAGTCTTACACATGTCACCCACCCACACACATTTACAGGACACATCTTGTCGCTGTTGCCACAATCTACCAAGCCTGACGCGCGTACTTCTCCTAGGATGTGAATTGTGAGAAGAATGCAGTCGGAAAAGAGAGAATGCATTTCATAAGTCAGAAAAGACATGTTTCATACGTCAGAAAAGACATGTTTCATACGTCAGAAAAGACATGTTTCATACGTCAGAAAAGACATGTTTCATACGTCAGAAAAGACATGTTTCATAAGTCAGAAAAGACATGTTTCATAAGTCAGAAAAGACATGTTTCATACGTCAGAAAAGACATGTTTCATAAGTCAGATAAGACATGTTTCATACGTCAGAAAATACATGTTTCATAAGTCAGAAAAGACATGTTTCATACGTCAGAAAAGACATGTTTCATACGTCAGAAAAGACATGTTTCATACGTCAGAAAAGACATGTTTCATAAGTCAGAAAAGACATGTTTCATAAGTCAGAAAATACATGTTTCATACGTCAGAAAATACATGTTTCATACGTCAGAAAAGACATGTTTCATAAGTCAGAAAATACATGTTTCATAATTCAGAAAAGACATGTTTCATAAGTCAGAAAATACATGTTTCATACGTCAGAAAAGACATGTTTCATACGTCAGAAAAGACATGTTTCATACGTCAGAAAAGACATGTTTCATATGTCAGAAAAGACATGTTTCATACGTCAGAAAAGACATGTTTCATACGTCAGAAAATACATGTTTCATACGTCAGAAAAGACATGTTTCATAATTCAGAAAAGACATGTTTCATACGTCAGAAAATACATGTTTCATACGTCAGAAAAGACATGTTTCATACGTCAGAAAATACATGTTTCATAAGTCAGATAAGACATGTTTCATAAGTCATAAAAGACATGTTTCATAAGTCAGAAAAGACATGTTTCATAAGTCAAATAAGACATGTTTCATACGTCAGAAAAGACATGTTTCATAAGTCAGAAAAGACATGTTTCATAAGTCAGAAAAGACATGTTTCATAAGTCAGATAAGACATGTTTCATAAGTCAGAAAATACATGTTTCATAAGTCAGAAAAGACATGTTTCATAAGTCAAATAAGACATGTTTCATACGTCAGAAAATACATGTTTCATAAGTCAGAAAAGACAGGTTTCATAGGTCAGAAAATCGACCCTTCTTCATAGTTAAGATATTGTCTAAAAGTTAGCCTTTTTTATGTCTGTACCTGTTGAGGTCATCCTGGTGTAGGTACTGACTGCAGGCGTTGTGCTTTAAACAAGACAAGCTTCCTTGTAGACAATACATTACTTCGTTTTTAAAACTGAACTGCCCGTTAACACTTTTTGACAGGTAATTGTTTGTGGAGACAATGAAGAGTAATCTATGAGGAGGCAGCGTTCCCCAGCCAAACGTCTGCTGGATGATGCATGAACAATTAAAGCTGCTGTTAAAACGAATTGGCTATGTTAGCGCGTGGTCCTGATAAATAATAGTTGCCATACAAAATGTCGTAAGCTCACGCAACAGATACTGTACCAAGGGAGAGTCGGAAAGATTGAGTCATTTCATTGTTTTTGCAAAAGCACACATCTTCAATGTCACTTATCTCAAGCGTATCATCATTGTGGACCATGAAAAAGTACAATTATGGACATATTCTCTCTCTCTCTCTTTCTTTCTCTCTGTCTTTATTCCTCTCGTTTCTCCCTCTCTCTCTCTTTCTCTCTCTGTGCAGGGATCTCTCGGAGTCCGCACCCTTCCTCGTCTTTGCACTTCCCCACCACCTCCATCCTGCCCCAGTCCACCTCCTACTTCCCCCACACCGCCATCCGCTACCCGCCACACCTCAGCTCCCAAGACCCGCTGAAGGACCTGGTCTCCCTGGCCTGTGACCCGTCCAACCAGCAGCCCAGCCCAGTGAGTCCAGCCCATCTAACAACTCTAACTAGGGCCCCGAGTTTGTCCTGGTCAGGTCATTTGGTCAGTAAAACTTATGCCCCCTACTCATTACTCATACTAGATAGGAACCCAGTAGAGAGAGTTGTTTTATGTGTTCATCTAGCAGAACCTGTAGTATGACATCGTCTTTGGACCATGATTTCATGGCAAGACCTTAAGTTTGAGGTAATGTTAATTAAAGTTCACTCACTCAGAGGGTGTGTGGTTTATTCAGAGAACTGTGTTGTTTCCATTTGTTGTTTAAATGAATTTGTTTGTTTATTTGGATCACCGTTAGCTTTTACAGAGGCAGCAGCTATTATAGATTCACCTAATCGTTTGTTTGACATTTAATTCCTTCCTGCTTCATGTTTCCTATGTCGTCACCCTTTCTCAAATGACCTGTAGACTGTATGAAATGCCATTTCATTCCCATATTCTCCCCCACCGTGGTCTTTATAAGTGGACTGGGGATACTCTCCTGTAGGTGACATAACCTGAGAGAGCGGCAGGTTTCCCTCACGTAGCTGTTATTCCTCCTCCCCTCTGCTCCAGACGCCGCCACAACCCTGCGTGACTCTCAGATTGATTAACACTCCCTGAAGGCGGCAACAAATCAATAGATCTGTAGCCATAAAATCATTGTAATAACTATATGTGTTTTAGCCAACTTCTTCGATTATTACCGTTATTCAATGTGGTGGCTGTATGGTAGTACAGTAGTGGTTAATCCCCCGTCACATAGAGGAAAATAAGCCTTTAGTCTTCCTGCTCTGTTTAGACTCAGCCTGCTAGCCCTGCTGATCCTGGGACCAGACCAGCTCCTCAGATATGGTTACACTCATTACCAATATGTGACACAGACCTGAGAGGACCTGCCACTGCACCACATGCAAAAGACTCCTCTTCCCTGCTTTAAATAGGCCGGAATTACAAGCCAGGTTGCTCAATGGAGCTGTCGTACTGTTTCTGTATTGACTTGAACGGGGTGAAGGGACGGAGGGGGGGGGGGGCACTAGAGGAATGAACCTGAAGGAAATTCCAGTACGTCTCTGGCAGTGATGCTGATGTTGGCAGAGTGCACAAGTCTGACACAGGGAGAGAGGAGAGGATAGACTTTTACTTGTATCAGAAGTGCCCCCAGCAGCAGCCACGCTGGGCTCTGCTCGGCCAAGTTTCTGCAGAGTCATTGAAATTCCCCCTGCTGCAGTGCGACTGCAGCCAGGCAGTCACACAGGACGAGTGCACGGCACCACAATGGAGCTGACTCATTTGCTCATCCATTGTTGTGGAGGACAGTGAGTGAGCAGTCCTCTCCTCTGGAGAGGGGAGAGTATCTGAAAGCCAGGCCAGCCAGGGGAAGAGCAGCCATGGATGGAGGGGTGGATGGATGACTAGCTGAGCAGTGCAGTGCTCTGGACATTACTCGCTCTCCCTCCTCTCTCCCTCCCTAACTCCCACATACACACACACACAGCAGTGGAGGCTGCTGAGTGGAGGACGGCTCATAATAATGGCTGGAACGGAGCTAATAGAATGGCATTAAACACCTGGAAACCATGGAAACCATGTATTTGATGTATTTGAGACCATTTCACTGATTCCAGTCATTACCACAAGCCCGTTCTTCCCAAATGAAGGTGCCACCAACCTCCTGTGACACACACACACACACTCACACACACTCACACACACACAGTGCTGACGGAAAGAGAAATGTATGTGAGAGAGAGAGAGAGAGAGAGTGCGAAATAGTTTGAGAGACAGGTCCAGTGCAGTGGCATGTAGTATTCTACCATCTGTGCTACAGCAGTGATGCTCCCCCACTCCTCCCAACTCCCCCAGAGCTGACGTGTTCCCTCCTCTCTCCCTTCACAGCTGACGTGTTCCCTCCTCTCTCCCTTCACAGCTGACGTGTTCCCTCCTCTCTCCCTTCACAACTGACGTGTTCCCTCCTCTCTCCCTTCACAGCTGACGTGTTCCCTCCTCTCTCCCTTCACAGCTGACGTGTTCCCTCCTCTCTCCCTTCACAGCTGACGTGTTCCCTCCTCTCTCCCTTCACAGCTGACGTGTTCCCTCCTCTCTCCCTTCACAGCTGACGTGTTCCCTCCTCTCTCCCTTCACAGCTGACGTGTTCCCTCCTCTCTCCCTTCACAACTGACGTGTTCCCTCCTCTCTCCCTTCACAGCTGACGTGTTCCCTCCTCTCTCCCTTCACAGCTGACGTGTTCCCTCCTCTCTCCCTTCACAGCTGACGTGTTCCCTCCTCTCTCCCTTCACAGCTGACGTGTTCCCTCCTCTCTCCCCTCACAGCTGAATGGCAGTGGTCAAGTGAAGTTGCCCAGTCACTACATCTCCTCCCAGATGCTGGCGCCTCCTCCGCCCCCCGGCATGCCCCGTCTGACGCTGCCCTCCGACTCCAAGTCCAGCACCACCACCTCGGACGGGGGAGCCAACTCCCCCACGTCACCCAGTAAGTGGGCCGTTGGTGAGCCTGCTACTCCCAGCCTCTAGGTCTTCAGTGACTATAGTTTGTGTGTGTGTGTGTGTGTGTGTGTGTGTGTGCGTGCGTGCGTGTGTGTGTGTGTGTGTGTGTGTGCGTGCGTGCGTGTGTGCGTGTGTGTGTGTGTGTGTGTGTGTGTGTGTGTGTGTAGGGTTGTTATACAGATAATGGCTAATTTGAATGATTCATGTCATTTTCTAAAACCTGTGCCCTCAACCCATCACACTTATGTGCTGGATGTGATTATAAAAAACAAAGCATAAATGATTCAGCACCTGAAGGGTGAGGCTATTGTCTCTCAATCCTTTATGAGAAAGAGAGCGAGAGAAAGCATTCAGGCATTGCAGACTTGTAATACAACTCCTACTCCTACCGTCATTAATCACCATCATCTAATTAAGAGACACACAGGACAGATCAATATGCGTACCTACTGCCGTGAGGGCGCTGTAACAATACCAATAAATCCTCATGTGGGATTTTGATTGAAATCTCTGCAAGTTCCTCCACTATGTCAGCTTCCATTAGTGATCCATTCAGTCAATCTGTATTGGAAAGTTACAGTACAAAGTTTGTTGGATGCTGACATAAATGAACAGTGCTTAACTGTCCATAGATCAGTGACCAAAGATGTGACCTATTATGATGTGATCAGTGACCTACTATGATGTGATCAGTGACCTACTGTGATGTGATCAGTGACCTACTATGATGTGATCAGTGACCTACTATGATGTGATCAGTGACCTGCTGTGATGTGATCAGTGACCTATTATGATGTGATCAGTGACCTACTATGATGTGATCAGTGACCTACTATGATGTGATCAGTAACCTACTATGATGTGATCAGTGACCTGCTGTGATGGGATCAGTGACCTACTATGATGTGATCAGTGACCTACTATGATGTGATCAGTGACCTACTGTGATGTGATCAGTGACCTACTGTGATGTGATCAGTGACCTGCTGTGATGTGACCTGCTGTGATGTGATCAGTGACCTGCTGTGGATGTGATCAGTGACCTTCTGTGATGTGATCAGTGACCTGCTGTGATGTGACCTGCTGTGATGTGATCAGTGACCTGATGTGGATGTGATCAGTGACCTACTGTGATGTGATCAGTGACCTACTGTGATGTGATCAGTGACCTGCTGTGATGTGACCTGCTGTGATGTGATCAGTGACCTGATGTGGATGTGACCTGCTGTGATGTGATCAGTGACCTGATGTGGATGTGATCAGTGACCTACTGTGATGTGATCAGTGACCTACTATGATGTGATCAGTGACCTACTATGATGTGATCAGTGACCTGCTGTGATGTGATCAGTGACCTACTGTGATGTGATCAGTGACCTACTGTGATGTGATCAGTGACCTACTATGATGTGATCAGTGACCTACTATGATGTGATCAGTGACCTACTATGATGTGATCAGTGACCTACTATGATGTGATCAGTGACCTACTGTGATGGGATCAGTGACCTACTATGATGTGATCAGTGACCTACTATGATGTGATCAGTGACCTACTGTGATGTGATCAGTGACCTACTGTGATGTGATCAGTGACCTGCTGTGATGTGACCTGCTGTGATGTGATCAGTGACCTGCTGTGATGTGATCAGTGACCTACTATGATGTGATCAGTGACCTACTGTGATGTGATCAGTGACCTGCTATGATGTGACCTGCTGTGATGTGATCAGTGACCTGCTGTGGATGTGATCAGTGACCTGCTGTGATGTGACCTGCTGTGATGTGATCAGTGACCTGCTGTGGATGTGATCAGTGACCTTCTGTGATGTGATCAGTGACCTACTATGATGTGATCAGTGACCTACTGTGATGTGATCAGTGACCTGCTGTGATGTGACCTGCTGTGATGTGATCAGTGACCTGCTGTGGATGTGATCAGTGACCTTCTGTGATGTGATCAGTGACCTGCTGTCATGTGACCTGCTGTGATGTGATCAGTGACCTGATGTGGATGTGATCAGTGACCTACTGTGATGTGATCAGTGACCTACTATGATGTGATCAGTGACCTACTATGATGTGATCAGTGACCTGCTGTGATGTGATCAGTGACCTACTGTGATGTGATCAGTGACCTACTGTGATGTGATCAGTGACCTACTATGATGTGATCAGTGACCTACTATGATGTGATCAGTGACCTACTATGATGTGATCAGTGACCTACTATGATGTGATCAGTGACCTACTGTGATGGGATCAGTGACCTACTATGATGTGATCAGTGACCTACTATGATGTGATCAGTGACCTACTATGATGTCATCAGTGACCTGCTGTGATGGGATCAGTGACCTACTATGATGTGATCAGTGACCTACTATGATGTGATCAGTGACCTACTGTGATGTGATCAGTGACCTACTGTGATGTGATCAGTGACCTGCTGTGATGTGACCTGCTGTGATGTGATCAGTGACCTGCTGTGGATGTGATCAGTGACATTCTGTGATGTGATCAGTGACCTGCTGTGATGTGACCTGCTGTGATGTGATCAGTGACCTGATGTGGATGTGATCAGTGACCTACTGTGATGTGATCAGTGACCTACTGTGATGTGATCAGTGACCTACTATGATGTGATCAGTAACCTACTATGATGTGATCAGTGACCTACTGTGTGACTAAGATAAGTTATGATCAAAATCAGTTCTGATATATGCTCTAAGTTTTGTATTGTGGCCAAGTATGACCAAGTCATGCATATTTCAAATTGACAATTTGGATGACAATTTGACTTAGTGTCTATATGCAAACTCTGCCTGTCTGGAAACACACTGAGGCAGGCCAATTCCCTTCAAATAACGTTGTGCACGACACATCTGCCATTCTTAATGCCTACAGTGATTTACATAACAAGCCATGAAGTTCTAAATGTCCTCTCTCTCTCTCTCTCTCTCTCTCTCTCTCTCTCTCTCTCTCTCTCTCTCTCTCTCTCAGCATACTCAGCTCCAGGGACGCCCCCTGGCAACCGCCCCTTTGTAGGGATTGGACCTCGAGACCCTGGCGGACTCTACCAGGCACAGGTACAGAGCACAGATAATTATACTGGAGAAAAGCAACTTCGATTACTCTGTTTTCTGTTACACACTTGTTGATCTATATACTCATTTGAATATTCCTTATCACTATGATTTAAGAAAGTTGCTGATGTCATACATACCAAAGGCCTCTACTCCTGTTGCTCAAGGCAGTTCAGAGCTGTAAACTCTCTCACCCCCCTGGCTTTGTTCCTCCCTCTGATATCAAAACCATATGTCTATGTTCAATTATAGATCTGAGGGCATTAGCTAGGATCTGCCTCAGGGTCTGAATGACCCTTTTGATGTAACAGGGCTTTTCCCTGTGTGAGAGAGATTCACATGGCTAAAAGCATTTCTCTCTTCTTCAAGCTTACATTTACCTCCGAGTGAGGTTGTAGTTATTCACGGTTAACACTCGTGGTCACTTCCATTTAGAGATAGATGAGTCTTTAATTTGGAAAACTATAAACGTTAAAGTTGGTCTCACTGTTTTGCTGTTTTGCAAGACTAAAAGACCAACTAAACACAGTACCTCTATATGTCCCAATGTGGCTGCAGAGCGGAGGCTTTTGGGGCTTGCTGCTGCATTGCAGTGCTCCCTGCTCCATAAAAAGGGCAAGTGCACCTCAGTGAGGCGTGTGATGATGTAAAGTGAGAGAGGGAGAGAATGAGTGAGAAAGAGACCGCTGAGCTAGGAGAGGTGTGTTTGTGCATGTGCCTGCCTGCCTGCCTGCCTGCCTGCCTGCCTGCCTGCCTGCCTGCCTGCCTGCCTGCCTGCCTGCCTGCCTGCCTGCCTGCCTGCCTACCTGTGTGTGTGTGTGTGTGTGTTTAGGAATGTAACTTGAGAGGTGAATTAGATCTAAAGCACAATGGCAGAGTCAGCAGATCTGGCCAGGAGAAACATGAAAGAACACAGGGATCCTGCAGATGCAATAGTAACCAACACAGTGTAATGCAATTAGACAGGGACAATGCTACACCCCAGGCTACATTTTATTTTGTTGTAACCCAACTAAGGTTGCAAAGGGAAGGTATATTATTGGAAACTTTCGACGTTTACCAGTAAACTACCATAATTCTGGTAACTTTCAAGGATTTTTTGTAATTTATCACAAGACATCTCGTGGCCCTTTTGGGTAATTCAGATTATCACAGATGTCTGTAATTATCTTTGGCCCGCTGTGTGGCCTTATCACATGTAAAATATATAAAATAATAAATGATTGTAAAATAAACAATAGAATGACAAATCTGTAAAACCTTATCCTAAATATAAACCCTCAACTTAGTGAATACAATTGGTGTTTAACATGAGGGTTTCAGCATGAAATATCCTTTTATATTTTATACACACTTATTTATTTCACTATTTTTATATGTATTTGTTGTCAATGTTTTGGCGTCAAACTGGTGGCAGTTGTGAAAAAGGTCAATAGTTAGACAAATTGCAGTTAACTGAGCGGAGGGGAGGGGGAGGGGATGGAGGAGCCTATTCAGGATGGTCACGTCCAGGACTGTCTGGTTGCTAAGGGAAACCAGACATGATGTAATTGCAGGATGCACTTGGACTTCAGGGAGTGGGAAAGAAACAGTCAAGCCTATCCAGCTCTAGTCATTCTTCTAGCGATCCGTCCACTGCGCAAAAAAGCTGGGATTGATTGCTCAGGCTTAGATTGAAAACCTGCTCCAGTGCATGGTGTGTGTGTGTGTGTGTGTGTGTGTGTGTGTGTGTGTGTGTGTGTGTGTGTGTGTGTGTGCGTGTCACTATTTACATTTTAATTATTGCATAATTTTCTTTTGGATAGTAGTAAGGTTTTTTAAATTTTTTAAAATATAATATAACATAACATAACATAATGCCTCAAAGGCAGCATAGTAATATAATAATATACACAGAATGTACAAAACATTAAGGACACCTTCCAAATGTTGAGTTTGCACCTCCCCTTTTGCCCTCAGAACAGCCTCAATTTGTTGGGGCATGGACTCTACAAGGTGTTGAAAGCGTTGCACAGGGATACTGGCCCATGTTGACTCCAATGCTTCCCACAGATGTGTCAAGTTGGCTGGATGTCCTTTGGGTGGTGGACCATTATTGATCCACACTGGAAACAGCTGAGCATGAAAAACCCAGCTGCGTTGCAGTTCTTTACACACTCAATCCGGTGGACCTGGCACCTACTACCATACCCCATTCAAAGGCACTTACATTAAATATTGTGTCTTGACCATTCCCCTCTGAATGGCACACATACACAATCGTGTCTCATTTGTCTCAAGGCTTAAAAATCCTTCTTTAACCTGTCTCATCCCCTTCATCTACACTGATTGAAGTGGATTTAACAAGTGACAATAGGGGATCATAGCTTTCACCTGGATTCACCTGGTTAGTGTATGTCATGGAAAGAGCAGGTGTTCCTAGTGTTTTGTACACTCAGTGTAAGGCCAGTGAGTTCAGTACAATGGTGTGCTGCGTTGAGGGGACAGCTGGGTAGCTCTCCTGCTACCCTCTAACTGTGGAGCTCTCCTGCTACCCTTTAACTGTGGAGCTCTCCTGCTACCGTCTAACTGTGGAGCTCTCCTGCTACCGTCTAACTGTGGAGCTCTCCTGCTACCCTCTAACTGGGTAGCTCTCCTGCTTCCCTCTAACTGGGTAGCTCTCTTGCTACCCTCTAACTGTGGAGCTCTCCTGCTACCATCTAACTGTGGAGCTCTCCTGCTACCCTCTAACTGTGGAGCTCTCCTGCTACCCTCTAACTGTGGAGCTCTCCTGCTGCCCTCTAACTGTGGAGCTCTCCTGCTACCCTCTAACTGTGGAGCTCTCCTGCTACCCTCTAACTGTGGAGCTCTCCTGCTACCCTCTAACTGTGGAGCTCTCCTGCTACCCTCTAACTGTGGAGCTCTCCTGCTACCCTCTAACTGTGGAGCTCTCCTGCTACCCTCTAACTGTGGAGCTCTCCTGCTCCCCTCTAACTGTGGAGCTCTCCTGCTACCCTCTAACTGGGTAGCTCTCCTGCTACCCTCTAACTGTGGAGCTCTCCTGCTACCCTCTTTCCTGGTAGCTCTCCTGCTACCCTCTAACTGTGGAGCTTTCCTGCTTCCCTCTAACTGTGAAGCTCTCCTGCTACCCTCTAACTGTGGAGCTCTCCTGCTTCCCTCTAACTGTGAAGCTCTCCTGCTACCCTCTAACTGTGGAGCTCTCCTGCTACCCTCTAACTGTGGAGCTCTCCTGCTACCCTCTAACTGTGGAGCTCTCCTGCTACCCTCTAACTGTGGAGCTCTCCTGCTACCCTCTAACTGTGGAGCTCTCCTGCTACCCTCTAACTGGGTAGCTCTCCTCCTACCCTCTAACTGTGGAGCTCTCCTCCTACCCTCTAACTGTGGAGCTCTCCTGCTACCCTCTAACTGTGGAGCTGTCCTGCTATTCTCTAACTGTGGAACTCTCCTGCTATTCTCTAACTGTGGAGCTCTCCTGCTACCCTCTAACTGGGTAGCTCTCCTGCTACTCTCTAACTGTGGAGCTCTCCTGCTACCCTCTAACTGTGGAGCTCTCCTGCTACCCTCTAACTGTGGAGCTGTCCTGCTATTCTCTAACTGTGGAGCTCTCCTGCTACCCTCTAACTGGGTAGTTCTCCTGCTACTCTCTAACTGTGGAGCTCTGTCCCAGCTCTGTATTTTCATAGCTATGCTTTCCCCACCGGGGGAAACATTTTGCAAGAAACAAAATATTGTTTTTGGAGTGAGACACTCACCACAGTTAACCTTGATTGGCTGCGGTTGCTTGTCTTTCCAATCACTAAAATGTTATTTTGGTTCCTCGGAAGCGTGTATAATATGCAAATAATGAAGTTAATTAAATAAGTTATGCAACAAGAGTGCTGAAAGAAAAGGTGAACGCCTTTCCTAAACAAAAGAGAGAAATTATAAGACTACCTATTTTTCTTTGCAGCATATTTGGAACCTGCTCCGTTCTCTAAATGTAATTCCTATTTCCTCGTAATTCACCATTAAATCATAACATTTTAAGGGACCTAAAGGACTTTTACTTTCAACTTTAAGATGTCTTCAACATTTTGTATTCATTTGTTTTTATATTAGTAACTATACTCATTGCCATGTTACACTGTTGAGATGCGTCATTCATATCACAGGCAATTGGATGAATGTATTTACCATGAATTGGTTGTGAAGAAACGAGTAGTATGGGAGAGAGGCTTCTACCAAGAGGTCATAGAGTGAACTACTGCTTCACTGATTGCTCAACAGCCCCTCCCTTCACTGTTTTCCAAAGTTAATTCATAGTTACATGAATTGTTACAATGGGAGTCCATGAATAATTGAGGGATTTACTTTATTGATATACTGTATCCTCACACTTTAATATGTCGCTGATAGTGTGTTGTGCTCTGGTTTGGCCTGTGCATTACTTTGTTGGACTATAGGGCCAGTACTACTGCATCTTCAATCAGTCTCCAGTCTCACTACTACATGTCCATATCGCTCCCATTAAAGATGTGTCTTTCCTTTCCCAAGTATGAAGAGGAGTTGGACACAGCTGGTTGTTTGCTCCAGCTCCACTGACCGTAATGTCAACACAACCTCAGGGCTCTCTGTGACTCCAGGCCTAGGGCTGCTGCTATTGACCTAAATCTGGGCCTTTGCAAAGCAAGTTCATCACTGTTACAATATATTGTAAAGAGAGAGACATGTTCTGTTTCGAGGAAGGAGTCTGAGCCCAATGCAGAGAGGTCTGGCAAAGCTTATGCTTATTTGTAAAGAGAGAGACGTGTTCTGTTTTGAGGAAGGAGTCTAAGCCCAATGCAGAGAGGTCTGGCAAAGCTTATGCTTATTTGTAAAGAGAGAGACCCAGGAGGTTGCCACAGAAATGCCTAAATGAGAGGGGGGAATTCACAATGTAAATTGCCGGGCTCCACTGAGGCAAGTATTGTGTTTCTATAACGTAAACTCAAAATATATTGAATCATGACTGGCTTCTTGAGAGCGGAGGTAGATTGTATATTTACCCCCCCCCCCCCCCTTCCAAAATACTGGAATGGCATGCGGCCATTTTAATTCATTGCATAGATGAGATCCAAAACTTAACACATTTGTTGATTAAATTATGCCAGTAGTAAAAGGCTCTGGACACTGTGTTGAATGCTGGTGCCTGTAGCCTACAGTATAGGTATTTACCCTCTGCACTCTTTAAGAGCTCAGCTGAATGGACACAGGGAAGACAGCAGCTCCAGTCATTACTGTAGGCTCTATCCCCATAGACTCAACAAGCAAGGGGCCCTCCAGAGTTCACTCCCCTGGCACAGACCCTCATCGCCCCCTGCTTTGACTGGCAACCTCCATTGTGGCCTTTCCTATGAGCCAGGCAACTCCACTGAATTACAATACTGCCTCTTTAATGTGGCTTTGGCTTGGTTTCTCCTGACCCTGCTCAGCAGTTTGTTTCCAAACCCCATTTCAAAGTTTTTCCAAGAGTCTGTCCATAGCTCCATAGCTCACTCCTCATTCCCACAGAATACAGTGATAAGTAGGTACAAATTTGTACATCTGTGAATGATGAAGCGCCACTACATCGAGGTTATAAGCATACTAGCAGGCTCACTGCGGTGTGTGTGTGTGTTATCATTCGCTGTGTGTGTGTGTGTGTGTGTGTGTGTGTGTGTGTGTGTGTGTGTGTGTGTGTGTGTGTGTGTGTGTGTGTACCTGGTGAACAGTGGGCAGGCAGGAGTTAAGAGACTGGAGCCATGGACTACAAGGTATTTCACTCTGAGCATTAACAAGGAATAGGCAAGAAGTTTCCTTTTTAAACTTGATTAAATCAGTACAATTGGGTGCAGTTAAATAGGTCTGTTTGAGGGCTGTTAAAATGACATAAACCTTGGTGGAAAATGTTAAGATGGGGGCTGAGGGTACATGTTGTGTTTTATTTTATTCAGTCCTGTCAATTGTTTTTGTAAGATTTCAGTGGTCTGCAGGCAAATGCCAAAGTCCTAGTATGTTTTTTTTAAAGGTTTGGGTGGAATCCTGCTGGGATCTTTCTTGCTGTAGCAGCTCTTTTACTCCATATTATTTTTAATTGCTCCATTTGGTTGGTCGTCCTGACTGGAAGTGTTTGGGCCCCATTAGTGGAGAAGACACTGATTGCAGAACACTGTGAAAATAAAGCACTGTGTCTGGAGTTGGCCACAAAACTACCCTGGTCATGCATTATTCACAATCACTACTATTCACATGGCGTCTCATACTGTACAGTAGGCCCAAAACAACACTGACATGCGCTGTGAACGCACACACTGACGCACAGGGTTTACAATTGCATAATAATATTCAACACACTGACAGGAATTCTTAGCCCTCTTAATATTAATTGTTGAAGCAAAACATCATTATGTTGAATTTATGCACTTGATGTAGACATAAAAGTTCAACTGTTTATCATACGACACATGTAGCTGCCAAAATAAAGGAAACGCCAACATAAAGTATCTTAATAGGGTGTTGTGCCACCATGAACAGCTTCAATGAACCTTGGCAAAGATTCTACAAGTGTCTGGAACTCTATTGGAGGGATGCGACACCATTCTTCCCACAAGAAATGATATAATTTGGTGCTTTGTTGATGATGGTGGAAAAGGCCGTCTCAGGCTCCGCTTCAGAATCTCCCATAAGTGTTCAATTAGGTTGAGATCTGGTGACTGAGACGGCCATGGCTAATAGTTGACATCGTTTTCATGCTCATCAAACCATTCAGTGACCACTCGTAGCCAGGGCCGGATTAAGAAATCATAGGCCCTCTGGGCTTTGTTTTTTTTTCTTGCCACCCTCGTCCCCCAAGATGCAATTTGATGCGTGGTAAATTTACTGTTGAAGAAAAATACCCTTTATAATAAAGCCAATAACGTTTGCCATGTGGCATAGGCTACAGTTGAGCAGAAGTGTTTTTTAGGATTTCTACACATGGGAATCATTTTTGCAGTGTGTGAAAAAAAATCAGCCTCTTAAAAACACATTTCATGAAATTCTACATCATTTGCATGACAGAAGACATTAGCTGAATCTTTTTTAATATCACACAAATTACCGAAGTGATTGGCTACTCTGACATCACAAAATGAGATCAACCTGGTATTGAATTCAAACAAACAATAGCCCAGGCCAATGAAGCGACACACAGATTGTACAATATTAGGAGCCAATATATATATATACTATATATACAGTGTCAGCCAAAAGTTTAGACACACCTAGTCATTCAAGGGTTTTTCTTTATTTTTACTGTTTTCTACATTGTAGAATAATAGTGAAGACATCAAAACTATGAAATAACACATGGAATCATGTAGTAACCAAAAAAGTGTTTAACAAATTATTAAAAGTAGCCACCCTTTGCCTTGATGACAGCTTGGCATTCTTGATGCAACTCTTGGCATTCTCTCAACAAGCTTCATTCCAGTCACCTGGAATGCATTTCAATCCATTTTAGATTAAATCTGTAATGTAACAAAATGTGGAAATGGTCAAGATGTCTGTATACTTTCCGAAGGCACTGTATGTCTATGGCCACAAAGCAACAAGCTGTAGCCTATATTTGTCTCGCATGCTGCCCAAACTGCAGCGTTCCCGACGGTAGACATACCTGTAACTGCCAAAATAAAGGAAACACTTGAGTAAACAAAGGATGTTATGGTGTGAGGTGCATTTGCCCGGCATGGTTTAGGTCATCTTGTAGAATCTATGCCAAGGGGCATTGAAGCTGTTCTGGCAGCTTGTGGTGGCGCAACATCATTTTAAGACACTTTAGTTTCAGGTTTTAATGTCACATGCAGTGAAATGTCTTTCTTGCGAGCTCTAAACCCAACAATGCAGTAATCAATAACAATGTAATACTAAACATATCAAGGTAGAACAAAAACACACAATATATAAAAACAAGAAATAAGAAGAACATGATAAAGTAAGTAAGCATACTATATACAGGGTCAGTTCCAGTAGCATATTTACAATGTGCAGGGATACTGGATCTATAGAGGTAGATATGTATAGGGGTAAACATACTATATACAGGGTCAGTTCCAGTAGCATATTTACAATGTGCAGGGATACTGGATCTATAGAGGTAGATATGTATAGGGGTAAACATACTATATACAGGGTCAGTTCCAGTACCATATTTACAATGTGCAGGGATACTGGCGTGACAGAGGTAGATATGTTTAGGGGTAAGGTGACAGGGATACTGGCGTGACAGAGGTAGATATGTTTAGGGGTAAGGTGACTAGGCATCAGGATATATGATTAACAGAGTAGCAGCAGCGTACGTTATATGATGATTGTATGTTAGTGGGTGTGTGTAGAGGCAGGATAACTGTATGTGCATATTATGTATGTGTGAGAAAATGATAGAGTGAGTGTTTTTATGTGTTGGAGTATCAGTGTGTGTAGTGTGCATAGAGACAGTGTAAAAATAAGAATCAAATACAAGGGTCAACTCAGATAGTCTGTGCAGCCATTTTGTTAGCTATTTAGTTAGCTATTTAGCAGTCTTATGGCATGTGGATGCTGTTCAGAAGCCTGTTAGTGTCAGACTTGATGCACCGATACCGCTTGCCGTGCAGAAGCAGAGTGAACAGTATTGGGTAGCTGGAGTATTTAATTATTTTCCTGGGCCTTCCTTTCTCGCCACCTGATATAGAGTTCCTATGTTGGTGTTTCCTTAATGTTGGCAGATACCTTATGTGCTTGTGGTAAAACTTAATTCACAGTTGTTCTTTTATAAACTACGGGCTTGAGCACAGACTCACACAATTGAGCAGTCACATTTATTATGCAGTTAATTTTTAAAATTTGTATTAATCAGTTACCCAATCAAGGCAGGGCCGCCCAGTTACCCACGTGGGCCTCTACCTCCTCTCCTCACCCCATCTGAGGATTTTTTTAGGCTGCCTCTTGGGCCCCCCACAGGCCTGGACCCAGGGGCTTCAGCCCCTACATTAAACTGGGGCGGCAGGGTAGCCTAGTGGTTAGAGCGTTGGACTAGTAACCGGAAGGTTGTGAGTTCAAACCCCCGAGCTGACAAGGTACAAATCTGTCGTTCTGCCCCTGAACAGGCAGTTAACCCACTGTTCCCAGGCCGTCATTGAAAATAAGAATTTGTTCTTAACTGACTTGCCTGGTTAAATAAAGGTAAAAAAAAAATAAAAAAAAAAAAAATAAAAAAATAAAAAAAAAACCGGCCCTGCTCTTGCCCTGTGGATTGGGGCCTTGCCATGGTAGTCAAAATAATGGCCTGCCCAGCATTTTTATGGCCCTAAGCATGATGGGACGTTCATTTCTTAAATAACTCAGGAACCACACCTGTGTGCAAACACCTGCTTTCAAAATACTTAATATCCCTCATTTAATCAAGTGTTTCCATTATTTGGGCAGTTACCTGTACATTGACTGTGATAATCTGCAGTGTACTCAGATGTGAAAATCTAGAGAAACAATGTTTTCTTATTGTCTTCTTTGAATGTCAATGAAAAATATCCGCCATTCACATGTAATCTGAAAATGTTTGCTCTTTTTTTCAGTCCTGGTACCTGGGGAACTAAACAACACAAGGATAAGTGAAAAGGGCATGGACACGTGGATTTGAGATTCAACACTTTTTGTGGAATTAAGAAAAAGAAAAAAAGAGATGCAAGAGGGAAAATGTATATATATGCAGTATATATACAGTATGTATATATATATAAATATATGTGTGCATATATATTTATATATGTATATCAACATAAAATGTGCTTCACAACACCTTTTTGGAAAATAAAGACAGAGGGGGAGAGAGCGAGTCCAAGGAGAGAAAGAAGATAGAAAGAGAAGAGGATGTTTGGGCAGCCAAAATTAACTGTGGGGCAGAGACATGACCCCAGTACCCCCATACCCCCATACCCCCCCCCCCCCCCGCCCCCCGCTACAGGTGCTGCTTCTTCATATATGCAAAATAAGTATCCTTTATTTTCTTAATCAACAAGAAAGAGAAGAATTCAGTTCCTGTGATCAGACTTTTCCACACTTCTTCTGGGACGGTAATTATTTTTGAAAGCTGGTTGCACATGGTCAATAACCTCCCTTTACCTGCAGAAACAAAAGTCTACTTTTCATCAAATTTGATAGACAATCATGTAGTTACTTCATTTAAAGGGGGGGGGGGGTTCAAGATTTCCTTTACCACAGTCCATTTTTTGGTCATTTTTTAAAATAAACACTGAGCTACAGTGGCTTGCGAAAGTATTCACCCCCCTTGGCATTTTTGTTGCCTTCCAACCTGGATTTAAAATGGATTTTGGGGAGGTTTGTATCATTTGATTTACACAACATGGCTACCACTTTGAAGATGCTAAATATTTTGTATTGTGAAACACACAAGAAATAAGACAAAAAAACATGCATAACTATTCACCCCCCCAAAGTCAATACTTTGTAGAGCCACCGTTTGCAGTAATTACAGCTGCAAGCCTCCTGGGGTATGTTTCTATAAGTTTGGCACATCTAGCCACTGGGATTTTTGCCCATTCTTCAAGGCAACACTGCTCCAGCTCCTTCAAGTTGGATGGGTTCCACTGGTATACAGCAATCTTTAAGTCATACCACAGATTTTCAACTGGATTGAGGTCTGGGCTTTGACTAGGCCATTCCAAGACATTTAAATGTTTCCCCTTAAACCCCTCAAGTGTTGATTTAGCAGTATGATTAGGGTCATTGTGCTGCTGGAAGGTGAACCTCCGTCCCAGTCTCAAATTTCTGGAAGACTGAAACAGGTTTCCCTCAAGAATATCCCTGTATTTAGCGTCATCCATCATCCCTTCAATTCTTCATTCAATTCTTCAATTCCAGTCCCTGCTGATGAAAAACATCCCCACAGCATGATGCTGCCACCACCATGCTTCACTGTGGGGATGGTGTTCTCTGGGTGATGAGAGGTGTTGGGTTTGTGCCAGACATAGTGTTTTTGTTGATGGCCAAAAAGCTCAATTTTAGTCTCAACTGTCCAGAGTACCTTCTTCCATATGTTTGGGGAGTCTCCCACATGCCTTTTGGCGAACACCAAATGTGTTTGCTTATTTTTTTAAACTTTAAGCAATGTTTTTTTTTCTGGCCACTCTTCCGTAAAGCCCAGCTCTGTGGAGTGTATGGCTTAAAGTGGTCCTATGGACAGATACTATAATCTCCGCTGTGGAACTTTGCAGCTCCTTCAGGGTCATCTTTGGTCTCTTTGTTGCCTCTCTGATTAATGACCTCCTTGCCTGGTCTGTGAATTTTGGGGTGCGGCCCTCTCTTGATAGGTTTGTTGAGGTGCCATATTCTTTCCATGTTTTAAATAATGGATTTAATGGTGCTCCGTGGGATGTTGAAAGTTTGGGATATGTTTTTATAACCCAACCCTGATCTGTACTTCTCCACAACTTTGTCCCTGACCTGTTTGGAGAGCTCCTTGGTCTTCATAGTGCTGCTTGCTTGGTGGTGCCCCTTGTTTCATAGCAAAGGGGGTGAATACACATGCACGCACCTCTTTTCTGTTTTGTTTTTTTCATTTCACTTCACCAATTTGGACTATTTTGTGTATGTCCATTACATGAAATCCAAATAAAAATCCATCTAAATTACAGGTTGTAAATGCAACAAAATAGGAAAAACGCCAAGGGGGATGAATACTTTTGCAAGGCACTGTAAGTATCTTTTACGAGGCACGGATCAGAAGGATCAGGTTTTAGAGCAGTACAGAGCATCGCGAAAGGACAGGTACTGTAACAGGTGTTTGTAAGTCTTCACAATAACTGAGAGACCCTTTTGTGCCTGTCAACTGTTGTGTATTTGTGTTGACATTTGTTTGTGTGTGCATACAATTCAAACATAATGAAACCCCCTCTCCCTATCCTTGCCCCACTCTTGAGATAATATTGCATAAAGTTTGGATTAATGTAGATAACGGGGGTTTATTCTGCACAGTGACAAAGGAGAAAAAAAATAGTTTTGTCACTATTGAGAAAGTATTGGGTGTAGAGGGGAGATGTTTTCTTTATTTTTTTGTGTATTCCGTTTAAATTGCGTTGGACATTACAGGCATTGCACTACTATAATTAATGCATTTTTCCTTTTTTAGCAGCTATCTTTTGGCCTATTCATATTAAAATGTTGCAAGTCAAAGGTAGTTTTAGGATTATGTTGTAGAAACTACTATGTTGTGTTCTTTAGGTAGCAGGGTACATGAGCTATGAGTGTTTTCTGTCTTGAGCTATCGATTAGAACAATCCAACCCTACTGTGTTTCAGATATTCTATGCTCTAGTGGAAGTTTCTTTGTGTATGTTGAGGTACAGGGAATCCTGACAGGTTTATGGCATCACACCGTTTTGGATCTCTCTCTACATTCTGTGTATCTACGTCACATCTTTATTCTTTTACTCATGCTGTTTTTATATAATCGAAAAACAAAATGAATTCATGATTGTCTTTTGTACTGCAGATCACAGATGTTAGATGAGTCGATGAGATCATTAGAAGCGTGGCTGTAAAGGTAACCATTGATAGTGCCACCATTGGCCCAAGACCTAATGGTTTCTAAGCCAATGGCACTGCATGTTTCCATGTGTGCACATGGCAGAATTCTGGCTCATTGAGAAGGAGCAACTGACTGGCCAGCAGTGTCCATCACCAGTCTATTTAGTAAGACCTATCTTTAGAGGTTTTGTCCCTGGGTCTCATTTGCTGATGCAATGCAAAGTTTGTGACAACAGACATTGTTGCAGCATGTTTTTGGATGAATGCAGAATTCATCTTTATAAATAGAAAACAACATCAGGGCTTGAGACTCCTCAATCAAAGCCAAACCATATATACAGCCATGAAAAGTGCCTAAGACGTAGCACGAGTTCTTTTCTCCTTTCTTTGTATTTTAGTTTTTGCTTGTATGAAGTACTGCAAGCCTCAATGACTTCTAGGCAGGCAACAGAAGTGGTGGGAGAGAGAGGTGTGACGCACAGAGGGGGAGAAGGCATGGAAAGCTCACAGTCCTAACCCGTCTCCAGCCAAATGCACGTTTCTGAGCACATTGATGGTTAGCTGGGGACAAGCCAAGAAAAGACACAACATAAAACCCTGCTATCAGCAATGACATCATGAAACCAACATATCAAAGCACTATATATATATATATATATATATATATATATATATATATATATATATATATAGAGAGAGAGAGAGAAAAACTGTTTGTTTAGTTCAGATATGGCTCATTTAAAACAGAAACACTTCTAGGGAATAATGTCATACATACTGGTTACAAAAAGCTAACCTTTAAATACGGCTTTGCAATGGTGTTCCAATTCACATCTGTTATCTATATACAGAATACCTACAATGACTTGTTTTAAAGGTGCTGATATGAAATGACACTGATATATATTCATGCATGGTGCTTTCAAAAGAAAACCATTAGATTCTAGCTCTATTGACCACCATAATGCTGACATGGGTGCATGGCAGAAACTCTTACTACCCTTCTGAAGCTTACCCTCCCCCACAAGCCCCTCCCCCCAAGCCCCTCCTCCCTCTAATCTATGGAACAGAGAGTAAACAATACTGATGGGTTCTTACCTTTTTACCTATTCGTTTGGATTTTTTATTCCCTATTGTTAACTTCTATTTTGCACGATATTTGATATAACACATTATGTGCCTTGCCTTTAGTTAAGAACAATAATACATGATAAAAATAATGTAAATTCATTTCTCTTTTTAGTATAACCGGTAACGCTGCAAAAAAGACAAAAAACATTGCTGCATGTTTGATTGCTTGTCATTATCCAGTTTAGATTAATACAATAGTAGATTAAAGTAGTGACAGATTGGATTGTCTTTTCACCCTTTTCCCTTTTGTGGGTATTATAGACTAGTATTATAGACTAGTATTATAGACTAGTATTATAGACTAGTATTTGTCTTTCCATCACATGGAACCCTTGCTGCATTTGAATCTTGTTCATTTCTTTGTTTTATTAACTCTTGTGGCTTTCCCCTCTCATTATGTCTTCCAGCTTGGTGTAATACAGTATGTGAAATATGCAATTCTCGTTTCCTCTGCTCAGCATTTGCTGAAGTTGTATTTTGCCCCCTTTTTAAAGCTCTTCTTCAATGATAAAGAATGTGTGGCAAGAATGAGTGAAAATGTGCAATTACTCCAATTCAAGGAGGGGCAACTTTTCTCCATGCTAGCAAACACAGCTGATTAAACAAATTGTATTTTAATCTGAAGATCATGATTAGTTGATTATTGGAGTCAGAGGACTGGAGTTGCTCATCCCAGCTCCAATTCAAGATGTTGATTTTTGCCTATTTGATTTAGTTGATTGACTCTGCAACTGGAGGTCAGGGCTAGAGAGGGTAGAGAGCTGTGAAGGTTGTGTTGTAGGTGACCAGTGATCCGGCTCCTAGCATGGAATAGAGATTTAAAGCACTGAGCTGGGCTCACATTTCCTCCAGCACCATGGCTACTTCTGCCCCTGCAGACATTATTTGTGGCACCAGATGACCAGAGCTGAATATGGGGTACATTTGTTCCCCCAATTTTCTTACATTACATCCTATGAATCCCCTATACGCAGAAAGGCAAATCCAAGCACTTTAATATCTGTTCAAACGGGAACATCACAAAATAATTCATCTCTATACATATATTAAGCCAAGGGAAATTACTAATTTGGAATTGTTTAAGGATAAAGCTGAAGTTTCAGAGACAAATTCTTTACATGGAATGCTAACTGTGTTATTACGTAATGTGTCAATGGTGAGCAGTGCACAGTGCTTCACATCTCTCTTTTTGTGTTTGTGTTTTATGTATGAGAGAAAGCGTTTGTGTGTGTGTGTGTGTGTGTGTGCGCGCGTGCATGTGCGTGCGTGTAAATGTTTGTGTGTGTGTGTGTTTGGCTAGGTAGCCTCACCTACCATAGTACTTTGTCGGTTCTCAGATTGCACATACATAAATCACCTGATAACAAAGAGAGAGAGACTATTTGGTGTGTTCAAAAATGCTCATTTAGGAAGACTGAAAATCAAAGGAGAGCAAAAAAAGGGTTATTAATGCACTACTAGATAGAATTGTCTGAGGGGAGTAGAAATGTGTGACAAACTAGTGCTGTGAGATGCAATAATGACATGAAAAATTCCCCTCCCCAATTGTATACCTTGATCAGTAATCTGTGACTTAGATGAACGTTTTTGCATCTCACTGCATTTCCATGGGGTTAGGGGGTCAAATTATTTCATTGCGAATATGCACACTACCTGGATTGGTTTGAAATGAAATGATCAAAATCAGTAAAATAAAGTTTCATAACACTGGCTACAATCGAATGTTAAGCTTTATGTACCACGTGTAGATTATTATTTAGATGGTGAGTAAGTGCGTAGTTTCATTTTGAGGTCCTCCACATTTAGGTCCATTGTGTGGAGTCTACAAATCCACTTTATGTTGTTTTGAATATTAGCCCTGTACTTCAGAAGTATCAACTGACCTAGTCAGAATCACGGTATAGAGAATGAAAACAACACAACATCTCTTCATAGCTGACTTGCTGATTTAAAAATATATATGTTTTACTGAAAGATGCCAAGATGCTTCATTAGTTGTTGTTTTTTTTTAAATTAGAGGGTAGATGATAATTTATCATTTCTTACTACGTAGTGTAATGGGAGTATATTGAACAAGAGAGGATATTGTGTATTTTTTCAGCAGGGTCAGAAAAGGCCATGTAAAAGTTTGTTATGCAGTGTACAGTATTGTTTCTGTAATGGATATTGCAATGCTGGTAGCTATTAACATTTTGCTGCAAGCAATTGAGAATTGAAGAAAAATGTCAGAACAAGAGGTATTGTTTACATGCCGTCTTAAGATCTTGGTGATGACGGTTTATGTGTCCCGGTTCACAGTCCCAGGTTGAAGTGGAGTGCTGTAGCAAAGGCATTCCATCAAATCCATACGATCCTCAAGCTCAACAAAATGCTGCGATCATTCAGCAAGCAATTTGATATTTGTTAAACAGGTCATGTGTTGAGGCAAGAGTCTGCTCCTGATCAAAGAACGCCCACATTATGGGTTGTGTGTGTCTTGTGTGTGTCCCTGGGGTCTTTCATTCATCCAAAAAGGAAAAGACCAACTGATGTGTTAACCATACACAACACCGTACAGTCAATGATCTATATGGAGCCCATATTCAAGTCACAATATTCTCCTTCTAGTTTTCAGCACAAAGTCCAATTACTGCTGTAGTATCTGAGGGCTCCAAAGTGCTAATGTTTGATAGCTCTGAAGAATTCTGAAGCTTACTGTATGTCGACTTATTAGGCATTTCAAAATACTACGTTTCTACGTTTTCAATACAATTAGTGGAAATAGATAAATAATCCTCTGTAAAGTTCCCCTCTGTATAGTAGCAGCAGACGCTGGAGCCTCATGACATTTCCTGTGAAGATTTGCACTGCTCCACACTCACCTCTCCAGTTCAGTTTACCCTCCAGCCTGGGTCTGACTGGGACACATAGGGACAGGGGTCTGACGCCACCAATAGTCTAGCCAGCACAGTGGTTCTACAATAGGTGTTCAGCACACAGTCTTCTTATTTCATTTGCTTTTTGTAACTAAACACAGCTATACAGTATATTGTTATGACACCGACAGGGACTTTTGTTTCTAGAGCAGGGTGCTACCCCCCAACACTTTTTAAAGTGGCCACAGGTGATGGTTGAACTTACTCTGAAAGACATTAATATGCATTCAATACTGACACATTTAAAATATGATCTTATTTTTTATTTCAAAACCCTCACTAATGTTTTTGTAGTAATTATTGTGATTATTGTAGGATTGTTACATTTTGGACTCATTATCCTATGTATAAATGCTTACAGTATATCAATGAGAATGAAAAAGACAAAATGTATATAAAAAACTTTTTTTCTGTATTGTATAAGAAAGTACATGTTTATGTTGTGTGTTTAAATTTAGTTGTCTTAAGTTGTGGCCAAGCCACAAAATATAATAATTACTTCTTAAGGATCTGCTATGGTTGGTGTGAGCTCACCACCGATTGCTGCATGCCTTTTTAAAGAAGGTACCTGTATTTGATTTTATCAATCCTGAAACCTGGACAGTAATTTCAGCATCACTTGTTGTCATTTTAAACAGAGACAAACCCTTCAGTAAGCCTCAAGGGGATATGCAAATTCCATTGCCATTTCTTTTTGCTTTTTTCCCCCACAATTCATCTAACAGTTCTGCATTTCTGTTTTTGAACTGTTGTCGTGCTTCAAAGAACTCACACACTTTCCTTCTATTTGGACGATTGCACTAGATAAACTGGTATTGACTATTTTGTTTAAGGAAACTTTTAAAGATGTACTTCTCTGGAAATCTTTCTGAAGCTCAACCTTTGATGTATAGGAATGCTGATTGTGTGAGAGAGACGGAGCGAGAAAGTGAGAAAACAGCTGCTTGTAACAAGCTAAGAATATTATTCCCCGTGTATTGCCCCTTTCGTCGTTTATAGTTAGAGAACTCACTGAGTGCATCACTTCAAAGTCCACCCAGGTGGTACATTTTTGGTTTGTGGGATTCAGGCTTGAAAAGTTATTGGTTCAGTCCTAGACAATCAACGTCAGGGCTGACAGTCGTAATAGTTTTGCCATAGTCCATACAAGGTGTGGTCAGTGTGTTTGTGTGTGTTTTTGGTCAGGAACGGTGTGCAGAGGAAGCACAGTCCTCTGGTGGTGCAGGTGTGAGGCCCCACACTGCTCCGAGTGCCTTTCTTCTCGCAGTGAGGCGTTGTTGTGAATGTTACTCTAGTTTTACTCAAGGATGCACTGCTCTGCTCCACCCAGAGACTTGCTATTGATTGATGTGAGGCTGAGGGAGGTGTGTGTGGTAGCTCATGCTGCAGCTGCAACATGTATGGGTCCAGAATGACAAGATAAGTCTTTACACATGGTGCACCACAACCTTGAAGATTAGAATATGGAAAAAGTTAATTTACTATATTGGCCTTTGAATTTCCTTCACGTTTTTTAAACTGATGTAATTTATCGTTATGCAATTGGTACAGTATATAGATTAGAATGATGTAGTTTATTGTGTTCCGTGCCGGAACTCTGAATTTCCCCTATGCAATTAAGGGCTGGTATACCCTGTCAGGGTAAACACCTGGGAATCTGATACCTATTAATATGAATTCATAAGTTCGTAGTTACTCTTAGCAACAATCACTATCCAGACAGACTCTTAAGATGATTTATTTACCTAAAATTAGAATTGGCACTGGATTAAAATGGTCCCGTTTGAGTTTCAAGATTATTTCTTCAGAGAGATGAAATACTTAGCAGCACGCCAGTCAAAAGTGTAGAATGACCAGACGTGTATGTTTGTGAGAGTTTTAGGGGATCAGTAGATGGTGAGCCAAGCCATGATCAGTTAGATAAAGGTAGCGGTTTTACTTTTATTGTATTTTGTTTTTCCTATTCCCCTCAATGATCAGTTAGTGGTGTTTTTTTATGCAAACTGAGGTAAAATCTCAAACGAGAAGGTGAGCGGTAAACACTCTCCATAATCCTCTTGTTACTGTATGAAGAGACATCAAGCACAGAATAGAGGCCACAACTCTCAGAGAGGTGTCACAATATAGTTTTTTTGTGGTGAAATGTGCTTCTGTTCACACAGTGTATAAAGCTAACTGTTATGTTTGGTCTCTATATTTTACTTTCAACAAACCAGCAGGTAAAGCAACACTTACATGTGAATACTGAATACCAAAAATGATTTCAACAAGCAGTGCCTGTCATTTTACTGCTAATTATTTTTCATTTATTTTCTGCCATTGCCCTTCTCAAGTTCTGATGTACATAGTGTTTGTACTCTAAGCTGCTGGAGGTCATTCTGACTTTGTGTGGGACTGTGTTTAGTGCCTGAGCCCCACTCTCACATTGGCTTCTGCTCATAGCTTTCCACACAAACTGTCCCAATGAGGTCCTACTGTACTCTGCTACAAGGTGAAGGGCACCCACTGGCCAATGGCAATGGCCTTTTGCTATGGAGGTGAAAAGCCATAAAAACCAAGTGCAGTTATGGAGATCTGTTCATGTTATTGATGATCCATATCACAGACTTACTGACATGTCAACACCAAGAAGCCCCACCACACAATAGAGGAAAGAACAAGGCGACATTTTAATGAGGGCTCTTTCTACACAAATCAAATATCTCACTTGATCTTCAAATGCTTAATGCCGCGATCATGTGCTAGTCAGAACTAGAAACGCTCTGAAATGTCTAACTTGCTAACTTTTTTGAATGCGGCACGTGTATAACTACAACCAGTTAGCAAATCGGAAATTTCAGAGCTTCCTAGTTCCGACTAGCACTTGAATGCTGCATAAGTCCACTTGGTGCCCCAACCTTTTCTTGACAATTGGTTTATTTTCATATTTTTCTGGGCCTGTACTGTATGTTGATTCATTCTTTAAGCATGCTGTTTTTCTCAGTGTGATGAAGTTGGTTGGCTGGAGGAGGGAAGAGATCAAGATGTTTCTCAGAGAGCATTGTAATGCAGTGTTAAATTTTAAGATTTTTTTTCTTCTCATTATTCTTTACAAATATTACCATAGTAGTTATTCATTAATCACTTGCTTGCTGCACAGACATACACACTTCACACCAGGAAAGAGCATGTGGACATTTAGTTCTGACACATCCGGTGGAATAGGGCAGAGAACAGATTCATAGCACACACGGGTCACTTTGAACTGCTTGTGATTTTATTTTCCTTTTTGAAAACTTTAGTACAAAAGAATCAGCAAAGGTCGGTAATAACTTGTCTGTTAATTATTTGAAATGACTCTCATATAGGAAAACTAAATTTGCCATGTGTTTTTGAACTGGTGTGGGGGAAATGTACAGCTTTACCAATATTTCATTATAACATTGTATTCAGCCATCGCTGTTAGCAAATGCTCATAAATACATTACTGAAAGTGAGTGTGTTTCCCTATGCAAAAAAAGTATACAAAATAATAAACAAGCTATGCTACAACTCAGTGATGTGTCCTTGTTATTTTTATATTTCCATTGTTCATTCAATATAAATTACATTTACAGTACTGTATATGCCTTGTAATTCTGTTTTTCTTTTAAAAACTCATTTTGACAATGAGGAATGACTAGTAAGTTACTCATTTGAAGCAGCAGTCAGTGTTTTCCTTCTCAACTCAGAGATGTCTGTTGAATGTGAAATCTCATTCATTTAGATTTCTCATTTGAAATCAATATCTATTCTGCTGTAAAACTTGTCCCCGGACCAACAAAAGCATTTGCCTTGGAAGTAATGCACTTTGGAAGCAGTCTTTCCCTGGCTGAAGGTCGGGAGTGGAAGAGGAGCTGTAGGGGTCCATCTGGCTGTGTGGAACTGGAAGATACTGTGATAAGAGTTCTAATAGAAGCCAGTGAACTCCAGGGAGTCAGTGATGTGTCTGTGATCTGTGGCCTTGAGGTTTGGAAGCCCAGATAAGGCCAGGGCCGGTTGGCTGACAGAGCAGACACAACCAAGACCTAAAGAGGAGCTAATTATAGCACCTCTGGCTCCTCATAACCCTCCACCCCCCTGGTCTGCCTCACCCATGCCTCCTGGAACACCTGAACATGGGACATAGAGAGAAAATATTGCAATTTCTTGGATGGTAAAAAATGTCAGATTTGAAAATATAATGATGCATAAAATGGTTACTGCCAAATACACATATGCGTAAGCATACACAGTCTGTAGACACAACCAGTCCAAGGGACAGTATACTTTTGCATTTGACGGAAAAGTTTATTAGCTGACCTTTCAGTGTTTTTCTCAGTCAACCACAGACCCTCTGTTAATTTCAAATCTAACTTCTACTTATAATCAATTACTCCTATTAGTCAGTTACCTTTATTTACCTTGCAATTCCCCCTGGTTATTATGACCAATTGCATGAGAAATGTGTGACCATTTATCACCACTACTAAATGTTTGATCTATCTCAAAGTTGTGGCTGTTTGGCAGTTTGATGGTATTACCTTGGCCATAAAATTGTACACTGGCTGCTTTGAAATGGTTCCATGTAAAGTTGTTAGCAGGCACACAGTTTAGTGAGGGTGGCTCGGTGAAACCCCAGACCATTGCTGTATAATAGACACATTAGCAGTCCTGCAGTCTCGTTGTGTTGTTGTGTTTTATCTACATAAACTGAAGAGGACAAAGCATTGCCCCATCTCTATCCAGGCCACCACCCCTGTCCTTAAAAAAAGGTACTAACAATCGCATGTAAATCACTGGCAACTTATAGCACTTACCTCTGGAGTCCAGCAGAGCAAAGTACTTTAATTCCAGGAGAATTAAAAAGAAAAGCTGAACAGTTGCGGTTAAGGGTATGTCTTCTGTTAGGCTTGGCTGCAGGATTTGACATATCTGACTCTAATCATTCCTCAAGCCATTACCCTCAATATAGGTTTGTTGGAACCGAGCTTGGAAAAATACAATCTCAGCTTTGGAAAGGAAGTGAAGTTTTATTTCATTTTAATGATTCACAATAAAAAAAAAAAAGACCAGCAACACTTTTGTCTACGGGTGAGTGAGTGCAGAAATGCTTTCATTAAAAGGGATATCGCATACGTTGCATACACACCAGAATCAAATAAACATAAGGGAATGTTTGTACAGCACTAACTCATTTTAACGTACACAGTCCGATTACTTGAAAGATACTTTTTGAATGTAGAGTGCAATTTAGGACAGGGCCCTTAAGAAATATACGTACAACTTCCCTATGGAAACATAGTGAGTAATGGCTCGAGCAATCCTTCCTCTGCTCTAGCTATCAAGAGCTGGAGACAATAAAATAAAAGAGAACCAGAGGAGAACAGCTCGCACAGAGACAGAAAAGAAGTGGCGCCAAGTGTGAGTAGTGTTTTGAAACTAAGCCATTGAATGAATGACTAATGGGGCGACTCCCATAGCGACTGAGCCACGAGCTGTAGCTCTTTCATACTGAAATGGCACCATCCACAGATCCAAAGAAAACAAATGCCTCAGAGACCAAGTCAGTTGTTTTTTCAAAGGCCCAACTGCATATAGATGAGGAGAGAAATAATTAAATCCTGATTCATGAAAACTATAAAATCGTACAAAGGAACGTTTTAATTACACACTGTGCTGCGTAGGACCTGCTACTAAGACAGTTGCCCCAGCCTGTTCACCAAGTATTTACACATCAGCCTGGTGCTTCACTCCTGCAATTATTCTTGGCCTCTTAACTGTTATGACTTCAATTATCAATGTACTGCAGATTTGACAGAGAAATCCCTGGGTGAACTCACTGCTTCTTTGCTGTTGATCCAATGATTTCTTGCAATGATCCAAATGATTTTTCTTGTTAGGGTGAAATATAATGTCTTGGTGTCTGTTACTGTACTTGGTGTCAATGTGATGGGGGAATTTGCGCTTCAGATCAGAAATACGTACAGAAAGGGTCCAAAAT
Source organism: Oncorhynchus mykiss (assembly GCF_057628025.1). Classification (NCBI taxonomy): domain Eukaryota; kingdom Metazoa; phylum Chordata; class Actinopteri; order Salmoniformes; family Salmonidae; genus Oncorhynchus; species Oncorhynchus mykiss. Next base: position 22,281,659 of record NC_143025.1, read on the forward strand.
GAAAACTACAGAGGTTTAGATTGGAATACATTTAGAGGTTTTTCCATTCTACATTTTTCCTTTTGTCAAAGGATTTCTTTCTGCTTTTATAAAAAAAATAGATATCATCGTATAGTCTCTTTCTCGGACTGGATCGATCTAACAGCGATGACCCCATATTAAAATGGCAAAACTGCTCATCTGATTCTGAATGTGAGGGGATGAGTGTGTGGCTCTTCTGGCTCCAGAATAAACAAAGCCAACAAAAGCACCAACTACTGCCAGGAAATATGAAGATGACGCCGCAGTTGAGCGATTTAACTTCAGATGCAGCATAAAATGTGAAATTTCCACACGTTGTAAAAACAGCCACGTGGAATTTCAAAAAGGGGTATTTTATGCACTTTAAGGAAAATGTGTACGAGCCAACAACCAAATCAATCAAACATACATCCGAAAAACTAAACTACCCAAAATTGGCAACATAGAAGTCCCATTTTGATAGTAACTGGTTGGAGTAAGTGGAGGATGGTAGCGTGTAGCCGAGTCACAGTTCTGACTTACACTAAATCTGCCTAAAAACAGGCAACAAAATGTGACTCTGCAAAGGGGGTGGATACTTCCTACATCCAATATACATCATGTACAGAAGGTATAGGAGATGGTCCCACTTTAAATGAAGCTTATAAAGGCTTCATAAATCCTTCATAAACACTACATCTGTTACAAATCATCTATAACCATATGTTTTATTTTTGTATTTTTTTAATTTCACCTTTATTTAACCAGGTAGTCCAGTGGAGAACAAGTTCTCATTTACAACGGCGACCTGGCCAGGATAAAGCAAAGCAGCGCAGAACAAACAACAACACAGAGTTACACATGGAATAAACAAACATACAGTCAATAATACAGTAGAAAAAAAGTATATATACAGTGTGTGAAAATGAGGTAGGATACCGGAGGTAAGGCAATAAATAGGCCATAGTGGCGAAATAATTACAATATAGCAATTAAACACTGGAGTGATAGATGTGCAGAAGATGAGTGTACAAGTAGAGATACTGGGGTGCAAAGGAGCAAAAATAAATCAAATAGATAACAGTATGGGGATGAGGTAGTTAGAGGGGCTATTTACAGATAGGCTATGTACAGGTGCAGTGATCTGTGAGCTGCTCTGACAGCTGATGCTTAAAGCTAGTGAGGGAGATATGCTTTATAAAGGGTTCATAAATGTGACATAACAGTGTGACATAACCACCGATGTCAAATGTGACATAACCCACTATGTCAAATATAACAAAAACCTGTGCTTTACAATGGGTGGAATAAGCACCGCTTATACATCATATTAAATTGAGGCTTCAAAAAGCATTTATAACCTTGTCATGTATCTTGATATTTAACCTTTATTTGACTAGGCAAGTCAGTTAAAAACAAATTCTTACTTACAATGACGGCCTACCCCAGACGACACTGGGCCAATTGTGCACCATCCTATGGGACTCCCAATCACAGCCGGTTGTAATACAGCTTGGAATCGAACCAAGGTCTGTAGTGACGCCTCTAGCACTGAGATGCAGTACCTTAGACCGCTGCGCCACTCGGAAGCCCATTGCAACTCCAGGATAGTGGGTTCGATTCCCGGGACCACCCATACGTAAACATGTATTCATGCATGACTGTAAGTCACTCTGGATAAAAGCGTCTTTAAATGTTATGTATTATATTATATTACTCCAAAACATTTCTAGGATGGCCAAACCTCTTTTTCTCTTGGGTGCATAGTCAATATTGGACGTGACCACAACCTTCCCCAAAATGCTGGGCAGCAGGATGACACACACTCTAAAGTGCAGTCATACACAATAAAAAACAATGGTAGGGACTTTTAAAATCCGTTTAAATATTTTGCCTACATCTGTTGTTTTTTCCCCTCTGTTAGTTTTTGAGTGTAGTTGCCCTTTAATTCAGTGAGAATGCCCTGAACTGTTGCTTGGTTAGCAGGTTTGCAGTAAGCACACATATGATGATTATGTATTCCATATAAAGTATTATTCAGAGCCCCATGAAATGGCACCATACAGTATATACATTCTACTGACCCTACTGAGTATTCCCTACAATACTTTTACTGAGGCACCCAGAATAGTTATTGCTCTAAGCCAATGGTTCCCAAACTTCAACCTCCAGCTGCGTACCCCCTCTAGCACCAGGATATATATAGCACACTCTCAAATGTTGCTTTTTTCTATCATTGTAAGCCTGCCACACACACACTTTATGATATGTTTAATAAAGGTAAGTATGAGTGTCACGATTGTCGTTGGAAGCATACTCGGACCAACATGCAGCGTGATCTGGGTTCCACATCTTTTTATTTAAAGTAAGTGAACCGCACAACAAAAACAATAAAGAAACAACGAAACGTGACTACGTGGTGCACATGCACAAAACACAAAATAATATCCCACAAACACAGGTGGGAAAAATGCTACCTAAATATGATCCCCAATTAGAGACAACGATTGCCAGCTGCCTCTAATTGGGAATCAAACAAATCACCAACATAGAAAAATAAACTAGAACCCCACATAGAAATATTAAACTAGACTACCCCCCTGTCACGCCCTGAACTACTCCATCATAGAAAAACAAGGGCTCTCTATGGTCAGGACGTGACAACGAGTTTGAGTTTTTGTCACAACCCGGCACGTGGGAAGTGACAAAGAGCTCTTATAGGACACAAAGAATAATAAACGTCCCTTTTTCAGGACCCTGTCTTTCAAAGATAATTAGTAAAAATCCAAATAACTTCACAGATCTTCACTGTAAAGGGTTGAACATGCACCTGTGGAACAGTCGTTAAGACACTAACAGCTTACAGACTGTTGACAATTAAGATCACAGTTATGAAAACTTTGGACACTAAAGAGGCCTTTCTACTGACTCTGAAAAACACCAAAAGAAAGATGCCCAGAGTCCCTGCTCATCTGCTTGAACATGCCTTAGGCATGCTACAAGGAGGCATGAGGACTGCAGATGTGGCCATGTCAGTATTGTGAGACGCCTAAGATAGCGCTACAGGGAGACAGGACGGACAGCTGATTGTCCTCGCAGTGGCAGACCACGTGTAACAACACCTGCAACACCTGCGGGGCAGGTACAGGATGGCAACAACAACTACCCGAGTTACACCAGGAACACACAATTCCTCCATCAGTGCTCAGACTGTCCGCAATAGGCTGAGAGAGGCTGGACTGAGGGCTTGTCGGCCTGTTGTAAGGCAGGTCCTCAGCAGACAACACCGGCAGCAATGTCGCCTATGGGCACAAACCCACCGTCGCTGGACCAGACAGGACTGGCAAAAAGTGCTCTTCACTGACAGGTTGCGGTTTTGCCTCACCAGGGGTGATGGTCGGATTCACGTTTATCGTCGAAGGAATGAGCGTTATACCGAGGCCTGTACTCTGGAGCAGGATCGATTTGGAGGTGTAGGGTCCGTCAAGGTCTGGGGCGGTGTGTCACAGCATCATCGGACTAAGCTTGTTGTCGTTGTAGGCAATCTCAACGCTGTGCGTTACAAGGAAGACATCCTCCTCCCTCATGTGGTACCCTTCCTGCAGGATCATCCTGACATGACCCTCCAGCATGACAATGCCACCAGCAATACTGCTCGTTCTGTGCGTGATTTCCTGCAACACAGGAATGTCAGTGTTCTGCCATGGCCAGCGAAGAGCCCGGATCTCAATCCCATTGAGCACGACTGGGACCTGTTGGATCAGAGGGTGAGGGCTAGGGCCATTCCCCCCCAGAAATCTTGCAGATGCTTGGTGGAAGAGTGGGGTAACATCTCACAGCAAGAACTGGCAAATCTGATGCAGTCCATGAGGAGGAGATGCACTGCAGTACTTAATGCAGCTGGTGACCACACCAGATACTGACTGTTACTTTTGATTTTGACCCCCCCTTTGTTCAGGGACACATTATTCCATTTATGTTAGTCACATGTCTGTGTAACATGTTCAGTTTATGTCTCAGTTGTTGAATCTTATGTTCATACAAATATTTACACATGTTAAGTTTGCTGAAAATAAACACAGTTGACTGTGAGAGGATGTTTCTTTTTTTGCTGAGTTTATAATAATCAATAATGTTGCTCTTTATTTAACAGTCTTACATATACAAACTTATTTGTTTCAAAAATTGTGAATAACTCACCACAGGTTAATGAGAAGTGTGTGCTTGAAAGGATGCACATAACTCTGCAATGTTGGATTGTATTGGAGAGTCTCAGATCATTTTCCACACACAGTCTGTGCCTGTATGCTAGTGAGGGCTGAGAATCCACTCTTACACAGGTACATGGTTGCAAAGGGCATCAGTGTCTTAACAGCCCAATTTGCCTTGGCGAATTGGGATACTCTGATATTCCAATTCAGAAATTGGAGGCAAGCCATTAAATGTATTATTATTTTTTACCTTTATTTAACTAGGCAAGTCAGTTAAGAACATATTCTTATTTACAATGATGGCCTACTGGGGAACAGTGGGTTAACTGCCTACTGGGCAACAGTGAGTTAGCTGCCTCGTTCAGGGGCAGAGTGACAGATTTTTACCTTGTCAGCTTGTGGATTCAATCCAGCAACCTTACGGTTACTAGCCCAACGCTCTAACCAATAGACTACCTGCCGCCTGGATAACAAACCTGGGTAATTGTGCACACAACTCCCTCAGGTGCTTCGCTATATCACATTTTACATTATCCGTACGCTTGAGTTCATTTGCACACACAAAAATCATACAATGATGGAAAGACCTGTGTGTTGTCCTTGTTAATGCAGACAGAGAAGAGCTCCAACTTAATCATAGCCTCAATTTTGTCCCGCACATTGAATATAGTTGCGGAGATTCTCTGTAATCCTAGATTCAGATCATTCAGGCGATAAAAGAAACATCACACACATTCGTGTGAGAAACTCATCAACGTGCAAGCGGTCAGACAAGTGAATATTATGGTCAGTAAAGAAAACTTTAAGCTCGTCCCTCAATTCAAGAAAACGTGTCAATACTTTGCCCCTTGATAACCAGCGCACTTCTTTCTGTATGTTGCAAAAGCGTTACATGGTTGCTGCCCATATCATTGCATAGTGCAGAAAATACACAAGAGTTCAGGGGCCTCGCTTTCACTGTAGTGTCCAAAACATATTTCAAGCTGTCAGGCATTCCCTTGGCAGCAAGAGACTCTCGGTGGATGCTGCAGTGTAACCAAGTGGTGTCGGGATTGGATATACATTTTTTTACTAGGCTACGTGCATTTGACATTGTGTTGTTATTTCGTTGAAGAAATACCTCACCCAAATGTATAGCCCCGTTGGAAAATATAAATGGACCGTTTGAAAATGTGAAGATAACGGCAGTTTGGGAATACCTGCTCTAAGCCAATATGTATTCCATATACAGTGATTCGCATTGGGGCATTTATTTGACCTTCAAATATGTTTTAAACCTCAAATGTAATGCAAATGTCACATAAACATGAACAAATATGAATCATTTAATGTTTAGACAATAACTGTTCATATATCATGAAAAAATATAGGTTATTGACACTTCTCTACTATTACGCGGGGGACTTTTATTTAGAACATTTCTGAAATTTCAGGACCTGGAAGTACTTTTTTGGTGTTGCTGACGAGACGCTGATCATGTGATGAGTTCGCAAATCAAATACCTACTTGTGGAGCCACAAGACAGCAAAAAACAAGTAAGTTAACCTTTATTTATAATAATTTAAATTAGTTTGTAGCTCCCTCAATCGTTATTTCTAATAATTTCAGTGACTTTACAGCAATTTCTAGCTACCCAAAATGTTGCTAGCTAGCAGGCTCATCTAACAAAAAATCCCACTAGAGAAAGCCATGTCTCATATTCATGTCATGAGATTTGTAAATTAAAGAGGATTATAATGATACGAATCGAATGGTGTTTCTTATCTTCCCATTTAGAGTTTCTGGCACAGCACAGAAATGCCCTTATCCAGATGGTATGACAAAGGCAAAGTTTTTTTTGTTGTTACTTTTAAATTTGTAACCAACATGCAGCAGCTCCAGAGTGGCAAGAACCATTCGCCTGCCATCGCAGGGATAAGCTACACTATTCACAGCCCTGTGCAATGTCAATTGTAGACTGAACAAAAATATATGTCCCATGTTTCATGAGCTGAAATAAAAGATCCCAAAAATTGTTCATACGCAAAAAAAGCTTAATTTTCTCAATAGTTGTGCACAAATGTGTTTACATCCCTGTAAGTGAGCATTTCTCCTTTGTCAAGAGAATCCATCCACCTGACAGGTGTGGCATATCAAGGAGCTGAATAAACAGCATGATCACTACAAAGGTGCACCTTGTGCTGGGGACAATAAAAGGCCAGTCTAAAATGTGTAGTTTTGTCTGAATGCAGGAATGTCTACCAGTGCTGTTGCAAGAGAATGTAATGTTCATTTCTCTACCATCTCTACAATGTAATTTTATAAAATTTGGCAGTACGTCCAACTGGCCTCACAAATGCAGACCACTTGTTACCACGCCAGCCCGGGACCTCCACATCTAGCTTCTTCACCTGCGGGATCATCTGAGGCCAGCCACCCAGACAGCTGATGAAACTGTGGGTTTGCACAACCAAAGAATTTCTGCACAAACTGTCAGAAACTGTCTCAGAGTAACTAGTCTGCGTGCTCGTCGTCCTCACCAGGGTCTTGACCTGACTACAGTTCTGCGTCATAACCGACTTCAGTGGGCAAATGCTCACATTCGATGGCCTCTGGCACACTGGAGGAGTGTGCTCTTCACAGATGAATCCCGGATTCAACTGTACCAGGCAGATGGCAGACAGCATGTATGGAGTCGTGTGGGCAAGCGGTTTGCTGTGGTCAACGTTGTGAATAGAGTGTCCAATGGTGGCGGTGGGGTTATGCTATGGGCAGGCATAAGCTACGGTTAACGAACACAATTGCTTTTTTATATATGGCAATTTGAATGCACAGAGATACCGTGACAAGATCCCGAGGCCCATTGTCGTGCCATTCATCCGCCACCATAACCTAATGTTTCAGCATGATAATGCACAGCCCCATGTCACAGAGCTCTGTACACAATTCCTGGAAGCTGAACATGTCCCAGTTCTTCCATGGCCTGCATACTCACCAGACATGTCACCAATTGAGCATGTTTGGGATGCTCTGTATCGACGTGTACAACAGCATGTTCCAGTTTCCGCCAATATCCAGCAACTTCACACAGCCATTGAAGAGGAGTGGGACAACATTCCACAGGCCACAATCAACAGCCTGATCAAGTCTATGCGAAGGAGATGTCGCGCTGCATGAGGCAAAAGGTGGCCACATCAGATATTGACTGGTTTTCTGATCCCCACCCATACCTTCTTTTTATCTGTGACCAACAGATGCATATCTGTTTTCCCAGTCATGTGAAATCCATAGATTAGGGCCTAATTTATTTATTTCAATTGACTGATTCCTGATTACAAGCAAAAATTAAAGCAGGAAGCACCCGTGACTAGATCAATAAAAAAGTGGTCAGATGAAGCAGATGCTAAGCTACAGGGCTGTTTTTCTAGAACAGACTGGAACATGTTCTTGGATTCCTCCAATGACATTGAGGAGTACACCACATCTGCCATTGGCTTCATCAATAAATGCATCAATGACGTCGTCCCGCACAGTGACTGTACGAACATACCCCAACCAGAAGCCATGGATTACAGGCAGCATCCACACTGAGCTAAAAGCTAGAGCTGCCGCTTTCAAGTAGCGGATCCCTAACCTGGAAGCTTATAAGAAATCCCGCTGTGCCCTCCGATGAACCTTCAAACAGGCAAAGAGTCAATACAGGACTAAGATCGGAGTCATACTACACCGGCTCTGATGCTCGTCGGATGTGGCAGGGTCTGCAAAGCTGAGAGCTGCCCAGTGACACAAGCCTACCGGACAAGCTAAACTACTTATATGCTCGCTTTGACGCAAATAACACTGAAACATGCATGAGATCACCAGCTGTACCGGAAGACTGTGTGATCACACTCTCCGCAGCCGATGTGAGTAAGACCTTTAGACAGGTCAACATTCACAAGGCCGCAGGGCCAGACGGATTACCAGGACGTGTACTGCGAGCATGCGCTGACCAACTAGCAAATGTCTTCACTGACATTTTCAACCTCTCCCTGTCCGAGTCTGTAATACCAACATGTTTTAGCAGACCACCATAGTGTCTGTGCCCAAGAACACTAAGGTAACCTGCCTAAATGACTACCTACCCGTAGCACTCACGTCTGTAGCCATGTAGTGCTTTGAAAGCTGGTCATGGCTCACACCAACACCATCATCCCAGAAACCCTAGTCCCACTCCAATTTGCATACTGCTCCAACAGATCCACAGATTATGCAGTATCTATTGCACTCCACACTGCCCTTTCCCACCTGGACAAATGGAACACCCTTGTGAGAATGCTATTCATTGACTACAGCTCAGCGTTCAACACCATAGTGCCCTCAAAGCTCATCAATAAGCTAAGGATCCTGGGACTAAACACATCCTTCTGCAACTGGATCCTGGACTTCCTGACGGGCCGCCCCAGGTGGTAAGGGTAGGTAACAACACATCCGCCATGCTGATCGTCAACACAGGGGCCCCCCAGGGGTGCGTGCTCAGCCCCTCCTGTACTCCCTATTCACTCATGACTGCACGGCAGGCACGGCAGACACGACTCCAACATCATCATTCAAATTGCCGGTGACACTACAGTGGTAGGCCTGATCACCAACAACAATGAGACAGCCTATAGGGAGGAGGTCAGAGATCAGGCCGTGTGGTGCCAGGACAACAACCTCTCCCTCAACGTGATCAAGACAAAAGAGATTATTGTGGACTACAGGAAAAAGAGGACCAAGCACGCCCCCATTCTCATCGACGGGGCTGCAGTGGAGCAGGTTGAGAGCTTCAAGTTCCTTGGTGTCCACATCATAACAAACTAACATGGTCAAAGCACACCATGACAGTCATGAAGCGGGCACGACAAAACCTATTCCCCCTCAGGAGACTGAAAAGATTTGGCATGGGGCCTCAGATCTTCAAAAGGTTCTACAGCTGAACCATCACTGCCTGGTATGGCAACTGCTCAGCCTCCGACCGCAAGGCACTACAGAGGGTAGTGCGAATGGCCCAGTACATCACTGGGGCAAAGCTTCCTGCCATCCAGGACCTCTATACCAGAGGAAGGCCCTAAAACTTGTCTGACTCCAGCCACCCTAGTCAGACTGTTCTCTGCTACCACACGGAAAGCAGTACCGGAGCAGCAAGTCTAGGTCCAATAGGCTTCTAAACAGCTTCTACCCCCAAGCCATAAGACTCCTGAACGTCTAGTCAAATGGCTACCTAGACTATTTGCAATCCCACCCTCCACACCACTGCCACTCTATGTTGTCATCTATGCATAGTCACTTTAATTAACTCTACCTACATGTACATACTACCTCAACTATCTGGTGCCCCCGCAAATTGACTCTGTACTGGCACCCCCCTGTATATATTGTTATTTTTTACTGCTGCTCTTTAATTACTTGTTTTATTTATCTCTTATTCGTATCTTTTGAAACTGCATTGTTGGTTAGGGGCTCGTAAGTAAGCATTTCACTGTAAGGTCTACCTACACCTGTTGTATTCGGCACATGTGACTAGTACAATTTGATTTGATGTACTGTATGCGTTATGAATGACCAAAGGTGTCTTACTTTACAGTAAGTACAGCATCATACGATACAATGCATTTATGTTTGTGTCATAAATGACCAAAGAGATCTGACTTTAAATTAAGTACAGTGTTATGCGATATAGAGTCTTTATTGATATGTTATGAATGTGTTATGAATGAGTGTTATAAATGACCGAAGGTGGCTCACTTCAAACTAAGTATTACAGGATATTACATAAAGTGTCAATAAATAGGTTAATATTGTTTTGCTGATTTATGAAGGTTCACTCATGATCCACAATTACTGTAGGATGTGAGAGGTATTTAAATAGGTTGATGGCCCTGCAAAGCTTGCGTTTGTGTGTATGTGTCAGAACCATGATGATTTGGAGTAGTCCAGCCTGAGACTACCGCACCAAGTATTCCTCTTTCGTTCCTATGCTGGAGACCAGGGCTTGATTACAACCTGTTACAGTGGTGCCAACATGTTGTGGCTGATCTTTCAGCGGGGGAGTGGGTGAATGTGGGCCCAGCACCGCACGGTATGGCTGGTTTTTGTTGTGTGCTTGTTTGTGTACTGAGGAACATGTAACTTGGTTCCAGAAGAAAGCCACTTTCAATGTCTTTAGGTTGTGGGCTTTCATGAAGGTAAGTGTTTCTTGGTGTAACGTCGTCTCCAGGCTATTGCACACACAGCACATATAAGCCTGGGATATCAACCATTCAAAGTTGGCCTTAGTGGGAGTGACCATATAATTCTATATGAGTGACCTTACTAAAGTATTTGTCATCATCACTAGTTAAGACATTCAAAAAGTCACAATTATGGTTAAAACCCTGCCCATTTCTGCAACTTATCTTCTTAAAATTGTATTTTAAACCTAACCTTAACTAATGAAGGCCAAGTTGGGCAGAAGTGTCTGGGAATGAGATTAGGTGTAATGTGACTAACATGACTTCACTTTAGAGAGTACGCCGTCCTTCAGCATAACAGTTCACCCTTTATATAGCACATGTTTATATCATATTCAACATGGTGGGTTATGTCACATTTGACATAGGGGATTATGTCGCACACTTATGCCACATTTATGAACCCTTTATAAAGCATGACATATGGTTATAGATTCTTTGTAACACTTATGTAGTCCTTATGAAAGTATTATGAATGCTTTATGAAGCCTTTATAAGCTGAACGTCATTTAAAGCGGGACCAAGATATATGCATATTGTACAGAAAAACACATTTGAGAATGTCTATAGGAGCTGGACCAGGTTATTCAGTGGCTCCTTTAATTACGGTGGTTTGCGTTTTGTGTGGCTGTCAACTAAAATGTAAAAGGTTATTTTATTTTCCCTTGCTCTAATCTGCTTGTCCATGCTTATGTATTTAATAAGTCCATTTACAGTATGTGATGTGAACGCCTTGTACAAACACTGCACCAACTGCTTCCAGATGTCCAAACAAAGGCCAGTGTTCCCCTGGGACTCTCCTCTCTGCAATATGATTGCAATTAGGTCACTCAATTATATGGAGGCTTCTGGAGGAATAGCATGTTGTTGCATTAAAAAGCGAACCTCGATTGTTAGCAAGACTCTGGTAGAACGTGCAAAAGGGTGGTGGGGACTCCTTTGAGGTTTGTCCCCTTGACCAGAGTCCTTTCTGGTGCCTGACAGTATCGTAATGATAGCTATAAAAGTACCAGAGGTTATTAGAAGGTTGATAGTAAGTGTATACAGGTTGGCAAGTAGCGTAGCGGTTAAGAGCTTTGGGGAAGTAACCAAAAGGTTGCTGGTTCAATTCCCTGAGCTGACTAGGTGCAAAAACTGTTGATCTGTCCTTGAGCAAGGCACTTAACCCTAATATCTCCTGTAAATTGCTCTGGATAAGAGTGTCTGCTAAATTACTAAACTGTAAAATATGTATGTCTAGTGTAAAGCAATAAATTGAGCTTTTCAGGACTTTAAAATGCTTCATGATTGTCATTATCTCATTGCTTCAGAGGTCAAAGCAGAGTGTTTACTATGTTGAAATTCACCCATACGTACATTGGCACTGTTGAGCCTGACATGCGTACATCGGCACTGTTGAGCCTGACATACATACATTGGCACTGTTGAGCCTGACATACATACATTGGCACTGTTGAGCCTGACATACATATATTGGCACTGTTGAGCCTGACATACGTACATTGGCACTGTTGAGCCTGACATACATACATTGGCACTGTTGAGCCTGACATACATACATTGGCACTGTTGAGCCTGACATACATACATTGGCACTGTTGAGCCTGACATACGTACATTGGCACTGTTGAGCCTGACATACATACATTGGCACTGTTGAGCCTGACATACATACATTGGCACTGTTGAGCCTGACATACATACATTGGCACTGTTGAGCCTGAATAAAAGGGAAACTTTGCCATGGCCAAATGCAGAAACCTGTCATGCTGCCACTGTGTTTAATGTCCCGAGGAGGCCCAGCCAAGATTCACAACTCAAACCAGTCAAGGCTGGAAAACATTTAGCAAGGATTCTGTTAGCCTTGCTTGAGCCATAAAAAGCAGCACTAAAGTCGAAGGCAGAAGAAATGTTCAACTAAAAGTTGATCCTCTTGGACCATTTTTGTAATCGTTTGATTTAGGGCCTGTTTCTTTCCGTTGGACGTACTGGTCCAAATGAGAGCAGACGAGTAACCCCTCTGCTTCACTGATGTTGATAATGCATCCCATCCCAGCCACAAGTTCTGGATCTCCAGGCCTTCCCAAGCTGTATCGTCATGCTCTGTGGTTGAGGGCTAGCCCAACGCGTGACAAGTCAAAATTTGACATGGACTCCTGGCTCAGATGTTGTTCTAAATGGGTCTATTCGTGAACACATCTATTTCAAGCTGTCTCCTGTCTTCTCTCTGGCCACTGGAGTGCTGCTAGCTGTCTGGAAAAGGAGGAAAAGCTAGGATTTCTCTTTTTCCTCCTCAGTGGGAACAATTTAATACTGAAGTCAACCAGGAATTAAAAACAAGAATGAAAGAAACTGGAAAATTCCAAGGTTTGGCTAAGACTAAAATAAGACTAAAATGACTTTAGTACGAACTTTAAGAGAGTATCAAGTCTTACCGCCAATCACATGCTTAAAAAAAAGTGTGTTCTGAGAAATGTTTTTAATTCTTTACTTTAAATGAGCATCCTATAGCTGTTGTGTCTACTGTAGTGGCCTTGTGAGTGAAGTATGATTTTCTATCTATCGTCTAACTTTTATGTTGATCTTTACAGACTGCTGCCAGTACACATGTGGAGCAGTGTGATCGACTCACACCTATGGTGAGAAATTGTAACCACTGTAACGTCGTTATCTCACCATGCAATCAAGTTTTACAGTTACTTTGGGTCAGAAGGTTACATAAATAAAATTTGCACAAATATACATGAAAAAGTATTTGTGACTCCGCAATCAAGCTATCTGCAATCACCAACAATATACAAACCATCATGAAATGAGTTTGTGGAGTGGATTTTCACTGTAGGGTGCTGATGGTCTTGTTACGATGATTATCATGCAATCATAAAATGGATTTAACCCTTAATGTTGCCTAAAATTGCTTATATTTGAAGGGAAAGGCATCATCAAACTATACTCATACCATATATCTAAAGGGTTTTCACATGCAGTTAACCCCAGAATGAGTAATCAGAGACTGGGAATTGATTGTGTGCCTCTCTCAAAGTCAACAGGCTCAATTTAAACAGAGAAACAGCCTATGGATTGGTTTCCAGGACAAACATCTACTTTCAAAGGTCTTTTTGATCTTACAAAATGACCAAGTCGCAGATTTGTGTCGATATCAAAGGAATCCGTTTTATTGGCCGAAGATCTGTGCATTCCCAGCCCGGGTATTTGGATGGTTGGAAACCTGATAATGAATATAAAATGAGAAAAATCACAAAAAAATAATGTATTACATCACTGTGCTGGAACCATTTAAGCTGTCGGTGCTGTCATTCAAAATGAGTAATCTACCTCTTACTGTAGGGCAGTTTTGCATTTATACATATACATGCAGATTTCAAAGTTGTAATATAATGCAAAGCCCAGTTAATCAATCCATTCTGGCATGGTTCAGACTTGGACGCAAGCCCAGCAAATGTACCAACTAAATTAAACAAGCCATTTCCTACAATACACAGGATCCAGGGGAAAGACTGCCAGTGACCCAATATAAATACCCTCTGCACTGTGGAGGTTCTTTGAGACAAAAAGAGACACCCTGAACTCTGGAACAGAAAGCCTAAATATGCTGAATACTATTTAAGCTACCAGGCAAGAAACTCTTTATACCCCCTGTTCAGCAATTTGAGGGGATGGCTGAGTTGACCTCATTTAATTTCCTCCAACGATTTGCCTTCATGGACACCAATATTGCCATCCCATACTGGGGTACTGCCTTAGCAGGGAGGGAAAGATGGGTATTCTTTCCCTCATTGAAGTCAGGGTTATGAGAAGATTAACATTAGGATTATGCCAAATTCGGGGTAGGGTTATGTCAAGATTAGGGTAAATGTTATGCCAAATCAGGGTTAGGGTTCATGTTCTGGTTAGGGTTATGGCTAGCGTGTCTGCTGTAAGTGTAATGTACAACCAATCTAGGGTTAGGGTTAGGGATAGTGGACCGCTCTTCGCTACCATTCAAAATCTGACGGTTGAATGTACACTACCTATTCTTCAAGGCATTTTGGGATGTAATTGTAACAACTGACAGAGAAAGTATACTTGCAAATTACCAATCAATAACATAACGTTAGTTGTAATACATGTATTTATTTTAATCCATTCAGGTGTAGCTCCATGGTTTACACTTTCTGTATTGTCGATTACAAACACCGTGTTTGTGGTGAGCTCTAAATAGAAAAAGAGAATCCAGGTCCATCTAGTGGCAGAGTAAGTAAAGCACTCATTTCTTTTACAGTAACACTAAAAACATTGGTTACTAAATGAAACAAAATCACTATTGTTACCATTATCAACATGTAATTCATTACAGTTGGGATGTCAGAGGGATGTCTGAGTGTGTACCCTCCTCGGATGTTGTGGTTGGTGGTCTCTCTATAGGTTGGTCTGTATAACCTCTCCAGCCTTTCCACCTTCCATTTCTACAGCTTTATTCACATACCAACCCCCATCTTCCTCTCTGCAAGACAAGAACAGGGGCTGTATAATGAGCGGGTGTAGTTGAATAGCCTACGGTCTAGGACTCGGACTGCAGCAGTTTAGCATTTTAATAGGAGAAAACACTAGTTGGTGATATCCTTGTAAGTCAGTTGAGGACAACTTTTTTTGTTACAGCCTGAATTTAAAATGGATTACATTAGATTATTTTTTTGTCAATGGACTACACACGATATCTCAATGTCAAAGTAGAATTATGTTTTTGGACATTTTTCATTTTTTGTTTTTTTGTTGTTGAATTTTTACCCCCTTTTCTCCCCAATTTCGTGGTATCCAATTGTTAGTAGTTACTATCTTGTCTCATCGCTACAACTCCCGTACGGGCTCGGGAGAGACGAAGGTCGAAAGCCATGCGATGTTTTTGGACATTTTGACAAATTAAATAAAAATGAAAAGCTAAAATGTCTTGAGTCAATAAGTATTCAACCACTTTATTATGGACAGCCTAAATAGGTTCAGGAGTAAAACTGTGCTTAACAAGTCATATAGTAAGTTGCATGGACTCACTCTGTGTGCAATAATAGTGTTGAACATTATTTTTGAATTACTACCTAATCTCTGTACCCCACACATACAATTTATTCCCTCAGTCAAACAGTGCATTTCAACACAGATTCAGCCACAAAGATCAGGGAGATTTTTATAATGCCTTGCAAAGAAGGGCACCTATTGGTAAATGGGTAAAAAAATGTAAAACCAGACATTGAATATCCCTTTGAGCATGGTGAAGTTATTAATTACACTTTGGATGGTGTATCAATACACCCAGTCACTGCAAGATACAAGATCAAAATCAAATCAAATTTTATTTGTCACATTCACATGGTTAGCAGATGTGAATGCGAATGTAGCGAAATGCTTGTGCTTCTAGTTCCGACAATGCAGTAATATCCAACGAGTAATCTAACCTAACAATTTCACAACAACTACCTTATACACACAAGTGTAAAGGGATAAAGAATATGTACATAAATATATATGAATGAGTGATGGTACAGAAAGGCATAGGCAAGATGCAGTAGATGGTATTGAGTACAGTATATACATATGAGATGAGTAATGTAGGGTATGTAAACATAAAAGTGGCATAGTTTAAAGTGGCTAGTGATACATGTATTACCTAAAGATGGCAAGATGCAGTGGATGATATAGAGTACAGTATATACATATGAGATGAGTAATGTAGGGTATGTAAACATTATATTAAGTGACATTGTTTAAAGTGGCTAGTGATACATTTTTTACATCAAGTTCAATCAGGCACCTCATCATGCCTGAATCAGGACTTTGATGAGGTGCCTGATAATGGTGTACATGGCAATCAGAGCCACCCCTGATGATAGGAACAGGCAGATAACATAGTATGGCAGGGTGACAGCATCTCGAGAGGGAGGCTTGCAGTTCTCAAAGAACACCTCTTGTGTTTCCCGATAGTCCAGGTGATTGGGCCAGAGCCTCTTCACCCCTCTCTCTACCTCCCCTCTTCTTCAAGGGGAGGGGGGCAGCCACATTAACGTTACCATTTGGTCTACCTGTCCACAAAGAAAGGCGTGCTTAAAGTAGTGCGCTGAGTATATTGGCAGTCAATTCAGTACAATGTATTCATTATATACTGAACAGACATAGAAATGCAACATGCAACAATTTAAAAAGAAGGAAATCAGTCAATTGAAGTAAATTCATTAGGCCCTAATCAATGGATTTCACATGACTGGGCAGGGGCGCAGCCATGGGTGGGCCTAGGAGGGCATAAACCCACCCACTGGGAAGCCAGGCCCAGCCAATAGGGAATTAGCTTCTCCCCACAAAGGGGCTTTATTACAGACAGAAATAATCCTCAGTTTCATCAGCTGTCCGGGTGGCTGGTCTCATACGATCCCGCAGGTGAATAAGCCAGATGTGGAGGTCCTGGGCTGGCGTGGTTACAGGTGGTCTGCAGTTGTGAGGCCGGTTAGAAGTACTGCTAAATTCTCTAAAACAACGTTGGAGGCGACTGATAGTAGCGAAATTAACATACAATTATCTGGCAACAGCTTATGATGGACATTCCTGCAGTCAGCATGCCAACTGCATGCTCCTTCAAAACTTGAGACATCTGTGGCATTGTGTTGTATGACAAAACGTATATTTTTGTTCAGTGCAGCATAAGCATGTATCAAAGAGTTTTTCAAATAAGAACAACTTGTGTACCTACCAGTACCAGTGTTTTCTTTCTCCGCTTCCTAATTTGGCAGGCTGTGGTAATTACCAACAGTAATCTCCAATCTTGAGGAATTTCTGGAACAACTATGCATCAATCAATCCCGTTAATCAATCTTCTCTCCACAACTGAGAATCTGTTGTTTTAGATGTATTACATGACTGTCACGCCCTGACCGTAGAGAGCTTTTTATGTCTCTATATTTGGGTTGGTCAGGGTGTGATTTGGGTGGGCATTCTATGTTCTTTTTTCTATGTTTTGTATTTCTTTGTTTTGGCCGGGTATGGTTCTCAATCAAGGACAGCTGTCTATCGTTGTCTCTGATTGAGAACCATACTTAGGTAGCTTTTCCCCACAGGGTTTTTGTGGGTAGTTGTTTTCTGTTTAGTGTTTTTCACCTTTCAGGACTGTTTCGGTTATTCCCTTTGTTATTTTTGTATTTAGTGTTCAGTGTCAATAAACAAACATGAACACTGTGCACTGTGCTTTGGTCCTCACCTTCTTCCACCAACAGCTGTTACAATGACAAGCCACTGCAGCCCTTGTGCCTTGTCCCACCCCACAGCAGTGTGAGGTTGCCATGGCTGCAGGAGTGCTCTAGTCCTAGATTGCATTGACTGCAAAGAGAAAAAGAGACTCACGCAAGCTAATGTACTTAGTGTCATAAGGGCCAGGTCAAGATCAGTTCTCTGTGCCTGGATTTGATTTAGGATTGGATTGGAAAACAAAGAGAAGTACATTATGCTTGAATATTCCACCCACATCTCCAAAAGAGAGCTAGGGGATGGTGTCACTGGATAAATTTTTTTTATCCATATCTCCAAAAGAGAGAGAGGGGTAGCATCTTGCTTTATGGTACCTTTATTTGTTCCATTTGTGTATGTTTTGTCAGTAAATATTAATGTTGAGTGTTACGGGTTAAGCATGTTTGACAATAATCTCTTTACCAAGTCCCCTCTGTCAACCCACTGTTAAATCTGGGAGCTTTAATCATCACGTCTTTCATTGGGCAATGGAAGAATTACAATATTTTTAACTTTCCTAAAGCCAAACCATAACGCTTTGTATCAGATGCCTGTAGAGATTAGAGACCTTCTGGTGAGTGACCTTACCATATGCTCAGGTCTTGTGTGACCTTGTGTGTCATTGCTAAATCCCTGAGTCGCCACTGCTGAGGCCTTAGTCCCCCGTGCCCTGTCTCTTAGTAAGACTGGCTTAGCTTAACCCCACATGATAATGAAGGATCGGGATAAGGAGATAAAGAAACAGATATACACATTCAGAAAGACAGACAGGCAGGTCCAGTCTTTTCTTTATTGGAACAAGGGTCATCCTCTTTGGCCACCTTAGCCACAAGCAAACAGATGTATTTACGTCTACAGCGTTACAGCAGCACATAAAGCTCAACACTAGCAAAAGTGATGAGTGTTGTGTGTGTTTGTCCAGGTGCTGCTCAGTCCCATGGTATTAATGTGAGCTGACATCTTATAGTAAAGATCTAACTGTTATTTCTGCGGGGGTCAAAAGGAAATGGAACCTTTCAGGGAGCACTGCCACAAATGAATGTTTCTGCACCATTGGATTGTTCAAACTGTCTACATTTGTTATCCTATACAGTACAGAAAATGGTAAAACAGTTACATTGTTTGTATATACAGTAACATAGTTTATCTTATGCCTCTGATGCTAAAATTACATTGTGTAAATAGATTGGGTTGCAGATTCCTTTAATTTGTATCAAAACGGGATTAGTTTAGAAGTAACAGAAATGGGATTTGGCTGCTTGAGAGCCAACCTGGGCGGAAATGAGGACAGAGCGGAGAGCAGAATAGAGTGGACTGTGTATTGTATCAAGGGAACTTAGTCAATTGGGGTCAGAATAACATTTAGCCTAATAGAGATGTGGGTCTGTTTTCTGGAGAGGAAAGTTGAGTCTTTGTTTTTTTACATGCTGGGAGACTTGACTAATGGAAGGACCCCCTTCCTCTCCTCTTCTATTTTGATGGTCATCCACCTCTTTGCCTCGACGGCAGTCTTCCACCTCTCCTCCTTCTCCACTCCTGTAGGCTCACAGGCACCTTCCTCTTCATCTGGGTCTGGGCCTAGGACCCAGTCTATGTGCACAAAATGACAGGTTTAGTGTTTGGCATGTACACATTCCTCATACTGTATAGCAATATAAGGGCAAGCTCATTTCGACACCACTATGAAAAGTATTCAGACCCCTTGACTTTTTCCACATTTTGTTACATTACAGCCTTATTCTAAAATGGATTCAATTATTTTTTTCCCCTCATCAATCTCCACACAATACCCCATAATGACAAAGCAAAAACTGAAATACCTTATTTACATAAGTATTCAGACCCTTTGCTATGAGACTTGAAGCTAGCTAAGGTGCATCCTGTTTCCATTGATCCTTGATTGAAGTCCACCTGTGGTAAATTCAATTGATTGGACATGATTTGGAAAGGCACACACCTGTCTATATAAGGTCCCACAGTTGACAGTGCATTTCAGAGCAAAAAACAAGCCATGAGGTCAAAGGATTTGTCCGTAGAGCTCTGAGACAGGATTGTGTCGAGGCACAGATCTGGGGAAGAGTACCAAAACATTTCTGCAGCATTGTAGGTCCTCCTCCGCTTGGAGTTTGCCAAATGGCACCTAAAGGACTCTCAGACCATGAGAAACAAGATTGAACTATTTGGCCTGAATGCCAAGCCTCCCATCTGGAGGAAACCTGGCACCATCCCTACAGTGTAGCTTGGTGGAGGCAGCATCAACCTTTGGGGATGTTTTTCAGCGGCAGGGACCGGGAGACTATGAACGAAGCAAAGTACAGAGCGCTCAGGACCTCAGACTGGGGTGAAGGTTCACCTTCCAACAGGACAATGACCCTAAGCACACAGCCAAGACAACGCAGGAGTGGCTTCTGGACAAATCTCTGAATGTCCTTGAGTGGCCCAGCCAGAGCCCGGACTTGAACCCGATCAAACATTTCTGGAGAGACCTGAAAATAGCTATGTAGCGACGCTCCCCATCAACCCTAACAGAGCTTGAGAAGATCTGCAGAGAAGAATGGGAGAAACTCCCCAAAAACAGGTGTGCCAGGCTTGTAGCGTCATACAAAATAAGACTCAAGGCTGTAATCGCTGCCAAAGGCGCTTCAACAAAGGACTGAGTAAAAGATATTAATATTTCTGTAAATGTCATATTGGGGGGGGTATTGTGTGTAGATTGATGAGGGGGGAAAAACAATTTAATCCATTTAGAACAAGGCAGTAACGTAACAAAATGTGGAAAAGTAAATGGGTCTGAATACTTACCGAATGTACTGTATGTGTTTGTTTTGACTGTGAAGTAGCCTTAACTAGCCCTCTTAATCCACAGATCCAGCTGACATGCCTTTTCCATGGCTTCTAATTGGCGCTACGAGGTGTGAAGGTCAAAGCTGATCAGTATCAATGGGTGCCACAGTGAAAGGATACTAATCTGATTAGTTCTACCAAAGATGTCTGTCTGTCTAGTATCTGGGTCAGTGAACAGATGTTTGTGATTGGGGGGCACGTGGCAGCGTCATGTAATAAAGGGGATTCTCAAAACATTTGGTTCTAACAATGACTACCAAGCTCTACAACCTAAGGCTCATACTCATAGATGGCAACCCTCACGTACTCTCATGATTAACAGCATGCAGAATACCACAGAGGTCTGACATCCATCAAGATTATTTAAACATGATTAGCAAGAAAATACAGAATTATGGAATTCACCACAATATAAATAAATATGTTTTATTGTCACGTACACCGGATAGGTGCAGTGAAATGTGCTGTTTCACAGGGGCAGCCATAGTAGTACATCACCCCTGGAGCAAATTAGTGTTAAGTCCCTTGCTCAAGAGCACATCGACAGATTTTTCACCTTATTGGCTCAGGCAATTAAAACAGCGACCTTTGAGTTACTGGCCCAACGCTCTAACCTCTAGGCTACCTGCCGCCCTAAGATCTATGGTGACATTCTCGATGACCAGGGATGCGTCTTTTGACATGTGATCACCCCACTTTACCTGCCAGGTCATGGTACAGATCATTGATCAGGTGTCCTAGGATGCCGTAGCAGGCCACTACTACCACTATCACTCCCATTGTGACATAGAGCACATGAGGAGGCATGTGGAAGGCATCACGGGAGGAGGGTACATAGTCAACAAAGTAGAGATCATCCTCCTTCTCCATGGCCTGTAGAAGCTGCCTTGGGTTATATGTCCTGGGGCGGTTCCAAACCTCTCCCCACTCAGCAGTAGGCTGGGTCTGGACCCCTGGAGGCTCCATGGTACAGTTAGCCATAGTGTTCCGGTCTGTGGGGAATCCATCCACAAATTGAATTAGTAGAAAGGGGAAGTTGATTAAAGGTATATGAGAATGAATTGACCTTGTTGGTTAAAAACACCATCATGGAATGATTCTGGAGGAAAGACTCTTTTACAAAGAAAAGAACAGTGAACCAAACCGTCGGTGTGGCTCATGCCCGGTATATTCTTCATATTAAACGAGCCTTATGGCTGACAAGACAAGCTAGAATAAGGGAGTTAGCAGTGTCCTTTTGAAGGCAAAAACTCCCAAAATACAGTACATCTGTTGTGAAGGACAACTTCATTCCCCTAATGAATTTCCCTGAAGTCTGTTGTGATTTAAGGGGTAAGGAACGGATGTGGGGGTGATCTGACAACTTTCTGATTTTCAGAGAATATGTTGCTATTTGTGATGTTGAACTTCAATCAGCCTGGATTTTCAGTTTGAAGGAAAGGATTTGTTCTGACTTCGGTTACAGACAAAGAGGCTTAAAGTGCTATTAATCAGCTCAACTCTTTCATTCACGCTCCAGCCCATCCCACCATTCAGTTGTGCATTCCTCCTTTGTCCAGAAATATCATTGTGTGGCACTGTCCTGTCTTTCCAGAAATCAACTCCCCTCCAGATGTGTCTCAATGAGGTGGGAGAGATGGAATGAAGGAATGAAGAAACAGACACAGGAATGAGACAGTAAGATGAAATGTGCAGGTGTCTAAGTACATGTAAAACCCCTTTGAAATTTGCTCATGCAACCAAAGTGCAGAAAAGTTCTCTCAGACAGATGAGACGGAGCAGCTGTATCAGCACTGACTAGAGTACTACATGAGCCACTCTCCCAGTGTAAAAGCAGAACACTCACAACAAAAGCACTAGCAAAGCCTAGAAATGAACCTAAAGCCTTATTTCTCTAGTCTAGTCAGTGAAGAGTTTGCTCACTCAGACTGGGACGACCTCCTCAGGGTTGGGTGCATCCTTGATCTTCCTGCAGAAAACTTGAGACAACAGGAAGTTCCAGAGGACGATAGCTAGGGAGGTGTTGGCAGTGACAATGCCAACCATGATGGGGTGAACCATGCTGTCTGTCTCTGCTGTGTGAGGCTGGCCTGACAGGGAGGACTGAAGCCCCTCTGGTCAGCAGCAGGTAAGTAGCTCTACTGCTCCTGAGCTTTGAGTGAAACTGGACTGAAGGGTCAAGAGTCCCTCCTCTGTGTCTAACTCAATACAAATCTCTGTGTCCATCATAACCTTCAACACCTAGATCTAATTAATCCTCAAGGGTGTTCCCTGTCAGACTAGGATGATGGTTGTGGATGACGCAGGACAGCACGAGTGAATGAGTATGACCATGAGTACACAGGAGGTTGTTGGCACCTTAATTGAGGAAGACAGGCTTGTGGTATTGGCTGGAGCGGGATAGGTGGAATGGTATCGAATTCATCTAACACATGATTTCCATATGTCTGATGCCATTCCATTCACTCTGAACCTGCCATTATAATGAGTTGTCCTCCCCTCAGCAGCCTCCTGTGCATGAGTAGTCGATGACATCCTTTATCTCTGACAGATAATTTATGGTGACAACTCTTTGTCCATATAAATATGATAGATTATAATCCTGGTTTCTGCCAAATCATGATTAGGTGGGAAAGTATTTTTAGATGTGTCAAAAAAGATAGATAGATATCAATTTGGTAGGACATTCTCCATATATATAGGCCAAGCATTCAATTACTGATTACCAGATCATATAATTGCCAGAGTATAAAGGATACAATCAGAAATCATTTAAAACATATTGAATGATGTGTAATGAACACAAATGTACTTTCCTGCATCACACATATAATCAACAGGCTATGTTGAGCACACAAAGTTAGCAACCAGTAAACAAATCACAAATGTTGACACTAGAATGAGGAAAAGAGATAGCAAAATACCTTGCTGGGTTGAGCTGCAAACAAAGAATGGTTTGGTTGAGTTTGCCCTTCAGTCCATTCATTTCCCTGATATAAGGCTGCGTTTGATGCATTTTCCTCTCCTTATGTGAGCAGTAGTAAGGAATCGTCTGGTGTCCATAAGATGACACATCCAGCCGAACAAAGGGAGGGTTCGGGAGAGAGTTCAATCTGCTAAAACCTGGAATCTGCACACAAGATATGATTTTTTTTTCACTCCGCAATGTGTGTATGATTTAATCTCTTCCCAATCTGGAGATAAGCTTCAATACTGTAATGCCACAGAGTCAAGACAAGGTCATAGCATTTCCTGTATGAATGTGAGTCAGAAAACCCTTTGTAAAATAACATGTTAGAAATACAGCTAATCATATATAGAAATATATTTATTGATCAGTTTCAAGAGATGCACTACCTGTGTGTAAAACTGTGCTCCAATGGTAGGAGCACTGTGCTGAAGCTGTGGAGGACTGAGCAGTTCCACCAGACAAAACAGGACACACAGAAGCACTAAAAGCAATCTACTCTGAGCAGGACAACTCTGTAAGGTTAGTCATTTAGGCAGGGTTATCCTTAGGTTTGTCCTCTTCCTCTATCTTCCTATGGAAGGCCTCTGTGAGGATGAAGATCCAGTAGATGACGGTGATGGAGGTGTTGACTACAACGATGCCGATCATGATGGGGTGCATCATGGTGACGGAGTTGTTGGCAGGTTGAGGGAAGGCTAGGTACTGTTTCCACAGCTCTGTGTTAAGCTAAGTTTAGTGTGGGTCCTTCAACCCCATTTTACTATAGCGGTTACCCTCCCTCTCAGCATGCTGCTAATTCTCTATCCCTCCACAGAGCTGACGGCTGCCTTTCTGTCCCCCCTCTCTGCAGAGCTCACAACTGAAGATGTAAATACATCACACCACACTTAGTGTTCCCCTGATCAGGGTTACAAAAGGGGTTTGTTTGTACTGTTAAGTGGTCCTGTTTAGCTCAGTTGGTAGACTCTAGCAGGAATGTATCCCAAGACCTTTGCCGTTGCAAGAGCCATACATTACCGGGTAGAGCAGGCTAGGCAACCCTGCCCTAGACTTCCGCAGGCACTTCATGTTTTTGATTTAACAAAACTAGAAGACCGGGTGTGTTGAATAATCACTGAACTGCTCAATTAGCTGTTGGTCAGGTATGGTGCCTAGTTGGATCAAAATCCTGCAGTATCTGCGGAACTCCAGGAAAAGTGTTGTGTACCCATGCGGTAGAGTACGGTGCTTCCAACACCTAGGGTCGTGGGTTCAATTCCCACTGGGGCCCCCCATACATAAAAATGAATGCAGGGCATGACTAAGTTGTCTTGGATAAAAGCATCTGCTAAATTGCATATGTTAAAATTTATTTGTTAAGACAGAGGATAGCAATGTGTTTCAGTGGGAATGAGAAAGCTGAAAAGAACTGGTAAAGTATTTATAATTATATATAACCCTGTTATTCATTTCTCTGATGGCGTTGTCTGCGTGGATTAGCCATCTTGATCCAACACCTCCCTGAGCCATCATGATCCCACATCTGACTGGAATAGAACACAGGCAAGCTTAAGGAAAGCCTACGTACTACCATAATAGCGCTAAGTGACAGCATTGCGACAATACAGAATAATTTTGTTATCTAAGCCTTTATTTCCGCCAAGATAAAATCTATGTGAATATGACACAGCTGAAAAGTCGATTAACAGTCTTCGACAATCAGGTTTCCTGATTTCAGATGCTTATGATCAGATCACTCGGAATACAAAATACAAGTGAATGGGTCACTGAGATTGGGGGGGGGGGGGGGGGGTATTGAACCATTGACCATTTAATCATATAGATTCCATGAAAACAATAAATAAATTAACCACAACATGGCTTCAGATGTACTGTAATACAATTATTACACTGCCTTGTCTCAAAGGCTAATAATGACAGGTGAGAGTCAGATCGTTTTAATAAGTGAAAATGGGTATCAGTGATCATGAGTTATGACCTCTGTAGAAAGCTCTTCTAGTGCTGTATAGCAGTTCTCCTGGTGTCCATGCTTACTGTTCCCCCTGCAGTCGTAGTAGTCCGTCAGCGTACTGGAACTGTGTGCCGTTCTCATACTCCAGCATGTCCAGGGCTACCTCACAGCTCTCCTTCACCACGCGCTCTGTGTCTTTCCTGTAGCGCTCCAGGATCTTCATACACTCCTCCTTGCCGATGGATCCGAGGGCCTCGGCACACTCGTGTCTCACCATGGCGTTCTCCCCGTCCAGCTCCAAGGCTGCCTGCAGCTGGGGGATGCTGGCGGGATGCTGGATCTGACCCAGGACGTAGCCAATCTCATGGCGGAACAAGGCACTGCTACACTGAAGACCTGGGTGGCAGGACAACAAAGGGTTGAGTGAGTGTTGGTGTTCGGAGGACACTGATAGTGGAGGGTTATGCAATGACAATGATTCAGGAAAATAACATTTTCTTATGCGAATAACAATTATGTGGCTGGTTGAACATTTGGCAGAAAATAAGCCCCTCTGCATGTTATTAATTTGATCCTTTATTGCCAACTGCCATAGACTGCATAGTTTAAGAATGACTGCCAATCTCTCACCATCTCCTAGAGCCAGGACAGCCTCCTCGGTGCCCAGGTTGCGGAGGGCGAACATGGCCCTGTAGCGCTCAAACAGCGGCAGGCTCTCATCCAGGAGCTGTGTCCTCAGCTCAGGGACAGTCTTCCTCTGAGCTGGGGGAGCAGGGTCCACAGAACAGTAAGGGTTTCCATCGGTGACCTCATCTCCTTTATGGTCCCCACCAGATATCAGCCACTCCAGCCGCCTAACAGCCAACTGGCACGTCTCTGCCACCTGGTGGAGAAGGACAGTCATGTCGTAACCACTATTCAGGAACTGTACTGGTCATAGTGAATATGACTAACTGCAAATGCTGTATAATGTTTCATTTCCACATATTCTCTACTTCTATTTCCCTCCAATATACCTCGTTTTACCATACCTCGATGACTGGGTCCTCTGAGTACTTTTTCAGCAAGTCAAGGACCTTAAGGTTCCCAATAGCTCCTAATGCTTCCCCTAAATAAAAAATAAATAAAAAAATAGTTAACTATTTAGATATGCACTATTATCATCGTTATCTGTGAACATGTTTATCAATAAGGTATGCATGAATGAGAGTGGACTCTAATGAGCTGGCATACTGACCTGCTTCATGCCTGACCATAGGCTCCTGTGTTGTGTCTTTTAGAACAGTCTCTAGCGTGGGTATGGCCCTCTCATCCTGCATTTGCCCCAGGCAGTATGCCAGCTCATGTTTCAACAGAGCAGAGTCATCAACAAAAGCCTGACTGATCCATTCGATGGCCTCTGGTCCGCCCAGGTTACGCAAGGTGAAGAGAGCTCTGAACCGTGTTGTTAGGTCCTGCTTTGGGTTGACCAGAATCTTGCCGACTGCTGCTACCTCCTGCTCACTTGCCATGCTGAGTATAATGGTGTAGCTACTAGATCTGAAAAGGGAGAGAAGATCAGATACAGTAAGGATGTGAATGAACTGAATATGTAGCTAGCTAACTTTCGGACATATCTGGTAATAAACACGAATAACACTAATAAAATATTTTCCTTACAAGGCTAGACAGCTGCGTTGTTGGTTTACATTAGCTAGGAGTCTCAGGCTTGCCATTATCATGACTACAATTCCATACCATTGGGTTCTCGAGAGCTAGTCTCAGGCAAGCAGCCTAGTTAGCATCACAGTTACAAAACAAGCAGAGAAAGGGGTAGCTGCAATCCAATATGCCGACCGAAGTTTGGGCGTGTGGAAAGGAGTGGGTGTGTCGAAGGGAAAGTAGTGGGCGTGTGGAAAGGTTGAGCGTTTTTCTTCCCTTTCATACCAGGCACTGCCGTACATTGAGCTACAATATCACAAGAGTTTGGACTCGGAGTCCGAGTCATTTTTCACTGTTAGTTTACAAATAACTGTACATTTTCAGTTATAAAACTGATGATTGTTGGTTTTTGATTCAAAGTATTGATGATGGGTATACTGTTGCTTCATGTGATGTATGCATGTGCTTACTGTGACTGTCACCCTGATATTGGCTACTCGGTAGCTATTTCCGCGCCGTTGCCGGACAGTCTTGTCAAGTGGGAGCAAAGGGCACTGTGTCCCGGTGTTGTTACCTATCATGCCCTCGCCATTGAGTAGTAGACTGTATGTATCAAGGTGACATCTATACTGAATAAAAATATAAAACGTCACATGCAACAATTTCAAAGATTTTACTGAGTTACAGTTCATATATTTCAATTAACTGTTTTCTTTCTATGGATTTCACATAACTGGGCAGGGGCACAGCCATGGGTAGGCCTGGGGGGCATAGGCCCACCCACTTGGGAGCCAGGCACAGCAAATATGAATTAGTTTTTACCCACAAAAGGTTTTTTAATACAGACAAAAATGCCCTCCCAGGCCAACCCATGGCTGCACCCCTGACCAGTCATGTGAAATCCATAGATTAGGACCTAATGAATTTATTTACATTTACTGATTTCCATCTATGACCTGTAACTCTAAAATCTTCAAAATGTTTGCATTCATAGTTTTTTTCAGTACATTATTATTATTATTATATTCAACCCAAGGGCACAATGGCCACTGGCCGGAAAAGGCATGGGCATTACGGCCACAAAAGGGGGATGCCACCGGGAAATTTGATGCATTATCAAGTGCTTGTCAAATTGTGAATGAGAGACTGATGAAGTGTGTAGCCTGCACAAAAAAAAACAAAGCAGAGCTCATGCCTTTCAATGGTACTTCTTTCAAATCATTAGTTGCATTATCCAGCCTTAGAATGTATTAAAAATCAAAACATATAACCCAACGTTTGTATCACAACTAAAGTTGCATAAATAACTCTAAATTAAGTATATAGGAGGACTGGCTTCTTTAACCACATCAACACAGAATAGATGCATGTGCGCACTCCCTCAGAAATCGTTTTAGAAAAATAAAATAGAACGGATATTTTCTCCATGTACAATTGTATTGTTTATACTAAAGATGCAGGAATGACCACATTCAGGAACACACCAAATTGTAGCATTCATGCAGTAACCAATGGGGTGCTCGAGGGGGGGGGGGGGGGGGGAGTTCATGAAGGAACCAATTTTTTACAGAGAGAATGCACTGGGAGGTATTTTGTCAACATGTATTTAGGCATATTAAAACACTTCCGTTTTTTCCAATCACGAGTATCACCTGTCAATTTAAGGATAAGATTTCGGCACACCCCTAGACTGCGGTCCAAACACTTAAGATACACCCTCGCCATCTTGGCAAGGTCCAGCCCTCGTTTTCAGTCGGCTTTGCGAGTGTACAATTATGTTCACTCAGAGGTCTGAAACTCCACATATTTCAATTCGCGATGATTGTACATCCGCTAAGAAAAGGATGCGAAAACTTAACAACATCAATAGAGTAGAATAGATCAAATAAGTCAACATACAAGTGTAAGTAAAAACAAATGTAAATAAGTTAGAAATTGTGCTACTAATGCACATGACAGCACAAACGTCTCGTAAAAAGTAAATATGTTTTTGTTTGGTTATCTTTTGAAAATTTTAGAAATTAAAAAATGTTCCTTCTTCAGAAGTTCCAGCTAGGCAGGCTAACGTTAGTTAGCTAATTAATTTGCACGCTATCATACAGTAGGCGTATATTAATAATTTGATATTTTAAATAAGTAGACATGCACTCTTATTTGACTGTAGCGCATTTAAAGCACCCACAAGCTACCTGTGGCTAAAACACAATCATCGCGGGATGAACGCGTGACGAATTTCCGGCCAAGGGCTGGTCTATTTAAAAATCATTACTTCCTCGCCCTGCAAGTGTATACTCGTCAGACGTCATCAGAAGTGTCCACTTAATTTGAGAACGGAGGGGATAGGTTGTGTCTTTTCAGTGTTTTTTCCGCAACCATCGTTTTTGGGCTATACATTTGAGTTAGACATGGCAACCCTGGCTGCTACCCATACTCGAACTAGCAACCTAACGTTCGCTAACTAGTAAAGATGTTTGATAACATAGCTGGCTAGCTTGCTAATATAATGACTCTCATATCCAAGCTGAACCTTGCTTAATAAAATACTTAGAATTCATAAACAGCTCAAAGATGGACTGACAATTCCAGTAAATCATACTCACTTCGCCTACTTTTCTGTAACAGTTCGCTACAATCAGCACTTGATCTTTTCCACATGGATAAGTTCCTCAGTCGCTGTGCGTGACCGAGAAACACTACAACCTTATACTTCCGGGGTATAGTTTAGTTTACCGTCTGGATACTGAAAAAAATTATATAATGTAAAGTAAAAAAGTATTATAATCACTCACATCGGTAATCCATTTTTTAATTTTATTGGAAAGTATTGAAGAGGTAATTATCTAGTAGGTCTATCTCAGAAGAATAATGCATTGTATCAAGTATGGGTAACTGCATAGGTGTGTGTGTCTGAAAGTCCTTGGTATATTCTTTATATATACACATTTGTGTTCCACAAGGTAATTTTTGTATTGATTTGTTGTTTATTAAAAAATGTAAATAAAGTGTGTGTCTGAAAGCTGACGTGTCAACAGAAGTGGGAGGATCAACCGCGAAATGCGTTACATCAGCACTCTGTAATTGGTTAGATATTTTTGATTGAAGCGGGTTGTTTTTCCATATCTCAACACGTTTTTATTAGTCAGTTCAAGACGGTGTGAAACAACACTGGGATAGCTAAAAGCCACACTATTCTTGATAGAGAATCATACTGTGCCATTTGAATGATAACAAAACACACAACAAAAATAGAGCTGACAGGGATTATTGAGCAGAGGAGAAAACATTTAAGGAAAGAACTGAATAAGGGGTTGTTTTTTCTAAATTGCTGGAACACAACCATTCCATTGAACTCTGACACACTGACAGAAGTATCATAGGCCACAAATCAGCAGTGTAAGAAAAGGTAAGTCACCAAGTAAAATCCTACTTGAGAAAAAGTCTAAAAGTATTTGGTTTAAAATGTACTTAAGTATCAAAAGTAAAAGTATAAATAATTTAAAATGTCTTATAATAAGCAAAACAGACAACACGGTTTTCTTGTTTTTTTGATTTACGGGTTAGCCAGGGGCACAGTTCAACACTCAGACAAAATTCACAAATAAAGGATTTGTGTTTAGTGAGTCTGCCAGATCAGAGGCAGTAGGGATGTCCAGGGATGTTCTCTTGATAAGTGTGGGAAGTAGACAATTTTCCTGTCCTGCTAACCATTTAAAATGTAACGAGTACTTTTGGGTGTCAGAGAAAATGTAAGTAGTAATAAGTACATTATTTTCTTTATGAATGTAAGGGTTAAAACTGTCAGAAATATAAATGGTAAAGTGCAGATACCCCCAAAAAACCACTGCTAATCAGATCTATCTCAGGAAAACCTTTACACAGCCGTCGTGTTGTCTGAAAACTTAATGATGGTGTTGGAGTTGTGAGCGGACACGCAGTCGTGGGTGAACATGGAGTACAGGAAGGGACTAAGCACGGCTGCTCGAGGTTCGACTGTCTGCTGCCCTGGAACCTTAAACCACAAAGTCTCCATCTGCCTCTCCCGCTCCAGGTCCGGCGCCCAATCCAGCGGTGGATCCTTCATCTGCTCCTAGGATGGAGCCACAGTCTGCAGCTACTACAGATGCCAAGTGCAGCCAGAACTTTGGGGCCTCTCCAGCCATGCCTGCCAGCACCGTACTAGTTCCAGCCCAGAAGGTCCTTCTACCTTCAGACCTTTCAGACCTCTACTCAGGGGACCTGCCAGACATCACCCCGGGTGACCCACCAGAAGGCACCCCTGATGCTCCCTGTGACCTAGATGTCAATTTCCCTGCCCCCACCATAGGGTAAGTGTCCCCTTCCTCCCGAATATGGGCAGAGTCAGAGTTCCCTTCCTTCCTGGTAGGGTCAGAGTTCCCTTCCTTCCTGGTAGGGTCAGAGTTCCCTTCCTTCCTGGTAGGGTCAGAGTTCCCTTTCCTCCTGGTAGGGTCAGAGTTTCAGTTTCCTGTGTACCTGAAATGTGTAAAGTGTCCTGTCCCTCAAGTTGGTCCAGTGTATCCTGCCCAATGGTAGGTCTAGAGTTCCCCACCTTCCTGGTAGGCCCAGTCTACCATGGCCACCCGGTAGGCTCGCAGTTTCCATTCATACCCGACCCTCAGTCTCTGGCAATAGTTGCAAGTTAAAACTTTTCTGACTTACAGTTGAAGTCGGAAGTTTACATACACCTTAGACAAATACATTTAAACTCAGTTTTTCACAATTCCTGACATTTAATCCCAGTAAAATAATCCCTGTCTTTGGTCAGTTAGGATCACCACTTTATTTTAAGAATGTGAAATGTCAGAATAATAGTAGAGAGTGATTTATTTCAGCTTTTATTTCTTTCATCACAATCCCAGTGGGTGAGAAGTTTACATACACTCAATTAGTATTTGGCATTGCCTTTAAATTGTTTAACTTTCAGGTAGCCTTCCACAAGCTTCCCACAATAAGTTGGGTGAATTTTGACGTCTTGAGACGTTGCTGCAATATATCCACATAATTCACATAATATTCACATAGTCTCAGGATGGTAAGTTGGTGGTTGAAAATATCCCTCTAGTGGTGTGGGGGCTGTGCTTTGGCAAAGTGGGTGGGGTTATATCCTGCCTGTTTGGCCCTGTCCGGGGGTATCATCGGATGGGGCCACGGTTGGGACCCCTCCTGTCTCAGCCTCCAGTATTTATGCTGCAGTAGTTTATGTGTCGGGGGGCTAGGGTCAGTCTGTTATATCTGGAGTATTTCTCCTGTCTTATCCGGTGTCCTGTGTGAATTTAAGTATGCTCTCTCTAATTCTCTCTTTCTCTATCTCAGAGGACCTAAGCCCTAGGACCATGCCTCAGGACTACCTGGCATGATGACTCCTTGCTGTCCCCAGTCAGTCCACCTGGCCGTGCTGCTGCCCCAGTTTCAACTGTTCTGCCTGCGGCTATGGAACCCTGACCTGTTCACTGGACGTGCTACCTGTCCCAGATCTGCTGTTTTCAACTCTCTAGAGACAGCACTGTGATTATTATTATTGGACCATACTGGTCATTTATGAACATTTGAACATCTTGGCCATGTTCTGTTATAATCTCCACCCGGCACAGCCAGAAGAGGACTGACCACCCCTCATAGCCTGGTTCCTCTCTAGGTTTCTTCCTAGGTTTTGGCCTTTCTAGGGAGTTTTTCCTAGCCACCGTGCTTCTACACCTGCATTGCTTGCTGTTTGGGGTTTTAGGCTGGGTTTCTGTACAGCACTTTGATATATCAGCTGATGTAAGAAGGGCTATATAAATACATTTGATATGATAATTTTCCTGCCTCATGATGCCATCTATTTTGTGAAGTACACCAGTCCCTCCTGCAGCAAAACACCCCACAACATGATGCTGACACACCCGTGCTTCACGGTTGGGATGGTGTTCTTCAGCTTGCAAGCATCCCACTTTTTCCTTTTTGTTTCATCAGACTAGAGGACATATCTCCAAAAAGTAAGATTTATTTTTTATGGCGGATTTGGAGTAGTGCCTTCTTCCTTGCTGAGCGGTCTTTCAGGTTATGTCGACATAGGACTCATTTTACTGTGGATATAGATACTTTTGTACCTGTTTCCTCCAGCATCTTGACATGGTTCTTTGCTGTTGTTCTGGGATTGATTTGCACTTTTCGCACCAAAATATGTTAATCTCTAGGAGACAGAACGCGTCTCCTTCCTGAGCGGTGTGATGGCTGCGTGGTCCCATGGTATTTACACTTGAGCACAATTGTTTGTACAGATGAACGTGGTACCTTCAAGTGTTTTGAAATTGTTTCCAAGAATGAACCAGACTTGTGAGGGTCTACAATTTCTTTCTGAGGTCTTTTCTAATTTCTTTAGATTTTCCCATGATGTCAAGCAAAGAGGCACTGAATTTGAAGGTAGGCCTTTAAATACATCCATAGCTACACCTCCAATTGACTCAAATTATGCCAATTAGAAGCTTCTAAAGCAATGACATTTGTAAGAATTTTTCAAACTGTTTAAAGGCACAGTCAACTTACTGTATGTAAACTTTTTACCCACTGGAATTTTGAGACAGTGAAATAATCTGTCTGTAAACAATTGTTGGAAAAATTACTTGTCATGCACACAGCAGATGTCCTAACCGACTTGTAAAAACTATAGTTTGTTAACAAGAAATTTGTGGAGTGGTTGAAAAACGAGTTTTAATGACTCCAACCTTAGTGTATGTAAACTTCTGACTTCAACTGTAGGTTCCCGGACTTCAGCCTTTGGTGCTTGGCCCCCAGTCCTCTGTCGTTCTAGGTCCACAGTCTCGAGCACTAGTAGCCACTAAGTTTGT
The DNA here is from genome assembly GCF_057628025.1 of Oncorhynchus mykiss. Taxonomy (NCBI): domain Eukaryota; kingdom Metazoa; phylum Chordata; class Actinopteri; order Salmoniformes; family Salmonidae; genus Oncorhynchus; species Oncorhynchus mykiss. Next base: position 22,315,618 of record NC_143025.1, read on the forward strand.
GTTGGGAATGTTATTGCGCTAATAGGGGGTGCAATAGTGAGTTATGGTTACATTATTGTGCAGTGTAACTGTGTAGATACGTTTGCAATTAATAAGTTGCAATGTTTGCTACCTCTCGGGTGATGCTAGCTCTGTTTGTTTGTACCCCATGCATGCTACTTTGTCTAGTATCATTATTCATTAAAGTATGTTTTGAGTATCACTATTCATTATTCACGTGTGATTGAGTTTGACTAATCTAGCAATGTTTATATTATATGCATGCTACTGCTGCCATATGTTTGTATCTGCAATATGTATAGCCTGTTGTTACTTGTGTAGTAGCTGGTGCCCTTCTACCGATTCTAAAAGTTTCCAGAATGTTTCAGCACAAGCGCGGTAGCCCTAAATTAAGATATCAGCTAGGCCAGAGAGATAGCCAAAAAACATCCATGGCCTTAGTGTCACGGCCATCGAATGAAGTAGACCAAAGCGCAGCGTTGTGAGCGTACATATTCTTATAACAATACAACAACCGTGAAGCTTAACGGCTATGTACCACAAAGTTAACGTCCCTCACTGAAAGGAGGGAAAGGGCTACCTAAGTATGGTTCCCAATCAGAGACAACGATAGACAGCTGTCCCTGATTGAGAACCATACCCGGCCAAAACATAGAAATACAAAATCATAGACAACAAAAACCTAGAATGCCCACCCCACATCACACCCTGACCTAACCAAATAGAGAAATAAAACAGCTCTCTAAGTTCAGGCCTTCTATTTATCTCTCTCTCTAGCCATGTGTATTCTTTAATTATGTCTAGATGCTATACTATTGCATTCATTCATGTGTTTATATTATGCCACAGTTTGCTCATCTACTTATTGTTATATTGCACGTGTATATTTATCTTAGTGTCTTCAAATGGATAACGATTGTATTGTTTCAGAACCACACACAAGTACATATAAACATCTTTAAATGGAAGCAGCTGTGTCCACGTGTGTGTGTGGTGGTGACTACCAAGAGTATAGCTATGGGCCTCAACATCATATTCTAACCAGATAGCACTGTAATGGGCACATCTTAGTGAATCAGTTGAAATTTACTAGCAGATGAGGGCATTCACAACTGACCTCTCAGGTGAGCCCCAGCTAGTCCTTTTATCATGGTCCTACTTTTTGCGACCAACAGTTATAGCGACCAACAGTTTTTTCAAATTAGGCTATTAATGAGTAAGCCAATGACTTAGCTATTTTACATTGTGCCAGTGAATTGAAGTTGAACATTATCCGTCCTTTTAATTAGGCTTAATTGCGCCAAATACAGCTTATTTAATTGACGTCCTAGCTAGGCAATAGATCGCAAAGTAGGGCACCCACGATTCCCCACTGAGCTAAATTTTTTGGAAATGGCAAATTCCCGTTCTCCTCCATGAACGCTTCTCAAGTGCAAATACTGTCCAGCAGTTCAAATCAACAGGCATTTTTGTTAATAGGAGGGGTCTACCATAATTATGATCACACTTCCTCAATGTAAATATTATGGGGACACCTATACATTTGGCAGGCAACCACAAGTTCTGTAGTCTATTTGTATTTATTATGGATCCTCTGTTACGTCCGTATTTGGAATGAGACCAAGGCGCAGCGTGGTAAGCATACATCTTTCTTTATTTTGACGAACACCAAAAGATAAACGAACTTAACGTTCCGCAGGCTACACAGTAACTGTACAAAAACGAGATCCCACAAAAAAAACAGGCTGCCTAAGTATGATCCCCAATCAGAGACAAAGATAGACAGCTGCCTCTGATTGGGAACCATACCCAGCCAACAAAGAAATAGAACACATAGATTTGCCCACCCACGTCACACCTTGACCTAACCAAATAGGGAATAAAAAAGGCTTTTAAGGTCAGGGCGTGACATCCTCATCCTTTGGTCCAGAAAAATTAAGACAATTATACCATTTAAAAAACATTACAATTGTCACGCCCTGGTCTTAGTATTTTGTGTTTTCTTTATTATTTTGGTCAGGCCAGGGGCCTGTTGCACAAAAGTAGAATTAAGACATCCGGGATAAATGACTCAGCTGAGCTCAATGAAGCCAAAACATGTGCGTCCAGGCTTAATTGGTTGCACAAAGACCAAGCCAGGATGAGCAGACACGGATTCATTAAGCCAGGTGAAACCAATCCTGGATAGGTGCGCGCTCACGGCTCACTCAAATAGACCCCGCCACAGATCACAGATTAACTGATTTACCATGGCAACTAGAGCCGCGTACTTTTCCCCGTCGGAAGCACAAATCCTCATGGAGGCATACGAGGAGGTAAAAGATATAATTAAGAAGAAAGGCAACACCGCCACAGTGATAAAGCAAAGAGAAAAAGCGTGGCAAAGTATTGCAGACCGCCTGAATGCGTAAGTAGTGCACAATTACACACTCACCGCTCCGCTGAAACATCACAATTACAATTCAAATATTTAATTCACATCTCCAAAAATGCAGTTGTACTGTAATTATGAAACGGTTAATTTTTTTTATTGAAATGCACTGCAGATATGAGTGAAATTGTGTAAAGTAACTCCATCACACTGTATAAAGCTATGATAAAAATTTTGATATTTTTACTGAAAACAAGACAAAAATACCAAGTAATTTTTTGCAGTGTGACTCCATTAAGTGTGTGTGTGTGTGTGTGTGTGTGTGTGTGTGTAGATTAAACATGAACGGGCCAAAACGGACATGGCAGCAGGTCAAAATCAAATACAAGAACATTCTGCAGAATGGTATGGTCCCTGACTAATATTTAACAAAGCACAAGCATATATTGTACCCAGAAGGTGCCTGCTCACACATTGTCTGTACTGTTTTAGCAGTGAAAAAGAATACCCACAGACAAGGCACGGGTGGTGGGTCACCAAAGGCTGACCTTACCCCAGCAGAGGACATGGCCTTGGAGCTAAATAAAGGCAGGCCCGTCTTAGAGGGGATCCCTGGGGGGAAAGAGACGAGCATAGGTTCCTCCCAAGATGCCACCCGCTTCATTCAAGGTATGTCCTTCCATCTCTACATGGGATACAACCACATTCATATTGAATCAATTTGGACTGTCTGACTTTGGTTTACCTATTGCCTTGCAGTGTCTGGCAGCACTGTGTTCCTGTTAGAGCCACCAGCACAAGCACCAGACGATGCTGATCCAGTGAGTACTCCATCAAAGGCATACTGTAGGCCTGGCATGTCTTGTCTACTAGCTTCAATATGAATCCGATTAAATGTGATAGGGTGAAGGCCCCAGTGCAGCAGCAACAGCACATGATGGAGACGATGATGAGGAGGAGACCATCTCTCTGGATTCCAGAAGGCATGAGGTATCATGTTAAGACTGTGAAAGTACTATTTACTCTACAATGGTGAGGAGTCCTCATCAAAATCAAAAAATCTAATTTCTTTTACAGGACCCAGATGCTATACAGTGGGAAAACCAGCCTGGCAACATAGTGCGTATTAATAAAAGGACACCACATCCTGCCAAATTCCAGCTGCGCTAATTGTATTGTGTTCACAGAGCTCACAAGCTATCAGAAAGTTGTATGGCAACCACCTCCGGTGCCAAATAGAACTGGCAGACATAGACATTCAGTACAAGAAGAAAAAGATGGAAAATCTTGCACTGGAGTTCGAAATAAAAAAGAGGACAATTAGGAAACTGGACCTTGAAATAAAAAAACTTGAGAGGGAGGTGAGATATGCCTTCAATGTACACTGTATGCTAACTGTAACACAAATGTATTAATCATTATTTTTCTTTCCTCCCCCAGCTCCAAGAAGATGACACAGCTCAAAATAAAAATTAGGTATATTCTCGTAAAGTCAAGTGAGCCATGACATATGAGCTCTTATTGTGAGCACACAGGACGGTGGCATCTTTCTAAGGTTTTTTTTATTTTCCCAGCAATCAGTACAACCAAGTCATCGTTATAAGGCATCGCCCTCTTTTGCCCACCCCCCCCAGCACCAGGTGTGGCCACTAGCCTATATGAAGGCCCAAAATTGTGTGTTCCTTTCTGCTCTGACAATGGCATGCCCATTCGTGCGAGATGTGGTGGATGAAGAAGCACTTGTGCTGAGGAGAGCCTTCAGGTGAGAAAGGGTCTTCAGGGACCGGTTGGACCCACTGGCCTTCCCTGATGACCATCTATATGAAAGATACAGGTTTTCTGCAGATGGCATCAGGTATCTATGCAGACTACTGGGTCCCAGGATTAAGCACCGCACTGCACGGAGCCATGCACTGAGTGTGGAGCAAATGGTTTGTGTGGCCTTGCGCTTTTTTGCTAGTGGAGCCTTCCTGTACTCAGTGGGGGATGCAGAACAGCTGAACAAGGCCACAATTTGCCGCACAATAAGGAGTGTGTGTCTGGCTATCAAAGCATTAGCAGATGTCTTCATCTCCTTCCCTGGCCACAGAAGACTCTGTGACATCAAAGAGGAGTTCTATAGGATTGCAGGTAAGAGGATCTACAAATTACAGGACAACTGTTAACACATAGTAGGATACTCATTACTTTGTGTGACAGGTTTCCCCAATGTCATTGGTGCAGTGGACTGCACACACATAAGGATAAAAGCCCCCTCAGGTGCCCATGAGGCCGATTTTGTGAATAGGAAATCCTTTCACAGCATTAATGTTCAGGTGAACATAACTTTTTGATATTGTCCATTGACGAACACTCTGCATTGCCAGTGATGTGCATTGATTGGTGTAATATTCCTCATCTTATGATTTCAGATGGTCTGCAATGCTGACTGTGTGATCAGCAATGTTGTGGCAAAATGGCCTGGCTCAGTCCATGACTCCAGAATCTTTCGGGCCTCTGAAATCTATCAGTGCCTATCACAAGGTAAGCCACACAACCCCTATTTATAACCATCATGGCTGTGTCAAGAATATCACTGTGTTTATGAGGTAGTAATGATGAGATTTTGTGTTGACAGGTGAATTCTCTGGTGTGTTGCTGGGAGACAGGGGGTATGGCTGCCAGCCTTTTCTCCTGACACCTTTCACAGACCCCCAGGAAGCACAGCAGGCCTACAACCATGCCCATGCCAGGACCAGGGCCAGAGTTGAAATGACCTTTGGCCTCCTGAAGGCACGCTTTCACTGCCTTCACAAATTAAGGGTCAGCCCTGTTAGGGCATGTGATATTACTGTGGCTTGTGCTGTCCTCCACAATGTGGCCTGCCTGAGGAAGGAGAGGGCCCCCAGAGTGCCACCAGCCATGGACTGGGACAATCCGGCAATCTTCCCTGATGACGACAGTGGTCGGCTGCTGAGGGACCAATATGTGTTGAATTATTTTAGTTAGTATGTGTGCTTTCAATTTTGGTTAAATATGTCCTGCGGTGGCAGAGGAATTTGGGTTTTTTTGGGTTCGTTTTTTGACGAATTTGGCCTCTTATGATGTTTGTGCGGTATACTGTGTGTAATACAAGGCTGCAGGGAGGCTACTGCATCCATTCATTTGTCTGTTCAGTTGATGTGTATGGATTTGTCCTGCATTTATTTTAGTGTGCAGACATGCAGGGTGTGTTATACACATTCAAAGGTCTGTATATGTATCATTTTGTATAATATGCTTAGATTCTGTGCTTTCCATCTTGTAGAGTCACTGTGACTTCAGTTTTGAAAGGAGCTGATGGTTTACCTGCTTTGTTTTGTCCTTATTCAATAAAGGAACATAATGTTACACATTGTGTTTTTATATTCATATGGAATGTGTATTTGTTTATATGACAGAGTACTAGGGCCACACTGAAGAAAAAGGATAAAGTCATAAATTTATGAGGCTGGTTCTTTCTGCAGAAAAGCTACATATTGTTTTTACAGTTTTGATACTTATGACAATGTGATACTTAATATTCTGGCACATCAGCATGTCTTTGTTTATGAAACCATACTGAAGTACAATTTCACGAAATGCCCCACATCTGTCATTTTAACAACTGTCCTCCTTTAAAACAACTGGTTACAATATTATGACTTGTGTTTTTTTCCCCTCTGTGGCCCTAATATTCTAGCATTTTATATATAGCCTTATAGTCTATGGGAAACTGTAAATTATCTAATGATAGCAACATCATCTAAAAAGGTGAAACCAATCCTGGATAGGTGCGCGCTCACGGCTCACTCAAATAGACCCCGCCACAGATCACAGATTAACTGATTTACCATGGCAACTAGAGCCGCGTACTTTTCCCCGTCGGAAGCACAAATCCTCATGGAGGCATACGAGGAGGTAAAAGATATAATTAAGAAGAAAGGCAACACCGCCACAGTGATAAAGCAAAGAGAAAAAGCGTGGCAAAGTATTGCAGACCGCCTGAATGCGTAAGTAGTGCACAATTACACACTCACCGCTCCGCTGAAACATCACAATTACAATTCAAATATTTAATTCACATCTCCAAAAATGCAGTTGTACTGTAATTATGAAACGGTTAATTTTTTTTATTGAAATGCACTGCAGATATGAGTGAAATTGTGTAAAGTAACTCCATCACACTGTATAAAGCTATGATAAAAATTTTGATATTTTTACTGAAAACAAGACAAAAATACCAAGTAATTTTTTGCAGTGTGACTCCATTAAGTGTGTGTGTGTGTGTGTGTGTGTGTGTGTGTGTAGATTAAACATGAACGGGCCAAAACGGACATGGCAGCAGGTCAAAATCAAATACAAGAACATTCTGCAGAATGGTATGGTCCCTGACTAATATTTAACAAAGCACAAGCATATATTGTACCCAGAAGGTGCCTGCTCACACATTGTCTGTACTGTTTTAGCAGTGAAAAAGAATACCCACAGACAAGGCACGGGTGGTGGGTCACCAAAGGCTGACCTTACCCCAGCAGAGGACATGGCCTTGGAGCTAAATAAAGGCAGGCCCGTCTTAGAGGGGATCCCTGGGGGGAAAGAGACGAGCATAGGTTCCTCCCAAGATGCCACCCGCTTCATTCAAGGTATGTCCTTCCATCTCTACATGGGATACAACCACATTCATATTGAATCAATTTGGACTGTCTGACTTTGGTTTACCTATTGCCTTGCAGTGTCTGGCAGCACTGTGTTCCTGTTAGAGCCACCAGCACAAGCACCAGACGATGCTGATCCAGTGAGTACTCCATCAAAGGCATACTGTAGGCCTGGCATGTCTTGTCTACTAGCTTCAATATGAATCCGATTAAATGTGATAGGGTGAAGGCCCCAGTGCAGCAGCAACAGCACATGATGGAGACGATGATGAGGAGGAGACCATCTCTCTGGATTCCAGAAGGCATGAGGTATCATGTTAAGACTGTGAAAGTACTATTTACTCTACAATGGTGAGGAGTCCTCATCAAAATCAAAAAATCTAATTTCTTTTACAGGACCCAGATGCTATACAGTGGGAAAACCAGCCTGGCAACATAGTGCGTATTAATAAAAGGACACCACATCCTGCCAAATTCCAGCTGCGCTAATTGTATTGTGTTCACAGAGCTCACAAGCTATCAGAAAGTTGTATGGCAACCACCTCCGGTGCCAAATAGAACTGGCAGACATAGACATTCAGTACAAGAAGAAAAAGATGGAAAATCTTGCACTGGAGTTCGAAATAAAAAAGAGGACAATTAGGAAACTGGACCTTGAAATAAAAAAACTTGAGAGGGAGGTGAGATATGCCTTCAATGTACACTGTATGCTAACTGTAACACAAATGTATTAATCATTATTTTTCTTTCCTCCCCCAGCTCCAAGAAGATGACACAGCTCAAAATAAAAATTAGGTATATTCTCGTAAAGTCAAGTGAGCCATGACATATGAGCTCTTATTGTGAGCACACAGGACGGTGGCATCTTTCTAAGGTTTTTTTTATTTTCCCAGCAATCAGTACAACCAAGTCATCGTTATAAGGCATCGCCCTCTTTTGCCCACCCCCCCCAGCACCAGGTGTGGCCACTAGCCTATATGAAGGCCCAAAATTGTGTGTTCCTTTCTGCTCTGACAATGGCATGCCCATTCGTGCGAGATGTGGTGGATGAAGAAGCACTTGTGCTGAGGAGAGCCTTCAGGTGAGAAAGGGTCTTCAGGGACCGGTTGGACCCACTGGCCTTCCCTGATGACCATCTATATGAAAGATACAGGTTTTCTGCAGATGGCATCAGGTATCTATGCAGACTACTGGGTCCCAGGATTAAGCACCGCACTGCACGGAGCCATGCACTGAGTGTGGAGCAAATGGTTTGTGTGGCCTTGCGCTTTTTTGCTAGTGGAGCCTTCCTGTACTCAGTGGGGGATGCAGAACAGCTGAACAAGGCCACAATTTGCCGCACAATAAGGAGTGTGTGTCTGGCTATCAAAGCATTAGCAGATGTCTTCATCTCCTTCCCTGGCCACAGAAGACTCTGTGACATCAAAGAGGAGTTCTATAGGATTGCAGGTAAGAGGATCTACAAATTACAGGACAACTGTTAACACATAGTAGGATACTCATTACTTTGTGTGACAGGTTTCCCCAATGTCATTGGTGCAGTGGACTGCACACACATAAGGATAAAAGCCCCCTCAGGTGCCCATGAGGCCGATTTTGTGAATAGGAAATCCTTTCACAGCATTAATGTTCAGGTGAACATAACTTTTTGATATTGTCCATTGACGAACACTCTGCATTGCCAGTGATGTGCATTGATTGGTGTAATATTCCTCATCTTATGATTTCAGATGGTCTGCAATGCTGACTGTGTGATCAGCAATGTTGTGGCAAAATGGCCTGGCTCAGTCCATGACTCCAGAATCTTTCGGGCCTCTGAAATCTATCAGTGCCTATCACAAGGTAAGCCACACAACCCCTATTTATAACCATCATGGCTGTGTCAAGAATATCACTGTGTTTATGAGGTAGTAATGATGAGATTTTGTGTTGACAGGTGAATTCTCTGGTGTGTTGCTGGGAGACAGGGGGTATGGCTGCCAGCCTTTTCTCCTGACACCTTTCACAGACCCCCAGGAAGCACAGCAGGCCTACAACCATGCCCATGCCAGGACCAGGGCCAGAGTTGAAATGACCTTTGGCCTCCTGAAGGCACGCTTTCACTGCCTTCACAAATTAAGGGTCAGCCCTGTTAGGGCATGTGATATTACTGTGGCTTGTGCTGTCCTCCACAATGTGGCCTGCCTGAGGAAGGAGAGGGCCCCCAGAGTGCCACCAGCCATGGACTGGGACAATCCGGCAATCTTCCCTGATGACGACAGTGGTCGGCTGCTGAGGGACCAATATGTGTTGAATTATTTTAGTTAGTATGTGTGCTTTCAATTTTGGTTAAATATGTCCTGCGGTGGCAGAGGAATTTGGGTTTTTTTGGGTTCGTTTTTTGACGAATTTGGCCTCTTATGATGTTTGTGCGGTATACTGTGTGTAATACAAGGCTGCAGGGAGGCTACTGCATCCATTCATTTGTCTGTTCAGTTGATGTGTATGGATTTGTCCTGCATTTATTTTAGTGTGCAGACATGCAGGGTGTGTTATACACATTCAAAGGTCTGTATATGTATCATTTTGTATAATATGCTTAGATTCTGTGCTTTCCATCTTGTAGAGTCACTGTGACTTCAGTTTTGAAAGGAGCTGATGGTTTACCTGCTTTGTTTTGTCCTTATTCAATAAAGGAACATAATGTTACACATTGTGTTTTTATATTCATATGGAATGTGTATTTGTTTATATGACAGAGTACTAGGGCCACACTGAAGAAAAAGGATAAAGTCATAAATTTATGAGGCTGGTTCTTTCTGCAGAAAAGCTACATATTGTTTTTACAGTTTTGATACTTATGACAATGTGATACTTAATATTCTGGCACATCAGCATGTCTTTGTTTATGAAACCATACTGAAGTACAATTTCACGAAATGCCCCACATCTGTCATTTTAACAACTGTCCTCCTTTAAAACAACTGGTTACAATATTATGACTTGTGTTTTTTTCCCCTCTGTGGCCCTAATATTCTAGCATTTTATATATAGCCTTATAGTCTATGGGAAACTGTAAATTATCTAATGATAGCAACATCATCTAAAAATCATTTTTTATCCAAAATCATTGAAATTAATGATCACAAACGTTTAAATAACAGTGGGTCTAGTTATATGTGATAACAATGTATAGTGAGCAGTGAAATAACTATTGGTTTCCATTTGTGGTGACTGCTGACTGACATTAGGGATGAGATTAAATAGATCCTGGAATTTAGCCTGGTCTGGAGCAGGCTAGCTCCACAGAATAAATCTCCATGGTAATTTATACCATAACATATCCTCCTGCCCCCTATCCATCTTTAGTGCAACCGGATTACGGATCAATTGAGCCAGGATCACCAAGATATCCTGGCTTAATCCCTTATCCTAGTTTTGTGCAACAGGCCCCAGGGTGTGACATGGGTTATTTATGTGGTGTGTTTTGTCTTGGGTTTTTTGTAGGTCATGGGATTGTGGTTAGTGGGGTTGTCTAGAATAGTCTATGGCTGCCTGGAGTGGTTCTCAATCAGAGGCAGGTGTTTATTGTTGTCTCTGATTGGGAACCATATTTAGGCAGCCATATTCTTTGAGTGTTTTGTGGGTGATTGTTCCTGTCTCAGTGTTTGTTTGCACCAGATAAGGCTGGTTAGGGTTTCACGTTAGGGGTCTTGTATTGTTCGTGTTTATCTTTTATTAAAGATGAATCAAAATAACCACGCTGCATTTTGGTCCTCCTCTCCTTCGACACAAGAAACCCGTAACAACAATACATTCACAACAGATTTTAAAACAAATGAAGTGTGTGCCCACAGGCCACTACTCTACTACCACATATCTACAACACAAAATCCATGTGTAGGTGTGTGTATCTGGGTATTTGTGTTTGTATTTATTATGGATCCCCATTAGCTGCTGCCAAGGCTACAGCTACTCTTCCTGGGGTTCGGCAAAATTAAGGCAGTTATACAATAAAATACATTCATAACAGATTACATAACACACTGTGTGCCCTCAGGCCCCTACTCCACTACCACATATCTACCACACAAAATCTCTGTGTACGTGTGTACAGTGCATATGTTATCATTTGTGTGTATGCATGTGTCTGTGCCTATGTTTGTGTTGCTTCACAGTCCCCGCTGTTCGAAAAGGTGTATTTCTATATGTTTTTTAAATCTGATTCTACTGCTTGCATCAGTTAACTGATGGGGAATAAAGTTCCATGTAGTCATTGCTCTATGTAGTACTGTACGCCTCCCATAGTCTGTTCTCGACTTGGGGACTGTGAAGAGACCTTTGGTGGCATGTCTTGTCGGGTATGCATGGGTGTCTGAGCTGTGTGCTAGTCTTTAAACAGACAGCTCGGTGCTTTCAACATGTCAATACCTCTCACGAATACAAGTAGTGATGAAGTCAATCTCATCTCCACTTTGAGCCAGAAGAGATTGACATGCATATTATTAATGTTTGCTCTCTGTGTACATCCAAGGGCCAGCCGTGCTGCCTCGTTCTGAGCCAATTGCAATTTTCCTAAGTCCAGTAGTCAGGTATGACAAAACTGTAGCCTGTAGGATCTGCCCTGTTGATAGTGCTGTGAAGAAGGTAGAGCAGCGCTCTATTATGGATAGACTTTTCCCCATGTTAGCTACTGTTGTATTAATACGTTTTGACCATGACAGTTTGCAATCCAGGGTTACTCCACTCAGTTTAGTCACCTCAACTTGCTCAATTTCTACATTATTTATTACAAGATTTAATTAGGTTTAGGGTTTAGTGAATGATTTGTCCCAAATACAATGCTTTTAGTTTTGGAAATATTTAGGATGAACTTACTCCTTGTCACCCATTCTGAAACTACCTGCAGCTCTGTGTTAAGTGTTTCAGTAATTTCAGTCACTGTAGTAGCTGACGTGTATAGTGTTGAGTGATCCTCGTACATAGACACACTGGCTGTACTCAAAGCCTGTGGCATGTTGTTAGTAAATATTGAAAAAAGTAAGAGGCCTAGACAGCTGCCCTGGGGAATTCCTGATTCTACCTGGATTGTGTTGGAGAGGCTGCCATTAAATAACACCCTCTGTGTTATGTTAGACAGGCAACTCTTTATCCACAATGTAGCGGGGGATGTAAAACCATAACACATAACACGTTTTTCCACCATCTGATTCAATGAATGTTGGAGCTGAGTTTGCCTTTTTACCCTAATTTTTATTGAAGGTGCTCCAAAGATTTTTACTATCATTCTTTATGTAATTTATCTTTGTTTCACAGTGTAGTTTCTCCTTCTTTTTTATTCAGTTTAGTCACATGATTTCTCAATTTGCAGTACATTTGCCAATCGGTTGAGCAGCCATTCCTTTTGCCTCATCCCTCTCAACCATACAATTTTTCAATTCCACATCAATCCACAGGGATTTAACAGTTTTAACAGTCATGCTTTTAATGCTTATTAGTAACTGGGATAAGACATTTTGTTAATGTGTCAATGTAGCGTCTGGTTGCTCCTCATTACACACCACGGACCATCAAATATTCTTTACATCAACAACATAGGAATCACTACAAAACGTATTGTATGACCTCTTATACACCATATTAGGCGCAGCCTTTGGAATTTTGGTTTTCCTAGCTATGGCTACTGTATTGTGGTCACTACATCCAATGGACCTGGATACTGCTTTAAAGCACATTTATGAAGCATTAGTAAAGATATGATCAATACATGTTGATGATTTCATTCCTGTGCTGTTTGTAACTACCCTGGTAGGTTGACTGATAACCCGAACCAGGTTGCAGGCACTAGTTACAGTTTTAAGCTTTCTCTTGAGTGGACAGCCTGATGAAAGCCTGTCAATATTTAAATCCCCCAGAAAATAAACCTCTCTGTTGATATCACATACATTATCAAGCATTTCACACATGTTATCCAGATGCAGACTGTTAGCGCTTGATGGTCTATAGCAGCTACCCACCTGAATGGGCTTTAGGTGAGGCAGATGAACCTGTAGCCATATTACTTCAACAGTATTTAACATGAGATCCTCTCTAAGCTTTATAGGAATGTGGTTCTGAATATAAACGGCAACACCTCCAACTTTGGCATTTCTGTATTTTCTGTAGATGTTATAACCATGTATTGCTACCACTGTATCATCTAAATGAGTTTCAGAGATTGTCAGAATATGAATGTCATCTGTTACTAACAAATTATAGATTTAATTAACTTTGTTTCTTAAGCTACATGTTTTTTTCCATTGTTTTCTTAGCAGAGGTAGACATGCTCATGTTATTTATGTTTAGTACAAGGTGAACTGCACACATTGGACTTCCTACTAGGGCACACTGTCTCAGTGCTAACAGTATAACGCTGGTTCATAGGCACATGATTACTGCACACAATAGCTGTGGGATCAGCAGAGGCATTCAGGGCAGTAAGAGGGACATAAATTAGGTCTTCCAACACCCCTGGGATAATGTACATTTGCTGAAGCATTATGACAACTCAGAGATACAATGGTAGGGATTAACTGAGCTGAGCTTGGGTCAATGATAAGTCATTGACTCAACGCAGCCTTATAATGTTGTGAAAGGATTCAGGAACCCAAATGATTTGGGGGGGATCCCATCCTCCTTATAAAACGAGCTTTGTTTCCAGAATGTATCGAAATTGTCAAAAAACTTTACACCCACAGAACTGCAGTTGTCTCGTAGACAGTTATGGAGGGATAAAAGTCTGCTGAACTGTTCAATGCCACAATTTTGGGAGGGCAGAGGGCCAGATATTATGGGGTGTTTGTTGGTGTCAAGGTGTGACCCAATAAGTTATTTATAATACATCTTCAGCTGTTCTGAGCTGCCCTTCATAATGTCATTGAATCCCACATGAACTGTGATAGATTCAATTTCCTTATCCTGGTTTAAAATGTTTGGGAGCATCTTCTTTACGTCCTGTACTCGTGCTCCTTGATAGCACAACGTTTTTGCTCCAGGGACTGAGACATTTCTCATAATTGAACTGCCCAATACAACAGCCTGAGATGGGAATGGAGAAATTCGCCCATTCCTACCCCTCACACAATTTATTGAAACCTTCATGGGCCCACGAGAAGCAGGATAGCATACTTTCGTTGCTCCCAGTGATAGGTCTAGAACTCCCACAGCAGGCAGTACCCCGTCAGATCCAGAGAGAGGGAAAGGAGCCGGAACTTAATGACAAAGCCGCTGCTGGAGTCAGCGTCGCAGACACAGGCAATCCCAACGATGAAGGCGCAGACATGACTAGACATGACGTTGACTTGAAATATCTTCACGTACAGAATAAAAACCAGGCTTCTGTCATAAGTCAATTTAATGAAAAAGATATAAAGAATTACAGGGGGCAGTTTGGAAAAGCAAATCCGGCATGAATCATCCTCTGGAATAAGGTACATGCTAGGATAGTAATTACATAACAAACATCTATGAATAGGGAAATATAATGCGGCAAAGAGTACACCGAGTGTACAAAAGATTAAGAACACCTTCCTAATGTTGAGTTGCACCACCCCTCAGAAGAGCCTCACTTAGTCGGGGCATGGACACTACAAAGTGTCGGACGCATTCTACAGGGATGCTGGCCCATGTTGACTCCAATGCTTCCCACAGTTGTGTCAAGTCGGCTGGATGTCCTTTGGGTGGTGGACCATTCTTGATACACAAGGGAAACTCTTGAGCATGAAAAACCCAGAAGCGTTGCAGTTCTTGACACAAACTAGTGCGCCTGATACCTACTACCATACCCTGTTCAAAGGCACTTAAATATTTTGTCTTGCCCATTCACCCTCTGAATGGTATACATACACAATCCATGTCTCAATTGAGTCAAGGCTTAAAAATCCTTCTTTAACATGTCTCCTCCCCTTCATCTACACTGATTGAAGTGGATTTAACAAGTTACATCAGTAAGGGATCATAGCTTTCACCTGGTCAGTCTATGCCATGGAAAGAGCAGGTGTTCTTAATGTTTTGTACACTCCGTGTAGGCTTATAGGGTTAGAGAGTACATCACATCATCTCATGGGATCTGTCAAGGCTACGCACAGCAGAAATATGACTGAAATATTCTAGTTCCTACACCACCTTCTATATTCAAACTATAGGCCTTTTATAATTTGATGAACAAATATGCAGCACTTTGCTCATGCCAGTCCTCTCTCGAAGGCAAAATTAGTCTTCCTAGTCGGATTCTGCAATAATGTGGATGTGTGTGCGCAGCTGTTTCAGCATGTTGTGGAAGTCGAGCAAGAGTAGACTCTAAAAATCCTGGAGTCGTTCATCCCTATAGCCATCTAGCTTGCTAGTAATTCTAGCTTTATGTTAGCTATAATTAGTTTGTTTGTCTCTGGAACTTGTATGGGAACATCTGAACAGTGCGACACACCTGGTTAGTTTGCTAACCTTAAACATTAGCTAGCAACCCATCTAGAACATAGATGGCTAGCTAGCTCACTACCAGAGCTGGCAATTTAATGAACGTTAGTAAAATAGCTAAATTACGCTGTGCTTGGAGCTTGAAGCTACGTTGATTTAGAACGGACGTTTCTTGCGCTGTCCATGGTACTGGAAGTTGACTGGCTGACTTCGATTGCTAGCTATCTAGCTTACCAGCTGACAGCTGTACAGCAACGTGACTGATGGGCCAGTGTGAGAAAAATAACTTGTTTAAACTGATGGAAATGTTAGTTAGAGCAAATTATTTACACAAATACTTCAACAAAATGAATCTCAGTATTCTTATTTACATAAAAAGAGCACCAGTTTTTCTTTCATTTCAAAGAGGTAGATACGCTTAATGATGGACCAGGAAAGCTAATTCTTAGTAGCCCCAGTCTTTCATCAAGGCGGCAACAGTTCATTGTCATCTGTGTCTAAAGGGGAAGTCTGAGATTTAGGCCACACGACCACCAATCACCAAACAGAAAGTAAAAACCAAGGAGGATAAAAATTACATCTCAACTGACACAAAATATGACAATGAAACCCAGAAGATTGAGAAACAGACTGCAGTTAACCTTGCCATTTTCAGAGGCATTGAAAAGCACATACCCAGTACCGGCACATACCCAGTACCGGCAAATGCCAGCTCCAGACATGGCCACGGGCCGATGTTTACACCTTTGTCTCAGTGTAAAGAGCCACAATGTTTCCCCAGACCATGTCCCAACAGGCAACAGGTGATGTCCAATGGCCATTGACCGGTATGGGGCAGGCTCATGGGGCAGGCTACCCAACCATGTCTTTGTTCCAGGTAAGATTGCTTTAGAAATAGTTTATCTTATCAGTAACATTTCACCCCAACTAAGCATGGTACAGTCCTTACATATTTTATTAGAATGGAATATTGTTGTTTTAATCTATAACATGTAGCAATGGGCAGCATCCATGGAAGATCTAACACCATCTTAAATTGAGTATGTCACTCATTCAGGAGAAGAGGTTCTTCCACCACGAGGGAATGCTTCACCCATCCTCAAGACTCCTTTTTCTGGAATTTAATAAACTTTTCCTTGACAAATAATGTAGTTTTGTCTGGTGTCCATTATAAACTATAAAGAGTAGCTAGGTTACGTCCACAGAACCACAGCGCTGTCGATTTTCACAATTCTGCTGTCCTTGGTGTTGAAGTTAAACGTGTCCGCCTGTGCGGCGGGTCATATTTTCTATTTTTAATTCAAAACTTTAACTATGAATGATCATTATTTCACCACAATCTAGCCATATTTTGTTTGTAGTAGCGTTGACAACATTGAACTGTGACATGCTCTCAAAATTATATTTCAGAATGGTAGCGTATTATAAAGTTATTATGACATAACTGCAGATCGAACTGTAGAAGTCTGGCGAACTATAGATATGTAGTCTGGCGGTCTCAAAAGTAACAACGTGTGTGTGATGTCTGCAGAACATAGCTAAATAACCTTGAATGCGTCATCTATCTGGTGTTTGCATGTAATTATTGACTAATCTGTGGCTGGACTATTTTCAGGTGAGCTCAAATTTGGTACTTTAGATCAGTGATTTTGGCTGTGGAAAATAGGCTGTCTTCGTGTGTATCTAAGAGCAACCACTAACAATATTTATTCTGAACCTTTGAGGCTTTGGAGAGCCATAAGCATGTCAAGGGGGCAATATGATGATGTCATCCTTCCTTATGGTCTGACTACCATGCTGGAGGGTTTGTCCCGGGCTGTACTGAAAAAGAGACCAGACAACCTTAAACTCTTCGCCCTTTACTATCTGACAGAGCTGAAGAAATTCAAAAATGGTAGGAACAAATGGACTCCATCCTTATGCATTGCATGGATTATGCATTGACAATGATTGAGCTTTATATCTTGAATCTAGAGAACCCGTCCTTTGGGATAAAGAAGCTTGTGGTACATTTCCACAAACATAGGGGTAAGGAACAAGGCATGAATCACATTTCATTATACCAAGAATGCATTTGTCACATGATTAAATTGACGTGTAGTACAATCACTAGCCTATAACATAAAATACAAAAGTACTTCCATACAATTCCATATAGATTTATTGGATTGCTTTGAGTAGACTTCTAACGTGCATAGGCTCTTTCTTTTTAGCCGAGAGTTTACACGACGATGGTTTTGAGGAAGAATTGAAAATTATTAGTTTCGAAGGCATACAACCAGGGCTCTCGAGATTAACCAGGGAGGAACCGACATCACCATCACGTTCAGTTCCAGATAGGGTCACTAGGATTTCGTCCACAGCGAAGGGGGACGCAGTCCTATGTACACATATAATGGAGAGCAATTTACAGATCAACGGTGGCCAAGATAATTACACACGACCCAAATCTGCCCTCGTGGTAAATCAACCGGGTATTTCGCCTGTTACAATTGACTGGAGACTTAAATCAAGCAGTGTAAAACAGTCGGTGAACGCACGAGGGCAAGAAGTTGAAGCCAAACAAGGTGGAGCCCCCAACAAGCCCGCCAATACACGATCAAGCGAAGGTTCGGAAAACGGGACGGTCGGAGACGCACCTGTCCAGGCGGCCACTAATCCATGCACTAAGAACAAGGTAACCCTAATCACACTAAATTACAAAGAAACACTCGACACACCATGTAAACATGTCGACGGGATAAGAGTCCATGACCTCAGCAAAGCCCCAGAACAACGTGAAACAATAGTAGTGACCGAAGGGCTTCCCTCTCCAAGAGGAGATGCTTCCACAATTCCACAGTCACAGTCTCCCGTAGGACAAAGAGCTGCAGCAACAACTACGGGACCCAAGAGGGAAAGCCACGGTGTCAAAACACAGGTCATAGCGACCACTAACCGACGAAGAGTTCGGATCGATGCATGGGCGCAAGTGCCAGGGAAATCCTTCAACCGGAGCTCAGTCGATAGACCTTCAGGGTGCACGAATGAGAGACGCTCACTCAACGCTGCAGCAGTTGTGCATTCTGAACAAGGTATTTAGAAAAAATTACTTAATTGTCTTCTCGCCATGAATGATCAATTAAACATGTTTTTGTTTTTTAAATACATAAATCAGAGCAGCACTATAAAAAGATGGCATAATAAAATGGGTTGGTGATGTTTCATCTTTGTTTTTGTCTGTCAGGCTATCAAGATACTGAGCACCCAAGAGATTATGAAGTGTCACCAGAAACAAACCATGACGACGAAGCATGGAGAGGTAAACATATCAGTAAGGGCGAGAGTCATGGAAAATTATTCGTTCCAATACAATATCATGCGCCATGCTGTTGCCCTCAGCTAAGGTATCATCAAGAGTGCGCCTGCCACTATTCTAAGCCACAAGACTACAGTTATTCCCACTTATTACCGACCCACTACCCAGGTCTACTGCACAATCAGTGCGAATACGACTACTCGCCTGTTTGTCAACCTCAAATAAACATGTGCCACTGCGTTGCAGAGAGCACGGTGCCTCTTGCCATACACGTGCCACGGTGCGTAATGGTTAGGCCTCACACTACTGGTCGTTTGAAGCAGCAGACGCAAATCAAATCCTGTCGGACTTCGACAACAACTAATTGCTGGAATGAGGGCCCTGCAGTGACCAGGCGACGATGCGCTTACCCTACCCTGATGTCAAGCAGTTTCTATCCAACAGACAGTGATTCCTATTGTCTGCCTTTGCAGCCGAGGTCAACGATGAAATACGTTCCTGTCTATGTACCGATGGATGGCCACTCCGTGCGAAAAGCCCTGGCTCCTGCTCACCCCGCCTACGTACCATTCAGCTACGTGATGGAAGCTGAGGAAGGAAGGAGGGCGCGTCCTAGAGTCCCCTTCAAAAGGGTCGCTTTAAGTAAACCTTGTGGTGGCTTGAACTGACGTGGATCAGCCAACTTGTGATGGCTACATGGATTTTTGCCATCAATAAAACATGTGAACAAAACACTCTTCTTAATGTTCTGTATGGATGGACTAAACAAGAAAATAAAATACAAGTAGTCAGAATATTAGATCAGTAACAGTAGGACTGTGGGATAACACATTAAAATATCAGAAATTAAGTGTTATAAACTAATAAATCCCAACCACATGTATATGTGAGTGCAGTTATTTTTTTGTAACAGAAAAATGAAATCAAGTTGTGGGCACAAAACAGCTGTACATTACATTAGGAGCAACAGATTGAATGTGTGGATACTGTGTGTTCCTATAGTATCAAGGGAGCACGGTTGTGCAAATGGCACACATTAATGATGGATTACAGCATTCACAATCAAACCACAATTAGAAACTGGGTGGTTCGAGCCCTGAATGCTGATTGGCTGACAGCCATCGTATATCAGACCGTATACCATGGGTATGACAAAAATGTATTTTTACTGCTCTAATTACATTGGTAACCAGTTTATAATAGCAATAAGGAACCTCGGGGGTTTGTGACATATGGCCAATATACCACGGCCATATACCACACCCCCTTGTGCCATATTGCGTAATAAGAACACGCAAAAAAGTAATAATAAAATGATGGCTGCATGGAACATGTGACCTAATATAGACGCTACATTCATATCAAGCATGTTTAACAGCTGAACATTTTGTATCACAAATACATCTATTATTGCTATTTTCGTACACAGTGTATTCATTGTAATAAATTAAGGCTTTAATGTATTCATGATAGATAAGGAAGTTGACGTGGATAAGAATCAATCTCACTATTCAAGGAATGAATGTCCATCAGTAAATATCAGGTAACAGGGGATAGTTGCGGTTCCAGTACCCAGTGGAGAACAACCAGTCCTGGGAGCCATTGTGGGGATTCTGACCCTGTTGAAACCACCTGGAGACACAGGATGGATAACGTGAGCATGGGCGGGGTTCAGGCTTTCATCCTGTCATTCTATGGATGAGAGTTAGTATCTACATTACATAAAGTACTGCATACATGAATAAACAATAAGTCTAAAAAGACAATTATGCGTTGGTTATGTGCAATAAATGGACAGTGGGTCTGTATGCAATTATTTTTATTTGGGCCACTAACTGAATTTCAGAGGTCAGAACTGATCCATGCACAGTATGTATTAGCACCAGTAGGTGGCGCTACCACACAGTGTGACAGTGGAGAGCACATAAGGCACACAATAGAAGAGCAAGCAACTAATACCTGGGGCCGAGGGCAGGGTTTCTTCACATCAAAGCAAAGGTGCAAAACAGAGAACAAGACAATGGAAGAGAAATGTAGGACTTTGTATTATTATAAAGCAGTAAACTAAATAATGACATGGATTAAATGAAGGGATACCTTTTCTTTTTTTAATACACTTGCTTTATTTCAAAATACCTGTATATGGGTGTATTGATATACAATACATAGAGAGTATAACATAACTGAAATTGTCAAAACATAACCGTATTTCTCTCATTGTCTTACTTTGTTTTCAACTCGTCATCAGATTTGGAATGGGTTTTACATGCAGCTCTCTGTTTCTCTTCTAGTCTCTTCTTCTCCTCACTTGCAAGATCTACAGCAAGGAGAAAACACACAGGGTTTTCACTGATCTATCTTAGATAATCTGTGTGTTCAAGGAAAGTGTTTGCAGATGAGGCACAAGCACTTATCATGATTCGTACCAATATCTCCGTTCTCCATGGCTCGTATGTCTGGCCTAAGCCTGCAGTCTGTCTTTGGGATGAGCCCATCCATATCTTTATCCAGCTCGTTCAGTTGCATGGCAAACGACGTGAAGCTGTACATCTACAAATACAGGACTGAATACTTAAACACAAAGCTGTGAAGAAGATTATGCAAATTATGCTTTATGACCTTGAAGTTTCTGAGCCTCTGCATTTCTATGTCCTTGAGTAAACCATACATCTAAATAGGAGGGTTTCCGATGCGACTAACCTCTGTAGAGTTGACTGGTCTGGGGGCTATCCTCCAAAGGAGATAGCTGCCTGGGATGACCTCGACTGTGTCAGCCTCTGGTAGGGAGATCTCCTCCACTTCCTCACGAGAGCCCTGGAGAACAGGACACACAACAAGATCACATGGGAAGTTTCCACAGCCTCAAAATTGGCTACATGGAAAAATGTAAGGTTAGGGTTAGAAATAAAGTTAGCAATGTGGTTAATGTTAAGGATAGGTTTAAAATCACATTTGAAGAGAGATTGTAGAAATAGGCAGGGTTTATGGTTTTGTGGCTGTGGCTGTGGTGACCCACATGAGGGGAGCACTGCACTGAAGCTCTTCTATCTACAACCGTAAGAGCTGTCATCACAGCGACGGGAACACCCGCAGTCAAAATCAACTGACAATCCCAAAGTCGAGAACTGAAGACAGTATAGAAAAGGTCACCCATCCCACACCTCTGCTAATCAATGAATGAGTCACTATAAGATTGCTGGACCTTTTTTGATGTATTATATATAATAAAAATAAATTGTCGTCCTCTTAACCATCCATATATTGTATGCTCGTGGATTTCAGTTTGTATTGCTATATGAGTGTAATAAAACACTTGAAATTGAAAATACCACAGTGAAAGTGGCTGGAATTTACACTTCTTGTAACACCAGCACATGACATTCTTTGCAGTATAAGACAAGCCTCAGGGATGGAGAACTCAAAGCACGTGTTCACCATGTAATGGACTACATGATTTGATGGGGTACATACCGGTTTGCTGCTTTTCTTTTCCGCTGTCCCCTTCCCACTTTTCTTATGTGCCTCCAATGCGGCATAATCCACAATGTACATACACTCTGTCCACTTTCCGTAGAGAGAACAGACCTTCTTTTTGCTGTGCAAAACACACACATACTATCAGTTAAAGCACTGCAGACATCACTGACTTCTGTCAATATGGCAACATGCTGGATAAATACATTACAAACGTGAGATAGATTGATAGGCTGGCTAAATCAAAGCTGCCTACCTTTTGTCCAGAATATAGCCTTCAACTTTGTGCAATTCCTTGCCAAAAAGGCCACAGGGTTTGAAATTCAAACAGCATCTTTCTCCAGTTCTGTGACAAAAACAGAAATACCATCAAATCATTTTCCTTTTCATTTCTTTTAGTCATGCTTCCCCATTCACATATTGCACTTCCTTCTTAGTCAGAGCATGTGACAGTATTTTTGACATACTTGTGGTTGATCACCTCCACGTTGCCATACTGCTCAATCCACAGCTGCCCCACGATGATGTTGTGGACACAACATGTAGGGTTTGTCCATGTGTAGGCCTCATTGTACCTGGAAGTACAAATAATAACTCTATAACAACATGTCGTGGAAAAATACATGTTGGTTTCACACAGGCAACATGAGAAAACATCACACATAACTGTTGTGTTGATTGAATGTGGTGTGAAAGGGACAGTGCATGAATGAGTATGCTTACTTGGGAAGCTCCAGTGTGATGATGCCTTTGGGTTCAGCCTCCACGCTCTTTCCCCAGAACTTGAGTTTGGGGTAGATGGAGCCGTGGAACACAAAGTCTTTCTTCAGGCCTTCGGCGTGGAACGCACTGACTGGTGGATGGTGGCTCACCTGCTCTGAGATCAACCTGAACCCCAGGTCCTCTCTGTCAAAGAAAAGGGGTGAGCTCAACACTTGTCTTTTACCACATCCAAATCCATCACCAGTGTTAGAGATGAACTCCTCCCTCTTACCTGACCAGTTCGTAGGTCTCTCCCAGTAGCGGGTTGAAGGGTTTCCCAGTTCTCTCCCACTGGGAAGCCACAGCAGACACAGCAAACGCTGCCACACACTGCCCATGCAAAACAGAAAAATGACTTGATGTGGAGATGTAATGTACAATTTCTTAGCTCTTTTTCTGCATACAGTATTTGTTATACGTTTCTATGTTTGTCTCTCTCAATTCAAGTGGACATAAAAATGAAAAAAATGAAAAAAAACAATAATCAAACCCATTTTCCAGATTATTTCTCAAATGTCTGTGTACCTTCATCCTCTCTATGGAGTCAGAGGAGGTGTTGGCCTGGTGGATGAGGTATGTGTGCTCCATGTACTCTGTCAGACGCTGAAGGAAGCTCAGGGGCTCATTAAAAATCACTGGCATGGTAATTTTAGACAGCTCCTAAAAGAGAGAGAACAAGAGAAGTAATGAATGAGAGAGAAAAGGAGAGAGCGCAAGTCAGCTCACAAGTAGTTGTACTATGTGATTCCCATCTATCAACCATTAAATAATCAAGTCTCTAGATTTTAGAGGAATGAGCAGTTCTCAAAGGCCCATCATGACATGTTATAGATTTTTTTTAATGTACATACTATGTGTCACATTCACTGTCTTCAAACTCCCTGTCATAGATGAGCCAAGGTGGAGCGTGCATGAAATTCCACATCTTTAATAAAGTGAAACCGTCACAAAAACCAGGTAAACAGAAACCGAACGTGACTCAACCGTGGCGCACAAACACACACAGAAAATAAATAATTACCCACAACATTAGGCCGGAAAAAAGGCTGCCTAAGTATGATTTCCAATCAGAGACAAAGATAGACAGCTGCCTCTGATTGGGAACCACACTTGGCCAAAAGCAAAGAAATAGAAAACATAGAATGCCCACCCAAATCACAACCTGACCTAACCAAATAGAGAAATAAAACAGCTCTCTAAGGTCAGGGCGTGACACTATGTGTGTGTGTGTGTGTTAGAATTCACACACAAATCCACCAAGCATCAATTAGTCCATCACTGACATTTAATCGCTTTACAGTACTGGGCCATGGCTAAACATGGAACAGGATTAGTTTGCATACTAGGGCCTTTAGAAAGTATTCACACCCCTTGACTTTTTCCATATTTTGTTGTGTTAGAGCCTGAATTTAAAATAGTTCAAATGTAGATTTTTTTTGTCACTGGCCTACACACAATACCCCATAATGTCTAAGTAGAATTATGTTTTTAGACATTTTAACAAATGTATTAAAAAAATAAAAGTCAATAGGTATTCAACCCCTTTGTTGTGGCAAGCTTAAATTCAGGATTTCAGGAGTAAAAATGTGCTAAACAGGCCTCCCGAGTGGCGCAGCGGTCTAAGGCACTGCATGCACAGTGCTGCATCACTACAGACCCGGGTCCCAGGCTGTGTCGCAGCCGGCAAAAACTGGGAGAACCATGAGGCGGCGTACAATTGGCCCAGCGTCGTCCGGGTTAGGGGAGAGTTTGGCCCGGCCGGGATGTCCTTGTCCCATAAGCGATTCCTTGTGGCGGGTCGACTTCGGTCGCCAGTTGTACGGTGTTTCCGTTGGTGCGGCTGGCGTCCGGGTTAAGCAAGCAGTGTGTCAAGAAGCAGTGCGGCTTAGCAGGGTCGTGTTTTGGAGGACGCATTGCTCTCGACTTTTGCCTCTCCCAAGTCCATACAGGAGTTGTGGTGATGGGACAAGACTGTAACTACCAATTGAATATCACATGAAAGGGGTAAAACATTTTAAAAAATCTAAAAACAAGTCACATAGTAAGTTGCATAGACTCACTCTGTGTGCAATAATAGTGTTTAATATGCTAATTGAATGACTACCCCATCTCTGTACCACACACATATTATCTGTAAAGTCCCCAGATTCAACCACAAAGTCCAGGGAGTTTTTCCAATGACTCGCAAAGAAGAGCACCTATTGGTAGATTAGTAAAAAATAAAATAAAAAGCAAGCATTGAATATCCCTTTGAGCATGGTGAAGTTATTAACTGCACTTTGGGTGGTGTCTCAATACACCCAGTCACTACAAAGATAAAGGCGTCCTTCCTAACTCAGTTGCCAGAGAGAAAGGAAACCACTCAGGGATTTCACCATGAGGCCAATTAGTGACTTTAAAACAGTTACAGAATTTAATGGCTGTGATAGGAGAAAACTGAGGATGGATCAACAACATTGTTGTTACTACACAATACTAACCTAGTTGATAGAGTCAAAAGAAGGAAGCCCTTACAGAATAAAAATATTCAAAAAATGCATCCTGTTAGCAACAAGGCACTAAAATAGTCCTGCAAAAAAATGTGACAAAGCAATTCACTTTTAGCCCTGAATACAAAGTGTCATGTTTGGGTATAATCCAATACAACACATTCCTGAGTACCACTCTCCATATCTTCAAGCATAGTAGCGGCTGCATTGTGTTATGGGTATGCTTGAAATCGTTAAGGACTGGGGAGTTTTTCAGGATAGAAATAAAAACTGAATGGCACTAAGCACAGGCAAAATCTACCAAATACTGGGGGATGAATTCACCTTTCACCAGGACAATAACCTAAAACACAAGGCCAAATCTACACTGGAGTTGCTTACCAAGAAGACAGTGAATGTTCCTGAGAGGCTGAGTTACAGTTTTGACTATGGCAAGACCTGAACATTTTTGTCTAGCAATGATTAACAACCAAAAGCAAATTATGCACAATTCAGGTGTGGAAACCTCTTAGAGACATACCCAGAAAGAGAAACAGCTCCTGATGAATACTTATCTAATCAAGCTATATTAAAAAATACATATATATTGCTTTTACAAATGTTAGAATTGTTCTTCTAATTTGATATTACAAAGTAGTTTGTGTAGATCATTGACATAAACATTTTATGAAATCCATTTTAATCCCACTTTGTAACACCACAAAATGAGGATAAAGTCAAGGGATGTGTCACGTTCTGACCTTAGTTCCTTTGTTTTGTCTTTTGTTCTAGTATGGTCAGGGCGTGAGTTCGGTGGGTTGTCTGTTAGTTTTTCTATGGTTTTCTATTTCTGTGTTTGGCCTGGTATGGTTCTCAATCCGAGGCAGCTGTCAATCGTTGTCCCTGATTGAGAACCATATTTAGGTAGCCTGTTTTCGATTGTGTTTTGTGGGTGGTTGTTTTCAGTCTTTGTGTGTCTACACCAGACATAACTGTTCCGGTTGTTTCTTTGTTATTTTGTTATTCAGTGTTCAGTTTACTTTATTAAAAAGATGAACACTTACCACGATGTGCATTGGTCCTCACCTTCTTCCACCACAGACGATCATTACAGGATGTGAATAATTTGTATTGGCATTGTATATTACCACTTCCTGGCTACTGAACCACATTCTACATCAGGATTATGACATGCTAGATCCTTTATATACATGCTCTAAGCTGTTGCTAAAGAAAAGCTCCAGAGAATTGTATAGATATAGGTTACTTACTGCACAGTACATCAGTATTGGATTGACTGATCTACAGTACAGGCACTATGGCCAGGAAGGTTCCCATTACTCATCATGTTACGGGGTTTGGAGAGGAACAATAAAGCTGAGTGCTTCTGGTTGATAGCTCACCATGCCAATGCATTTCCTCAGGATACTCCAGATGCTGAAGTCATTTCTGGAGAACATGGATGCTGGTAAACTTGTTCTGGAGTGAGGGATATACAGACGCACAAACTGAATCTGGTAAATGTACAAATGACACAAGTATCACGTTGTGCTCTGTGGACTTTGACACTACCCTTACCGTACAATGATCTGCATTTCTTTCGATGAGATGTGCCAGGCATGTAACACATACTTTATATCTAATGCAGGAGTCATATCTTATTCAGGCGAATATAGTCTGCTGAGTGCAACAAAAGCCTTCAGTTTCGTTTCAGGCATGTGTAGAGCTGACATATAGTGAAGGCCCAGGTCTACAATCAACACCTCTACACCACTACTGTCCAGGAGCCATCCATGGAAATAGCTGCTCCCTGAGGCCTTCACTTCTTTAAGACAAGAGTAATCTTACCAACAAATGTACGTTGGCACCATGAACACCTACGTATATTTAACACAGACGCTTGCTCACACAAAGATATGTGAAGAAGATAAAAACCTGTGGATATACTAGTTTGCACGTCCCATTAATCAAATATGCCATTTGATTCCCTTCCTAACTATGCAATTTGATTCCCTTCCTAAATATGCCATTTGATTCCCTTCCTAACTATGCCATTTGATTCCCTTCCTAAATATGCCGTTTGATTCCCTTCCTAACTATGACATTTTATTCCCTTCCTAACTACCACTGTCAGTCAGTCAGTCAGGTTGGGCTTGACCAGTTGGACCACCACAGGTTTTTATGTTTTTAATGTTTTTTCTTTAAGACAGTGAATGAGACAGATTGGAAAAAGCACTAAAATGCATGGCCTTCCCAAAAGCCTGGCCTCCACTTCTACGCCCTGATCAGCGTTCAGCATTCAGATCGGTCAACATAGGGTCCTACTTAGTTCCAGTTATTGCATGACACTGTGACTTCATCAATGTTTAACTGGTTTTACACAGCGTTCAGCATTCTCAATGAGAGCCTTTCTACTGCCTGGACCAGCCTAGCTGCCTTGCTAAATTATTCACACACGGACTCTGAAAACACACAAAAAAATACACCATATGTCGTCTAGGAACACAACAAGAAAACAAACAGTAGGGTAAACAACAAGATTCTGATAGTTAGGAGCTGGAAGATACTCCACCTCTGTATTAAGTTGGTCCTAAGAACCACTCATTTCCAACCCTGGTTTGCCTTTTCCACTGCTCTACTATAGGCTTTTTTTTACAGAAAGGGTTCTCTCAAACAGAAAGGGAGAGACAAAAGTTTATTTGACAAACAACAACAAAAATATGACTTTAAAAGGTACAGGTTACTGCCAAAATAAAGAAAAAGTGACAAAGTATCTTAACAGGGTGTTGTGCCACCATTAACAGCTTCAATGCGCCTTGGCATAGATTCTACAAGTATCTTGAACTCTATTAGAGGGATGCAACACCATTCTTCCACAGGAAATTCCATATTTTGGTGCCTTAATTTAAGTGTTAAATTGGGTTGAGATCTGGTGACTGAAACACACACCCTTTAAATCCCCTATGCTCCTTTGAGACCCCTCTTTCAAAGTCCCTGAGATCTCTTCCAGCCATGCTAGCCAAAATACTTCTTATACATGACCCTAAGCATGATGGGATATTTTCATTGCGTAATTAACTCAGTGGAAGTACCTGCTTTCAATGTACTTTGTACACCTCCTTTCTCATGTTTCCTTTATTTTTGCAGTTACCTGTAACTTATTGTGCAAAGAGGCAAAGTGGCTTTTCTTTCCAGGTTTAATCCTAATCTGAAGCTTCTACCTTCTAAAACAGCTGTGTACTGTAAACAGGACCGTTCCCTGTGTGTGCTTGGATGTAGGGTGGATGGGAGAGACACTGGGTGGGTTGGCTCAGCTCACCTGTGCCTCACAATCCCATTGGGTCGGGACTCCTCCTCATTGCCATGGTGATTCTCCTGAGACATGCTGGTTGGGCTGCTGCGCTTGCTGCTGAACAGGACAGAGCCTTTCTCCTTGTCCTTGTCAAATGAATGACTGGCCACCGCCTCAAAGAAGCTCAGAGAGTGCTCCGAGTCCGAATCTTGAGATGAAAGGGAGTAAGCAGTCATGTTGTAAAGGCAGGGACTGGATACATGAGTGACAGTGCTATGAATGACTGTGTCGCTATCAACAACTGACACCTTTGCCTGAGCCTCACTAAAGCCCTGATGGGAGAAACCAGATCTGTGGATAGGGTTGTATTTAAATAGCCCTGAACCAACCTCTGAAGGCTGAAGGCATCAGTCAATCGATCATTGCAAAAATCATCATAACCATTATCATAGGCCATCTTGTGACTAAAAAAGCATTTTCAAAGTGAAATAGTACTTTGTAGGTATTGCTCAACTCCGACTAAATTGGTGCACACAATGCATTCAAGCAAGCAAGTCATCTTAGCATAACATTGTAAACACCTAGACCAGGGGTAGTCAACTCTTACCTGCTGGTTGTCTGTTCTACCCGATAATTAATTGCTCACACCTGGTGTGCCAGGTCTAAATCAGTCCCTGATTAGAGGGGAACAATTAAAACAAGCTGTGGAACTGGCTTAGAGGTCCAGAGTTGAGTTTATAAAATGCATGAACAGCTATAGGCATCAATAAAATAATCATACTGTCAAACAAGACACCAGTTTTCATCTCAAGCTCTCTCACTTCAATTCCAATCTGATCGTAAATAAAAACAAGCCATACTCACCAGACACAGCATCGTAAAAATCATCATCGCTGAGCGCGCTCCGTGGAGAGGAGCCCTTGACAACGGACTGCTCGAGTTCGTGCTGCTCTGTAGCCAGAGTCTGAAGCTCTTCAGACAGGATATTATTCTTCTCAACCTCCTGCTCCAATTTCAGACTGCGCACCTGAGCCCCAAACACACACACACACACACACACACACACACACACACACACACACACACACACACACACACACACACACACACACACACACACACACACACACACACACACACACACACACACACACACACGCCACAAAACAACCACACACGCACAGACACAAACAAACACAAGTGGGCACACACATGCACACACGCAGTATAATTAATAATCATACAGTATACGTTTGATGGCACTTCATGGCCTACATAGATTATCTATTTATGCTAAATATCAACACTGAAAAGCAAGTTACAGCATACAGTGAATAGAGTATAGATATCAGCAGAGATCTCTGTACAGCTGTGAGGATCTGTGTTGTGTAGGTCTGTAGACTACAAGAGCAGCATACTGACTGATCCCCTCTTGTTACTGTGCTCAGATCAGCAGACAGACATCACAGGAACAATACACGTTTAGCTGTAGTGGAGGACAGGTGCCTTAAACCTGCCATCTCAAATGGCCATCCAGAGAACGATCCTCATGGCGCAGAGGAGATCAGATAACTACAATAGGCAAGGAAATTTCCAAATAGACTACTTGATCTTCTGTAGAAATATATAAAGATATACAGTACCGGTCAAAAGTTTGGACACAACTACTCATTCAAGGGTTCTTCTTTATTTGGACTATTTTCTACATTGTAGAATAATAGCAAGACATCAACACTATGAAATAACACATCATCTAGTAACCAAAAAAAGTGTTAAACAAATCAAAATATATTTTATATTTGAGATTCTTCAAAATAGCTACCCTTTGCCTTGATGACAACTTTGCACACTCCTGGCATTCTCTCAACCATCTTCACCTGGAATGCTTTTCCAACAGTCTTGAAGGATTTCCCACAAACTGAGCATATATTGGCTGCTTTTCCTTAATTCTGCGCCCCAAATCATCTCAATTGGGTTGAGGTCGGGTGATTGTGGAGACCAGGTCATCTAATGCAGCACTCCACCAGGCACTCACTCTCCTTCTTGGTCAAATAGCCCTTACACATCCTGATGATAGTCCCACTAAGCGAAAAGTAGTTGGGATAGCGTGTCGTGCAGAATGCTGTGAAGGTCATGATGGTTAAGCGTACCTTGAATTCTAAATAAGTCACTGACAGTGTCACCAGTAAAGCACCCCCACACCATCACACCTCTTCCTCCATGCTTCACGGTGGGAACCACACATTGCGGAAATAATCCGTTCACCTACTCTGCATCTCAAAATTTGGACTCATCAGACCAAAGGACAGATTTCCACCGGCCTAATGTCCATTGCTTGTCTTTCTTGGCCCAAGCAAGTCTCTTCTTGTTATTGGTGTCCTTTAGTAATGGTTTCTTTGCAGCAATTCAACCATGAAGGCCTGATTCACACAGTCTCCTCTGAACAGTTGATGATGAGATGTGTCTGTTACTTGAACTCTGTGAAGCATTTATTTGGGCTGCAATTTCTGAGGCTGGTTACTCTAATGAACTTATCCTCTGCAGCAGAGGTAACTCTGGGTCTTCCTTTCCTGTGGTGGTCCTCATGAGAGCCAGTTTCATCATAGCATTTGATGGTTTTTGCGACTGCACTTGAAGAAGCTTTCAAAGTTAGAACTTTTTCGAATTGACTGACCTTCATGTCTAAAGTAACGATGGACTGTTGTTTCTCTTTGCTTATTTGAGCGGTTCTTGCCATAATATGGACTTGGTCTTTTACCAAATAGGGATATCTTCTATATACCACCCCTACCCTGTCACAACACAACTGATTGGCTCAAACACATTTAGAAGGAAAGAAATTCCACAAATGAACTTTTATCAAGGCACATCTGTTAAGTGGAATTCATTCCAGGTGACTACCTCATGTAGCTGGTTGAGAGAATGCCAAAGTGTGCAAAGCTGTTTGAATGCCAAAAGTGTGCAAAGGGTGGCTACTTTGAAAAATCTCAAATATAAAGTATATTTTGATTTGTTTAATTAACACTTTTTTGGTTACTACATGATTCCATACATGTTATTTCATAGTTTGATGTCTTCACTATTATTCTGCAATGTAGAAAATAATACAAATGAAGATAAACCCTGGAATGAGTAGGTGTGTCCAAACATTTGACTGGTACTGTACCTCATAACCACACGCCTTTTCCTTTGCAAAAGCTGCATTTCTTTCATCCATTGAAACACTGTGGCTTAGCCAGTACTTCTCTGCATAAAGCCAGATATTTGAACCCAAAAAGTGTATTCATTTTCAACAGACAGGGTTTCTGGTGAGGGCAGCTCATTCACCTTTCTTAAAGATTACGTAAGGTATCATATAGACAAACGCCCAGATGTCTCTGAGGACTTTGTAGAAAACAAGCGTACATTTCTAGATCTCCACTGAGATCCACTGAAACAAACTAAAAGCCTGAATGTAATGGAATGTAACTGCTGAACAGTTTTATAACGGGAGATTGTGCAATCATCAGAGCCACATCCTATGCAATCTTAGAATGTTTATAAATAGCATATTCAACATCATATGATAACCAGGGATCTTATGTTATTATGATCCCTCACTTTGGTGAGGGTTGGTGAGGGTTCACCAGTAAAAGTAGTGAAACTACAGATTCATCCACAAAATCATACTAAACGTCTGTCCAACAGCTATTGTCATCGTTAGTCCCTGTAACACTGTAATAGCATCACTAATTCCCAATCGCATGTGAAGTTATACTGAAATGGTTGTATCACCCTTGTCATCATACTACAACATCTACAACCATAAGATGCAGTAGCAGTGAGACACAGTGAAACAGTCACACTTCAAACCAGGAACCAACTACAATAACACACTCACTTCACAATCAAAGAAAAGCTCATTACACCAGAGCTGCAAATAAACTCACAATAAATCCAGCCTCTTCCATTTGCTTTGCTGGTAAAGAGTTTCTCCCACAGCATAGGCCTGCACAGTGGGACACTGGCATTTGTCTGTGAGCTCACAAAACAGAGCACTAATTGAGGAGCCGGCAGCAACGGCAGCAGTAGTAGAATGGTCCCTCAGGAGACGCTGTGTTATAAACAGCATATGATGGTTCTGTAGTAGCACTTATCAATAGTAGTAACGTTTGCCTTTCCAGTAGTTTGAATTGGAGTATGACTCTGAGTAATGGCAGATGTAGTTCTACAGAGAATTACTATCAGGCAGTCACTATTGTCACATTGACAAAGTTGTTGTGAAGATGGGGAGAGGTATGTCTGCTATAAAAACATGTCCTGCATTTTTTGGCACAAAGATCAACTGTTCTAGTTCAGGCTTTGATCTTGTCTTGATGTCCGGTAATATGGTCAGGTGCAGCAAAGGAAGACCAAGCAAAGCTGCAGTTGGCTCAAAACAAAGCACCACACCTTGCCCTTAACTGCACACAGAGAACTAACATCAACAATATGCATGACAGTCTTTCATGGTTGAGGGTTGAGGAGAAATGGACCATTTCTCTTGTAGTCTTTTGAAGAAACATTTGTGCGTTGAAAATGCCTAACCCGTTGTTTAATCTATTTGCATACAGTGTCATACAGACATACCCCACCTGACACGCCACCTCACACAATCACAAACAGTTTGCGAATCAAAACATCAGATATAATATACAGTATGATGTCAATGCATTTGGACATATTAGTATATCAAACAGTGCCTCATTAATAGTTCACCCTCAGGTCTATGTACACTATTGTATGAAAGAGCAGCATCTACCAAGGTCATGACTGCTGGTCAGTTTCATGCTGTACAGTGGCTCAACAACCTCCTCCACTCAAGGGGCAGTTAGCTAACGCTGCTAGGTTGTAGAACCCATCTCAAGTGGAAGAAAGCTAATGCTGCAAGGCTGTAGAGCCCCTCTCAAGGGGAAGCTAGCTAGCACTGCTAGGCTAGAGCCCATCTCAAGGGGAAGCTAGCTAGCACTGCTAGGCTAGAGCCCATCTCAAAGGGAAGTTAGTGTCATGACGATGCCCTGTTGTAATGAGCCCCCATAAATATCTTTCCCCCTTTTCTCTCCACCCTACAGAATGGACTCTTGGAAAGCCTTTTGTTAACATAGAGAGAGAGTATGTTAACATCAAAAGGTTGGGGAAATGTCCGTTGGTACTTAAAGAATATGATGTCAGATCAGTTGGTGTATGGGACATTACATCTGATGATAGGACAACATAAATTGCATCTTGGAAAGTCTGCACATTCTACTTATCAGATTCACATGGAATTGTTGTGCAATTGAAATGTTTAAATATGAAACTATTTGTGAAAAGATTAAATGTAATTTTAGCTTCTAAATCAGAGAATTGTTTTCAAATAGTAAACTATGCTCACTCAGTGGACACGTGGCCAAATGAACAGACATTGGTTGAGAACTATGAAACAAGCCCTTCTCTCCCCCACTACAAAAGCCCGTTGACGCAAGTCAACTTTAGTTCCGACGACATGAGGACTGGTGTCGATACATTTAAAAGGGCTAATATCAACTACAACCTAACGAAATTAACTTTAATTCCCAACAACATGAGGACTGGTGTTGATACATTTAAAAGGGCTAATATCAACTACAACCTAATGAAATTAACTTTAATTACCAACAACATGAGGACTGGTGTCCATATGTTTAAAAAGGTTAATATCAACTACAACCTAACGAAATTAACTTTAATTCCCAACAACATGAGGACTGGTGTCCATATGTTTAAAAAGGCTAATTTCAACGCGTAGATGACTATCACCATGCTGGAAGGATGAATTTCTACCAGACCAGACAGAATTCAGTGCGAGCTGATTATGGCAAAATGGTATGAACTTTGAACTCTTATTCACTAAAGAAGTGATACATCCTAGAAGTCGAGTTATCAGCTGCAGCTGTAAAAGTATGTGGTCTAGGAAAGGACAGACAATCTCCTAATCAGAACGACAGGGTACAACGTATCCGCCCTACAACACTACGACCAGACAGATTCTACAAAGGACAACGGCTCTGCTGGGCAAACCAGTCTTCCATCTTCGACCCATCTATCAAAGCGCAGCTCAGTGTAAATATATATTTTGCGTTTTTCTTTTCCAAACATGAAACCTGACATAATACAGAACAAAAATAGACAAGAACATCTCAAGGACAGAACTATATACATGTTTAAATAAGACACATGGAGCATATATATCAAAACATACACAAAAAACTATCTAGGTCAAATAGGGGAGAGGCGTTGCGCTGTGAGGTGCTGCTTTCTCTGTTTTTTGAAACCAGGTTTGCTGTTAATTTGAGCAATATGAGATGGAACGGAGTTCCATGCAATAATGGCTCTATATAATACTGTACGCTTTCTTGAATTTGTTCTGGATTTGGGGACAGTTAAACGACCCCTGGTGGCATGTCTGGTGGGATAAGTGTGTGTGTCAGAGCTGTGTGTATGTTTTGGGATTTGGGATTTTCAACATATTAATGTTTCTTAAAAAAATAAGAAGGGATGCAGTCAGTCTCTCTGCAGCAGATATTTGGTGAGCAATGTGTTTGGAACATCAAATCGCAATACGTATTGAATCGTGAGAATCGCAATACAGTGCACACGGAAAGTATTCAGACCCCTTCACTTTTAACACATTTTGTTAGGTTACAGCCTTATTCTTAACTGTATTAAATAAAACATTTTCCTCATCAATCCACACACAATACACAATAATGACAAAGCCAAAACCGGTTTTGATTTTTGTGCAAATGTATTTAAAATAAAAACAGAAATACCTTATTTACATAAGTATTCAGACCCTTTGCTATGAGAGTCAAAATTGAGCTCAGGTGTATCCTGTTTCCTTTGATCATCCTTGAGATGTTTTTACAACCTGATTAGAGTCCACCTGTGGTAAATTCAATTGATTGGACATGATTTGGAAAGGCACACGCCTGTCTATATAAGGTCCCACAGTTGACAGTGCAAGTCAAAGCAAAAACCAGGCCATGAGGTTGAAGTGACCAAGAACCTGATGGTCACTCTGATAGAGCTCTGATAGAGCTCCAGAGTTCCACTGTGGAGATGGAAGAACCTTCCAGAACAACAACCCTCTCTGCAGCACTCCA
This sequence comes from Oncorhynchus mykiss, assembly GCF_057628025.1. NCBI lineage: Eukaryota > Metazoa > Chordata > Actinopteri > Salmoniformes > Salmonidae > Oncorhynchus > Oncorhynchus mykiss. The sequence goes on from NC_143025.1 coordinate 22,351,513, forward strand.
CCAATCAGGCCTTTATGGAAAAGTGTCTGAATAGAAGCCCCTCCTCAGTAAAAGGCACGACAACCTGCTTGGAGTTTGCCAAAAGGCACCTAAAGGACTCTCAGACCATGAGCAAAAGATTCTCTGGTCTGATGAAACCAAGATTTTTGGCCTGAATGTCAAGCGTCACGTCTGGAGGAAACTTGGCACCATCCCTATGGTGAAGCATGGTGGTGGCAGCATCATGCTATGGGGATGTTTTTCAACGGCAGGGACTGGGAGACTAGTCAAAATCGAGGGAAAGATGAACGGAGCAAAGTACTGAGAGATAAAAACCTGCTCCAGAGTGCTCAGAAGGTTCACCTTCCAACATGACAACGACCCTAAGTACACAGCCAAGACAATGCAGGATTGGCTTCGGGACAAGTCTCTGAATGTCCTTGAGTGGCCCAGCCAGATTTGAACCTGATCGAACATCTCTGGAGAGACCTGAAAATAGCTGTGTAGCAATGCTCTCCGTCCAACCTGAGAGAGCTTGAAGGGATCTGCAAAGAAGAACGGGTGAAACTCCCCAAATACAGGTGTGCCAAGCTTGTAGAGTCATACCCAATGAGACTCGAGGCTGTAATCGCTGCCAAAGGTGCTTCAACAAAGTACTGAGTAAAGGGTCTGAATACTTCTGTAAATTTAGTATTTCCGTTTTTTTTTTTTTATATACATTTGCAAAAATGTCCCAAAAACAGTTTTTGCTTCGTCATTATGGGGTATTGTGTGTCAACTGAGGAGGGAAAAACTGTTTAATCCATTTTAGAATAAGGCTGTAACGTAACAGAATGTGGAAAAAGTAAAGGTGTCCGAATACTTTCTGAGTGCACTGTCTTTCTCTTCAGTGTATCCTCTTTAATCAGGTGACTTTGTGAATATATGAGTTACTGTTTGTTCGTCTTTACATGCTTGTGTGTTGGAGAGATTTCCCAGCTGATTGTAAACATCACCATAAAAAACACTTCTCACGGCTCCATCCCTTTTCCGTCCCCTTTGTCATAAACTACCTGCCAAAGGCACAGCCTTGCTCAGTATGTGTGTTTGTGTGTATCGGTAGTAAAGACTAAGTCTATGGCGAATTTCCACTGAGGATTTTCCCTGGGTTTTTACAAAAAGCCTCAGGCTTCTGTGTTTCCACCGCCACGGCCCGGCTCACTGGGCCATGAACTCGATGGACCTGCTCTGATTTGGGGCCAAGGCAAAGCCACTGGGACTTTCAGGGTTGCATTTGCATAACACTGGCTAACTGTGAACATGGGTTAACAACTTCTGTGGTTAATACCTTCTCACAAAGCATCTCTTTTGATTATGCAGAGATTGCTGGTTCTGCTCTTCACAAGTCATCAGTATCAGCCATTGCAATGAAAAGTCACTTACCAAAAACTAACACTCGAGCAACATTAACATGATCACTGGAGACAGTAGTGTTGCTGTGGAAAAAAGGCATCAGTAGACACAGAAGAGAAGTGACAAACCCCATCCTGTCTGGAGAAGAGGCTGAGGCAGTGGTTGAGATTCAAGCAAGTTTCACTGGACAGCTCACACACCTCCCTCATCTTCTGCAGCATCATGAGCGGTAGCTCTGAGGGTACAAACAAGGCCACGGGATATTTTAGCTTTGTTCTGAGAGAACAGTTAAATAGTGTTTGTAACAGTAACATCGAATTTACCACTAAAGCCTTGTGGTCTGAGTTCAGACTAAATTCAAGCCACTGTCACACCATCCTAGTCTTCCCCTGGAGATACACTGAGTGTACAAAACATTAGGAACACCTTCCTAATATTGAGTTGCACCCCCTTTTGCCCTCGGAACAGCCTCAATTTGTCAGGGCATGGACTCTACAAGGTGTCCAAAGCATTCCACAGGGATGCTGGACCATGTTGACTCCAATGCTTCCCCCATTCAAAGGTGCTTAAATCTTTTGTCTTGCCCATTCACCCTCTGAATGGCACACAATCTATGTCTCAATTGTCTCACGGCTTAAAGATCCTTCTTTAACCTGTCTCCTCCCCTTCTTCTACACTGATTGAAGTGGATTTAACAAGTGACATCAATAAGGGATCATAGCTTTCACCTGTATTAACCTGGTCAGTCTGTCATGGAAAGAGCAGGTATTCCTAATGTTTTGTACACTCAGTGTAGGTCAATCGGGTTTAGGCATGAGCTTCTGTTGTAAGTGCAATATTTAAAAAAGCACAATTACATTTAACATTTATGCTATGAATGAGGGTATTGTACTACACATCTGTAAAAATGGAGTTCCTATGAAAGAAAAGGCTTTACTCTCTGGAAGTCCATCTTCCTTCACCAAGGAGAGGAATGCTCTAACCTCCTTCTCCAGCTTCTGGTGACAAGTTTCAGCTGACTGCCAGGGAGGAGGAGGGAGAGGGAGAAAACATGACCTCCATACATACACTACGGTTCAAAAGTTTGGGGTCACTTAGAAATGTCCTTGTTTTTGAAAGAAAAGCACATTTTTTGTCCATTAAAGTAATATCGGGGCCTCCCACTCCTCTTTCTGTTCTGGTTAGAGCCAGTTTGCGCTGTTCTGTGAAGGGATTAGTACACAGCATTGTACGAGATCTTCAGTTTCTTTGCAATTTCTCTCATAGAATAGCCTTAATTTCTCAGAACAAGAATAGACTGACGAGTTTCAGAAGTAAGTTCTTTGTTTCTGGACATTTTGAGCCTGTAATCAAACCCACAAATGCTGATGCTCCAGATACTCAGCTAGTCTGAAGAAGGACAGTTTATTGCTTCTTTAATCAGGACAACAGTTTTCAGCTATGCTAACATAAATTGCTTTTCTTTCAAAAACAAGGACATTTCTAAGTGACCCTAAACTTTTGAACAGTAGTGTAAGTGAACCATGAATTTTAAGGATCTTAAAATTCCCTGTTACATGTAAAAGAATAAGAGAGAATACACAGATCTATTGCAGAAGGAGGACATTCAGGGGGATGGGGAAGGTTGAGATGAACATTCAGGGGGATGGGGAAGGTTGAGTAGAACATTCAGGGGGATGGGGAAGGTTGAGAAGAACATTCAGGGGGATGGGGAAGGTTGAGGAGAACATTCATGGGGACAGGGAAGGTTGAGGAGAACATTCAGGGGGATGGGGAAGGTTGAGGAGAACATTCAGGGGGATGGGGAAGGTTGAGGAGAACATTCAGGGGGATGGGGAAGGTTGAGGAGAACATTCAGGGGGATGAGGAAGGTTGAGAACATTCAGGGGGATGGGGAAGGTTGAGGAGAGATACCAGATGAAGGTAAAGAGGTTGTCGACTGGTATGTCACCTGTAGTGATTCTGTCAGCTCTCCCACCCTCATGACTTCTTCCTCGTCCTCCTCACTGCCCTGCAACTGAGAGCAGTAGTGTGTGCTGTAGGCAGAGTATTCCTCCATAGCGTCCAGCCACACTCATCTGAGCTGCATGATGTACTGCACTGTACTGTGCTGCTTCATGTTCTGCTCTTAGGCTAATAACTGGGCTCTCACATGACTCATGACAGGAAGCAAATGAGAAGTTATGAGAATAGCGTTGTTTGTTGTGTGTGTGTGTGTGTGTGTGTGTGTGTGTGTGTGTGTGTGTGTGTGTGTGTGTGTGTGTGTGTGTGTGTTAGAAAGAGAGTGTGTGTAGGTTTGTTCAAATGTAGGCTATGTTCATCAACTGGTTGGTGTTTTTTTAACAGAAAACAGTATGTTTTTGTTTGAACAAAAAAGGATGTTCCTTAGCTTTTGTAAGTATGACAGCCATAGAAAAAAACAGAAGCAATGAAAAACAGTATTGTTGATATACAACAATACTTCAGAAAAACAAACCACATCTCACTTTTCTTGTTGTCATTCACGGGGTACTCTTTGAAATGATGCACTTGAGGGTGAAAAAGCAGCTGTCTCTGACTTTGATCTGAAAAATAAATAGTAAAACACAATTTGTCCAGTAGAGGCTGCTGAGGGGAGGATGGCTTATAATAATGGCCGGAATTGAGTCAATGGATTGGTATCAACCACACGGAAACCACATCTTTGAAATGTAGGATGCCATTCCATTGACTCCACTCCAGCTATTATTATGAGCCGTCCTCCCCACCCCAAAAAATATAATGCAACATTTATTTGATTTATTCGACAGTATTGACCTCATTCTGGGTCTAGATCTGGCCTGCAGTCGGCCTATTGAGTATGGTGGATCTAGGGTGTCCTTCATTTTTATTTTTAATTTATTTAACCTTTATTTAACAAGGCAAGTCAGTTAAGAACAAATTCTTCTTTACGATGATGACCTACCAAAAGGCAAAAGACCTCCTGCGGGGATGGGGGATTGGATTAAAAATGTCAAAAATAAAATAAAAATAACATAAATATAGGGCTAAACACACATCACCACAAGAGAGACAACACAACACTACATAAAGAGAGACCTAAGACAACAACATAGCAAAGCAGCAACACATGACAACACTGCATGGTAGCAACACAACATGACAACAACATTGTAGCAACACAACATGGTAGCAGCACAAAACATGGTACAAACATTATTGGGCCCAGACAACAGCACAAAGGGCAAGAAGGTAGCGACAACAATACATCACGGAAAGCAGCCACAACTGTCAGTAAGAGTGTCCATGATTGAGTCTTTGAATGAAGAGATTGAGATTAAACTGTCCAGTTTGAGTGTTTGTTGCAGCTCGTTCCAGTCGCTAGCTGCAGCGAACTGAAAAGACGAGCGACCCAGGGATGTGTGTGCTTTGGGGACCTTTATCAGAATGTGACTGGCAGAACAGGTGTTGTATGTGGAGGATGAGGGCTGCAGTAGATATCTCAGATAGGGGGAGTGAGGCCTAAGAGGGTTTAATAAATAAGCATCAACCAGTGGGTCTTGCGACAGGTATCCAGAGATGACCAGTTTACAGAGGAATATAGTGCAGTGATGTGTCCTATAAGGAGCATTGGTGGCAAATCTGATGGCCGAATGGTAAAGAACATCTAGCTGCTCGAGAGCACCCTTACCTGCCGATCTATAAATGATGTCTCTACTAGGCTAGCCTAGTGGTTAGAGCGTTGGACTAGTAACTGAAAGGTTGCAAGTTCAAATCCCCGAGCTGACAAGGTACAAATCTGTTGTTCTGCCCCTGAACAGGCAGTTAACACACTGTTCCTAGGCTGTCATTGAAAATAATAATTTGTTCTTAACTGACTGACTGAGTTAAATAAATAAACATCTAACATAGGTAGATCAGGGTTAGTTTGGCAGCTGGGGTGAAAGAGGAGCGATTATGATAGAGGAAACCAAGTCTAGAGTTAACTTTAGCCTGCAGCTTTTATGTGTGCTGAGAGAAGAACAGTGTACCGTCTAGCCACCCTCCCTAGTACTTGTATGAGGTGGCTACCTCAACCTCTAAACCCTCAGAGGTAGTAATCACACCTGTGGGGAGAGGGGCATTCTTCTTACCAAACCACATGACCTTTGTTTTGGAGGTATTCAGAACAAGGTTAAGGTTAGAGAAAGCTTTTGGACACTAAGAAAGTTTTGTTGTAGAGCATTTAACACAAAATCCGGGGATGGGCCAGCTGAGTGTAAGACTGTATCATCTACATATAAATGGATGAGAGGGCTTCCTACTGACTGAGCTGTGTTGTTTATGTAAATTGAGAAGAGCGTGGGGCCTAGGATTGAGCCTTGGAGTACTCCCTTGGTGACAGATAGTGGCTGAGACAGCAGACTTTCTGACTTTATACACTGCACTCTTTGAGAGAGGTAGTTAGCAAACCAGGCAAAAGACCCCTCAGAGACACCAATATTCCTTAACCGGCCCACAAGAATTGAATGGTCTACCGTAAGCTTTGGCCAAGTCAATAAAAATAGCAGCACAACATTGCTTACAATCAAGGACCATGGTGACATCATTGAGGACCTTTAAGGTTGCAGTGACACATCCATAACCTGAGCGGAAACCAAATTGCATACCAGAGAGAATACTATAGACATCAAGAAAGCCAGTCAGTTGATTATTGACAAGTTTTTCCAACACTTTTGATAAGCAGGGCAAAATAGAAATAAGCCTACAACTGTTAGGATCAGCTTGACCTCCACCTTTAAATAAAGGACAAACCATAGCTGCCTTCCAAGCAATGGGAACTCACTTTCTGAAAATTGCCTTCCAGGATCGGCTTAATCTCTGTGTCGTTGGTGCACAAATCAGAGAAAAGGAGTCATCATACAGAACACTACACTAGAACATTGATGTTAAAACAAACAGCATGTAGCTTCTAAGCAACCCGTCTCATACACACCCTGTCATTCATTGATTCGGAGCCGATCTTTACCATTCTTGTTCTTGGTGTTGGGTCTAGCACAATTGTTTAGCAGTTTCAGGGCACATAGCTTTTGACCACGTTAGGCAGAACAGTGCAGTAGGGTAATACCCTAAGAGATCACAGCAGTCAATGTCTGGAAGCTTTTTCCTGTTAAGTTAAGCTAAAACAAAAGTGACAAATAGAGCATGTTGGGTAAAAATAGAAAACCATGAAGGATAAATGTTTGTAATCATACACTGAGAGAAAAGTTATTCTTTCCAAGTAGGTAAAGTAACAGATATTGTGTGAAACTAAACCTTGCTCACCTGCTGTGACAGGGTCTCCTTCTCTCACTGCCTCCAAAAGCTCTTCTTGTAGTTCTTCTACATCCTCTTTATCGCTGAATGGATTTATTGGGAAACCTTTCATCTTCACTTTTCAATGCCTAATTAGCTTTGAATTGTAATTGCTTATACATATTGAGATGGGGTTATCTTTCTAAAATGTGTATAGTATGCCAAGTTATTTAGCTACATGTATTTCCCACCATAGCATGGAGAAAGTCAAGAGGAAGCAGTGTGAGTTGGACATGCGTGAAGGAGATTACAGGCTACAAAGGCATTATGACGACCAACCAATCAATGTTTAGGGTACATCAAGTATGATCCAAAACAAACTTTTGGATTGTTTTTATGAAGTGTACAGAGAAGCTATAGCTAAGGAAGTGTCTGAGACTGCTTTTTGCGTCTATACAGGCAGACGAGACAACTGACGTCTCCTGTAAATCACAGATGGTAATAGTGCTGTGCTACATGTTACCAGACAACAGTGTGTGTGAGAGATTTTTGGAGTTTGTAGAGGTGAAGGACAAAACTGGTGTTGGCCTCTCCAACACCATCAAACAAGTCCTAGCGCCACTGAATGTCAAGGAGAAACTGGTTGCACAAACCTATGACGGGGCAGCGGTGATGAGTGGTAATGTACGCGGTGTCCAAACGCTACTGAAGGAGACCCAAACACGCAATTTGTGCACTGTGACGCACACCAGCTGAATCTAACACTTCAGCAACTTTGCGCAGGGAGAGTGGCGTGCTTAAAGTTTGTTTTTGCAGACCTATCCTCCTTATCCACCTTTTTCACGGGCCCAAAAGATTCTCCGCTCTCGCAGAATCAACGAAACAGACCAGGTTCCCAGGCCACCGGGTACACGATGGAACTTCCAAAGCAGAGCCGTCATTGCTGTGTGGGCGGACCATGAGGCACTGGCCCAGTGTATGGAGGACATCTGCACACAGCCTGGATGGGATGAGATCCCCATCAGCGAGGCTTATGACCTGTCCATGAAACTCAAGGGTCACACATTTCTGTAACTGCTCGAGTTCTTTTCCTTTGTCATGCCAGAGGTAGATGTTTTGTACAACATAATGCAGAAACAAACCATTGATGCAGAGCAATCAACAACTTCAAGGTGAAAACTCACGAGCAAACTAATGCCCTGGCCAAAGGACATTGATGCCACTGAACCAAGTCGGAGAAAACTTAACGCTGCACCCGTAATGAAGGAGGTATGCGACACAATCGCTGCTCATGTGCAAGAAAGGTTTTCTGAAAGTGACCACTTAATTGCAGCAAAGTTGGTGGACAGCTCATTTCCCCCCCAGTATGTACATTCCTTTCCGACCGCAGAACTCCAGTGTGCTGCTACCAAGCTAGGGCCTGTGGGCAACCAGGAAAAGATGAAAACGGAGCTGTCCACTCTCTACCGGCATCCTGAGCTGCACACTGGAAAGACAGCAATTTCTTTATTGAAATTACTCCACAAGAACAACCTGCAGGATGCCTTGTCTGAGACTGTCTCTCTTCTCAAAATCATCATCACCACTCCGATGACAACCGCTGAGTCAGAGAGAAACTGTTCCACCCTTAAAAGGATAAAAACCTTCACATGCAACTCCGTGGGCCAGAAAAGGCTAAATGCATTGGCCGTGCTGTCAATCCAGCATGACTTCATTCAGAGAATGACAGACTTTGATGACAAAGTAATTGAGAAGTTTGCCCACAAGAAGGAACGCCATCCCAACATCCTGTTCAGCAATGGTGAGTCCATAAATATGTCTAGTATGCTGCTTATAAGTGATGTAATATGCCAAGGAGATATGTATATTGTAGCTAAGAAAGTAATACTAACTGTATGTTGTGGAGTAAGCAGTTAGAAGCCTATGTGTCTCCCCCTAAGAATGTGGTCCCTTTCCCTCTTAGAACTTATCCTACTGTTCTATAGCCTGTTTTAGAGAAATGTAATCATCGAATTGTAACAGCTTTCAATGCCTGCTTATCTTCCCCCATTTTAAGAGCTTTCATTGTCTGCTTATGTGCCCCTGTTAATTTAGCCTACTGTTCGGACTTTGTGTAAAGAGAAAATACTGTAAGAATGGCCCATTTTCTGAATTATGTCGCTGTCCATTTGAAAAGTGCTGAATAAATAGGCATATAGCCTACTGTTCTGACTTGATAGTGCACATGTAGTTCTAGATAAATGCAATGATCAAATATTGTAAGAGCTTTCATTGTCTGCTTATGTGCCCCCGTTATTTGTCCTACGTTCTGACTTAGTGTACAGGGAAAATACTGTAAGAACAACCTATGTCGCTGTCAATTTCAAAAGTGCTGAACAAATACGTGGCATACGGCTTTCCTCTTTACCGCTTATTGTTATATATGCCAATGCCATAGATTGTACACCTGCATTGCTTTAATGCTTAAATACAGTTGATGTCGCAAGTTTACATACACTTAGGTTGGAGTCATTAAAACTCGTTTTTCAACCACTCTACAAATTTCTTGTTCACAAACTATAGTTTTGGCAAGTCGGTTAGGACATCTACTTTGTGCATGACACCAGTTATTTTAACAACAATTGTTTAAAGACGGATTATTTCACTTATAATTCACTGTATCACAATTCCAGTTTACAGAAGTTTACATACACTAAGTTCACTGTGCCTTTAAACAGCTTAGAAAATTCCAGAAAATTACGTCATGGCATTAGAAGCTTCTGATAGGCTTATTGATATCATTTGAGTCAATTGGAGGTGTACCTGTGGATGTATTTCAAGACCTACTTTCCAACTCAGTGCCTATTTGCTTGACATCATGGGAAAATCTAAAGAAATCAGCCAAGACCTCAGAAAACAAATTGTAGACCTCCACAAGTCTGGTTCATCCTTGGGAGCAATTTCCAAATGCCTGAAGGTACCATGTTCATCTGTACAAACAATTGTATGCAAGAATTAACACATTGGGACAACGCAGCAGCATACCACCCTGCACACCACTGCTGGATTGCTTCTGAAGCTAAGCAGGGTTGGTCCTGGTCAGTTCCTGGATGGGAGACCAGATGCTGCTGGAAGTGGTGTTGGAGGGCCAGTAGGAGGCACTCTTTCCTCTGGTCTAAAAAAATATCACAATACCCCAGGGCAGTGATTGGGACACTGCCCTGTGTAGGGTGCTGTCTTTCGGATGGGACGTTAAACGGGTGTCCTGATTCTCTGAGGTCATTAAAGATCCCATGGCACTTATCGTAGGAGTAGGGGTGTTAACCATGGTGTCCTGGCTAAATTCCCAATCTGGCCCTCAAACCATCACGGTCACCTAATAATCCCCAGTTAACAATTGGCTCATTAATCCCTGTAACTATTCCCAGGTTGTTGCTGCAAATGAGAACGTGTTCTCAGTCAACTTAACTGGTAAAATAACGGATAAATAAAAATACTGCTCAGGAAGAAGACGTGTTCTGTCTCCTAGAGATTAATGTACTTTGGTGTGCAAATCAATCCCAGAACAACAGCAAAGGACCTTGTGAAGATGGTGGAGGAAACAGGTACAAAAGTATCTATATCCACAGTAAAATTAGTCCTATATTGACAAAACCTGAAATGCTGCTAAGCAAGGAAGAAGCCACTGCTCAAAAAACACCATAAAAAAGCCAGACTACTGTTTGCAACTGCACATGGGGACAAAGGTTGTACTTTTTGGAGAAATGTCCTCTGGTCTGATGAATCAAAAATAGAACTGTTTGGCCATAATGACCATTGTTATGTTTGGAGGAAAAAAGGGGAGGCTTGCAAGGTGAAGAACACCATCCCAACCGTGAAGCACAGGGGTGGCAGCATCATGTTGTGGGGGTGCTTTGCTGCAGGGGGGACTGGTGCACTTCACAAAATAGATGGCATTATGAGGAAGGAATATTATGTGGATATATTGAAGCAACATCTCAAGACCTCAGTCAGGAAGTTGAAGCTTGGTCGCAAATGGGTCTTCCAAATGGACAATGACCCGAAGCATACTTCCAAAGTTGTGGCAAAATGGCTGAAGGACAACAAAGTCAAGGTATTGGAGTGCCCATCGCAAAGTCCTGACCTCAATCCCATAGAAAATATGTTGGCAGAACTGAAAAAGCGTGTGCGAGCAAGGAAGCCTACGAACCTGACTCAGTTACACCAGCTCTGTCAGGAGGAATGGGCCAAAATTCACCCAACTAATTGTGGGAAGCTTGTGGAAGGCTACCCGAAACGTTTGACCCACGTTAAACCATTTAAAGGCAATGCTACCAAATACAAATTGAGTGTATGTAAACTTCTGACCCACTGGGAATGTGATGAAATAAATAATAGCTGAAATTAATCATTCTCTCTACTATTATTCTGACATTTCACATTCTTAAAATGAAGTGGGGATCCGTACTGACCTAAGACAGGGAATTTTTACTAGGATCTAGGATTAAATGTCAGGAATTGTGAAAAACTGAGTTTAAATGTATTTGGCTAAGGTGTATGTAAACTTCCGACTTCAACTGTTGGTCTATCTCATTAGTATCTTATACATATTTTTATGATCCAATTAATTGACTTTTATACTTTGTATGTTATAATTAGCTAGGGCGCTTTTCTCCACAAGGAATGTGGTACGTTACAGACCCAACTACATGATATTATGGTATCCCATCCTCATAACCATGTTTGCCAGTGACAGTCTCTTCCCATTCAAATATTTTTGTTCAACAAAAAGTTCAGTAATAGACCCATGTAAACCCACTTCATATTGCGAGGGTTGTTTTGTTTGTGCAATGCTGTCAGTGCCTCTGTATATTGTATATAAAAGTGGATCCTCGTGATTGTATTGTCCTTCCTTTTTAGACCACATAGGCCTAATAAAATACTTTGAATGGTAGGCTAACCGCTGAATCTGGGTCTCTCTCTCTCTCTCTCTCTCTCTCTCTCTCGGTGGTGACTTAAAGAAGAATAAAGTTAAGGCCTTAACATCTTGCTGAATTTATCTGAACTAACATCTATCTGAATTTCTGTCGCTGTCCATTACGAAATTGCTAAACGAATTGGCCTACCTCATCGCAGCTCGTTTGCTTGCACTTGCTTATACTTAGAGCTAAGTGTTAATTATATAACAAATATTGTGAATTTACTGAACACAAATGTAATAATGTTGGTGTATGGTTCAAAAGTCAAAACTCATGTTGACATTATTATTGAAGGAGAATGTGGTTCTTATCCAGTTACACAAATCAACACGGAGTCAAAAGAAACCATATTTATTTAAGAAAGTCAGCCATAAGCTCCACTCTCGGGACTGCTTTATGTAGACCCTAAACACCTTTTGTCACAGTTGTAGTGCATTTAATGTTTTGTTTAGAGTTGTGTAGTGGCTTTGCTGGCAAGCATCTAAAAGAATAGGTCATTTTCCCCATCAAGATTGACGGCTAAAATCGCCACTGGACATGTTCCATGCCATGGAGAATTGTGGGTTAGGGATGGCTATCTTTTGTTTTTAGGAGACTACCACGTGTATGTGAGTTTAATCTGCTAATAACAGTTTTCTTTTCTTATCTGCCAAGGTGCACCTCGGCAGACCCAGGAGGACAGGCTGAGCGGCCACCCACATTGCTTGCACCAGAGGATGAAAATGATCTGGTGCAGTACTGTATCTACTGCGCCAGACATGGGTTCCCCTTCACCAGACAGAGGCTGACAAAATATGCAGGTGTTTATGTGTGTAGAATTGTGTTTATGTGTGTAGGTTGTTCTTGTTCTGTTTATTTATTAACCACTTGCATCCTGACTCTCTCTTACAGAAAAACACCTCACCAAAGGGAAGCATCAGGGAGTTTTTTTGTATTGGTGACGTCTGGGTTCTGCTGCCGGAGCAACTGAGGATACCTCAGACGGCGCATCAGGCTTTCATGCCTCACCCGGTACCTCGATGTCAAGACTTGGTTGTCGGGTCAATCATCTGTTGCCAAGTCTACCGAGGATACTGTTAGGGTTCGTTCCTTTCGTCCTTGTCTATCATTGGTGAAATTAGCATTATGACAATATATTTAATTAAATCATTCAAAAACCTTTAATGCAATTGCAGACAGAAGTTGACAATCAGGAACATAGCACGCATGTTTCCGAGTAAATTCTGCATCAAACAAAAAGTCTCCAGTTTTGTTACACCCTTAGTCTATCCTGGTGATGTCACTACCTACCCCACGTCATTACCTTTTTACTCCTGAGACCAAAACCCTGTATAAACAATGGCTTTTAGTGTTATCTTAAACTTAGCAGTAAACATCCACTCCCCAAAGCTGATTTATTGTGGAATGTTTTGACTAGTCTTATCTCTACTCTCCTACAGAGCTCCTTCTTCACAGTCGCACATTCTCAGAGGGGCCTTTTTATAAGAAAGAGAGAGAGAGAACTAAAAAACAATTGTGGAATACTAAACCTCTAAAATGAATACATATTGTTAATCTGTAGTCTACAACCCTATTAATATAATATAAGGAGGGGTCTTATAACCCCTCCCCTATTAATACAACATAAGAATAATCAATTATTCTAATACATCAACAATTTTGGTACAACCCTTTTCATGACCCCTAGGTGAACCCGACAATACCTCAGCTAGTTCGTCAGGCTTTCATGCCTTAGCTAGTTTGTCAGGTCCTCAAGACTTGGTGGGCTTGGGAGGTTCCCATGCCACAGCTGGCTTGCCAGGCTCTGGCGCGTCAGGCAGCTCGTCAGGTTCCCGCGCTTCAGCAGAGGTGACCAGTCCGCTCCTGATCCCAGGGATCGTCTCTTTTGTCGGCATCCTGTGGCTGGAGCAGCGCATCGGGGAGAGGTTACTGTGTCATGTATACTCCCTCTCCGGCCTCTAGGTTACCAGGCTGCTGACTATTATGCACACCTGTCACGCGCACCAGCAATCATTACACTCACCTGGACTCCATCACCTCCTTGATTACCTTCCCTATATTTGTCACTCCACTTGGTTCTTTCCTCAGGTGTAATTGACTCTTTTCCATGTCAGTGCGTTGTTCTTGGTTTATGTTCTGTTTATTTATTAAACACTCACTCCCTTTACTTAATTCCCGACTCTCAGCGCATTCGTTACAAACTGAAATTAAGCTAACTATTGGAACTTTAGCAACCAGGAAATGGCAGAGCAATTTCTGCATAGTGCATCTTTAAGTAGATGTAAACCAATGCATGATGCCAAAGATTCTGAATATACTGACAAGATACATCTCTCTGCCCTAACAATGGGAGTCATTGTCCACAAAGCAGCACAGCGGGCTGTCTTGCTCCTGCCTATCCATTCGTTGTATTGGTGGATACATCTAATTATTGTAATCCTCTTTTGAATATTCGATGAGGGTTGTTGACGTCAACCGACTGTATTCAATGGAGAGACGCTATGCTACTAGTCTCACAACATGAATACGCTTAGCGATCTCAACAACTCAGATATAGTGTTTTTTTAAATCAAAGTTGCAGGAATGTCACGTGTCCTGCTTATATCAGTACTCCCGTAAGAACTTAAGCATTACAAAACGTCTATTAGATCAAATAAACCTCACATAGCAAATAAGCCATACATTTTTTTGGTTACCAAATTCAACACTCATTGACCTCCATGCAAAAACTCCTTGCTTGGTGGGCGAAACAACGAAAAAACGCCACCTGCTGGAGGGAGACAGATTTTCCGCCAAGTTGGGTCTCTCCCTTTTTCTTCCTCTGATAATGCTCACCCCACGCAGCGTTGCAGTCACACTTGCAGCTCATTTTGGGTTTCAGTTACGAGGTGAAAACACCTGCTGCCACTAAAATCCAGAGTCCAATTCCAGAAGGGGAGATATGAAAAACGGCCTTCACCCAGATATTTAACTTCTACTGTTTGTGTCTCATCATAGATTTAGTGAACAAAATCAAACTACCTAGCTAAATTATCTAGCTAGGCTTTCATTACCCTTGTTTATTAAATAAAATCCAAAGGGGTTGCCAAGGGAATCTTTTTCAGTTGGCTACAATAATTCTTAACATTGTAGCTTGGTAAAGGTAGTTTATATTTGATCTATTTTACCAGGAACATTGATGTTTATTTCAAAATGTTTCATCCATCCTCATGAAATTGCATTTAAATGAATAGGCCTACAGAAAATATATTTTAATTCTAGTTCTGGTGATTCAATTCTAGTTCTTCTCATTCTACTAGTTCAATGGGTGCAACTGTAGATCATGACATCACAACTCAGAATATTTCATAAGATAGCTATGTTTATTGCAGAATGTTGAAGGTGTTCAGTATGTTTTCAGGAACAAATTAAATAAGTTGTTCATTCCTGGCGATGTGCTGTCATTAACCTGGAATTTAGAGAAGAATGAGCAGAATAAACTAGAGATAAAATGAAAATCTGAACAAAATGTCACACTTAATCCAAGACACATTCTAACAAATGACAGAGAAATCAAATTTTATATACCAGAATAATTCTGCTCATTTGGATGTTCACCCATTGGCATATTACTGGGCTCTCTGCAGTGTTCTGTTGTCCCTTGCTGGTGGCCTGCATGGGCCCTCACATTGAAGGTGGATGACATTGCATTTACAGTTTCACTGTGGGGACAATACATGTGGACAGAATCATAGGCAAAACCCTGGGGCTGCATGGATGATGGAGTAGGGCAAAGATAAGAGGCAACACCGTGAGTTGGGCTGTTGATCAGTGCATAGTGTGGAAGGACCACATCAGGGGCAGCCTGGCAGCAGCGATGGTCTGAGGGTTTGATTGGCATGTAGGCACCACTCATGGGGCAGAGGGTTTGAAAGAAGTTGGCACCACACATACGTATGTGATGGGAGCTGAACCGGGTCCCAAAGTCCTGGTGCATTGGCAAGTTGGCCTGGTCAGGGAGGTAGCCTTGCTCTTGCCCACGGCCAATCACAGTCCTAGATCCTCCTGGGCAAGCCACAGCTGTTGGCATCCCGGCCATAAACTCAGCGCGTGCCAGGTGGCAAGGTCTCCAGCTGCTACCACATGCTTCAGGTCTAACATCCTGGCACTCTGGCATGGCCGCAGTAGGCGCTGTGTTACATGGCCTTTGTGAATCTACAGGGATGATAATAAGAGGAGATGTGTTAGGAGGGTTAATGACACACAATATTAATTTTAACTTAAAGAAAATAAATAACAACATGAAGTGATGAACTACAATTGATACATTACGGTCAGTATGATATAAAAAAAGAGCATTCTATATTATCCTTCACAGCTATCTGCTATTCAACTGACCTGCTTCTCTGGACCAGCTGTGAATGAACTGGGGTTGTTGTGGTTGAACATACATCTGTGTCACTCCCATAATGCTTTGGGAGACCAATGGAATCATATATGGTGTTCTTCTGCTCTCCTCATTCACATGAAATGCTAGTGCATTCTGACCAGTGCACTGATGCATGTGCACTGATGCCTGGGTGAGAGGCAATGAAGGGGGTCTTGTTTCCTCCTGGGCCAAAAATGGGGGATGAAGCAGAGTGGCTGTTGTTTCCTGTGGAGCTGGTACAGATGGGTTTGGTAAACTGGGTGGCACAATAGGAGGGTACATTGATCGGAGGGCCTCTATTTCCTCTGCCTTGGAGGTCTTTGTTTCCTCTGGTTGTGAGATGGCTGGGCACATCACACTGGGGACTGTAATGGCTTGTGGCTTTGAGATAGATGGTGGGCTAAGCAATGGGAGGTCTCCACTTTCTTGAGCAATGGAAATCGTCGGGAGCACCAAACAGAGTGTATTAGCCTCCTGTCCAGCTGAAATCGGAGGATACACTAAACTAGAAGCACTTATTTCTTCTGCTGCTGAAACACCTGGTGGCATGAAGGTGGGTGTGCCCATAACATTGAAGCCTGTCATCTCATCTGACACCTTGGGTAAAATACCAAAGTTCACCCCATTCATTTGATCCACTATCATTTCATTCATGTAGGGGTTGTAGGCATTTGCATCAGGTAATGCTGTATTTACGTCCATGTGCTTGTAGAAAGAGTTGTCTCCAGGTGAAAGTGGATTCCAACCAAGTTGGGTTAAGACAGGCTTATTTCCACCACCAAAAAGCGGAGGGTCCTCAGTCACCACTAAGGGCGTGACCAATTTGGTGGCTGGCTGATCTTTGACCATTTGTGATGGGGCTATAGGCGGGGTCAAACAGTGTGTGCAGTCAGACTGGGCGTTGCCCGGTGCACCAGTGGCAGCACCACCAGCTGCTGCTCGAGCATTCCTAATTTTCTTACTGACTGATGAGTCTCTCTGAAACACTATGGTCTCTGGGACATTGTCTGACTGCACCACAATCATGTACTCACAGGGCACAGAAGGTGTCCTGATCAGAACAGCATTGGATATGAGATCGATCTCACTCAGTGGGACCCTCTCGAAGAGAGCTGACTCGGTTCGCCGGGTCCGGTCTGAAGCAGCAGAGTTGATGTCACAGTCAGCCGTCATGCAGTCGGTGCTGGATTTCCTGCGGAAGACGACTACATCATCGGTCTGCTCTGCTGAGATGGGGTGAGGGGACACGTTAGAGACACCTGTCTGCAGAAGGCTCTGAAGGCCATTGTCATTGAGGTATTGGCTTGCTAGGGAAGTTACTTCTGAAGCTTCAATTGAGTCTGATAGAACAGGCAATGTTGAGACGGTGTACAGAATGTCCTGGCTGTGGATCCAGGGTTGCTCAGCACCCTGCTCCTCCACTCCTGGAATACTGGGAAGGGTTGGGAAAATCCAGACCGGAGGGTGAACTCCACATGGTTGGACATATGGACCACCAGAAGAGACTGCTGTGGCACTTTCATTCTGAACTGCCAGTGGAGCAATCACAGTTCCAATGCCATGACTTGGTAACTTAGGCACTATAAAATTAAAACAAATATGATTGACTTGTCAGGTGTTCAATTGTAATTTCTTAAAAAGCCTGATTTGTAACAGAAACATGAATTAATGTATTTATTACAGTACTCTTCAGGTAAATGTTTTGGTGCCTGGGCATGGCCTTATCATTATGAACTATTATCTAGTTAGGCCTACCTTTAGTTGTATTGAATTCTCTCACGAGGGCTTTGATAGCAAGAGTTGGATTTTCTGTACACAACATAGCAAGAAAATATGTTACTTCAGTTTTCGCAACAGATTTCATCCTATGTTGAAAAAAACGAATGCTATTCTCCACAAACATGTATACCTGTCCTGAAGCGCAAGAGCTCAGCAAAGTACAACTGAGCAAACTGTGAGATGTAATCTGGCCGCCTTTTCACTACCGCCCGACTGAGGCCTTCCAAAAGCGTCCTCAAACCCGGAGGCACGTTGACTTTAGCGGGATAGCTGTAGGACATCTCGGCTTCAATGGAGCATCACCTCATAGAGAGAATTCTCCTGATGGGAAATACTATATCAATTAAATCAATCAAATGCATCTGCCTATATTAACGTATATAAAGAACCCGTCAGCTTCAGATACTTTTTATGTAGGTTGACTGTTTCAACTTTTGTCTGAAAAGTTGAACTTACTCTGCGAAGAAACTGTCCTCTTTTCAATTCCCGTATTACAAACGCAAAACAATATGATGTCAAATGACTTTACCAATAGAGGTAACAATGTAATAAAACGGTAAAACGAATTTCGAAATAAGCAGTTCGTCATAATAACGGGCGTGGTCCACATTGGAAAGGCATTATTATGCGTCAGCTTTAGATCACAATGCATGGCATCTGAACTTGCCTCCCGCCTCCTCCATATGGTGGCCAACTAATCAAAGAGTCTTTTTTTCTTCATATGGGCATAAATTAAACCACAAGACCGATGTTATCGGCATTACAATATACTGAACAAAAATATAAACGCAATATGCAACAATTTCAAACATTTTACTGAGTTACAGTTCATAATATAATACATTCATTAGGCCCTAATCTATGGATTCCACATGACTGGACAGGCAGGGGCGCAGCCATGGGTAGGTCTGGGAGGGCATAGGCCCACCCACTGGAGAGCCAGGCCCAGCCAATCAGAACTGTTTTTTACCCACAAAAAGGCTTTATTACAGACAGAAATACTCCTCCGAAAATATCAGGGATTTTTTATTTCAGCTCATGAAACCTGGGATCAACACTTTACATGTGGCGTTCATATTGTTGTTCAGTGTAGAAACAGCTCATTTGAAATGCTGGATTAATTGACAGTCCTTTATTGAACAGTTTGTAGATCTCTTTAGACACCACACAGGACCACCCTGTTACAATTGAACTATCTCCACATCATCCTCTACAACCCCACAACAAAGTGGATAGAGCACATTTCTAAGACAGAAATGTCCCATTTTTTTTGTTGGTATACATATAATGACATGAACTCATATCATTACATGTCATTCATTATAAGATACTTTGCTCTTACAGCTGTGGACTTACTTTATACCAGCACTTTATGGCCACACTCAGTAGTCAACACTTTTACATGACACCAAATCTTACATCCCTTTACACAATCACAGGAGAAGATGGGAGGTCACTGACGGACTTCAGTGTAGATGTAAAAAAAAAAAAGTGTTCATACCCATCCTTGAACATGAAAAAAAGAGTCCCACTTTAAATGAAACACAGCATATTGAAGCTTTCACAAGCCATTTACCCTAAGGACTATCTATGTAGATTATTCAGAACTCTTTCATAAGAATATGCCATTTTATATGAAGGGTGGAAAAGAGTTATTCTTAATTTAGCACGCACAAGATGTAAAGACTGTTTATATCACCCTTCATGTAGTATGAATTAAATACAGTTTAAATCACCCTTCACATGATTGGGGAGTCCCATTGGGCGGCGCACAATTGGCCCAGCATCGTCCGGGATTGGCCGTCATTGTAAACAAGAATTTGTTATTAACTTACTTGCCTAGTTAAATAAAGGTAAAATAACAAAATGAATGTAATGTGAATTAAATACCGTTTAAATCACACTTCATGTAGTATGAATTAAAGACCGTTGATATCACCCTTCATGTAGTATGAATTAAAGACCGTTGATATCACCCTTCATGTAGTATGAATTAAAGACTGTTGATATCACCCTTCATGTAGTATGAATTAAAGACCGTTGATATCACACTTCATGTAGTATGAATTAAAGACCGTTGATATCACACTTCATGTAGTATGAATTAAAGACCGTTGATATCACACTTCATGTAGTATGAATTAAAGACCGTTGATATCACCCTTCATGTAGTATGAATTAAAGACCGTTGATATCACCCTTCATGTAGTATGAATTAAAGACTGTTGATATCACCCTTCATGTAGTATGAATTAAAGACCGTTGATATCACACTTCATGTAGTATGAATTAAAGGCCGTTGATATCACACTTCATGTAGTATGAATTAAAGACCGTTGATATCACACTTCATGTAGTATGAATTAAAGACCGTTGATATCACCCTTCATGTAGTATGAATTTGCTAATGAAAGATTTGTGCTATGTAGTGCTTGTACAAGTAGTTAAGCATTTGTTATTCATTTGAAGTGGGACCAAAAAAAATGTAAACGAAGTTTGTGACAGCTAATCAAACTTCCATTGTAAAATGAGCACTCTTCTTGCTTGCTTTTTATTGCTTAGAGACCATACCTCAGAGTGGTTATAAAAACAGTGATACAATACCCTGCACTTTCAATTTAGTTTGTGACTGTCTTGAATGTTTCACTCATCATCAGTGTGGCCTGATAGAAAAGCCCGATCAAACTAAAATGACAGAATATTAAGCTTTAATGTCCAGTTTGTACAGTAACCTAAAACCTACCATGATTATTACAATGCCTGTAGTTAATAAGGACCTTGTTGGATTTTGTTAAAAACCAGAGTAAATATTAATATAAATGTGTTATGTTGTCACCAAAGTATCTCAGGAAAAAAATGTTCCGATTCATAGTACACAGCTGTAGAAAAGGATCTTTCAGGTCCTTGGGTCACTAATAATACCCCTGCCATTGCATGCATAGTGTGCAGATCGATGCCCACTGCCTGTAAACTAAAATAAATAATCTATAACATTGTTTGGATATTGCATTGTGCAAAAATGTTACAAAACATTTTAGAAGTACATGTTATTTGTAAGCTAATATGTGAATGTCAGAATGTAAAAGCAATTTTATAATATTCAGAATTCAAGGTACCTGACACTAATATTACAAGGTTTCACTGCATGGCATAGTACACTCTGTATGGCACGCTGCGTAATACAATACTACAAGGTAGCAGGCCACTAAGTACTTGTCCCATCATTTAGGGGGTTGTTGTCACCATAAAACTTCACTAATACTTTCTCATTGCAGAAAAAATGATCTATGTTTGTTGGCATCATGACAAGCAAAGTAGGGCCATTTAATCTAGGACACATTTCTGAAAAACCAGAGGCGATAATTGTATGGATATTGGTCAAAAAGAGGGTACTACAACAGCGACAACTAATACAATCAAGAACCTTTGTCTTGCCTTGTCACATGAGGCAAACACAAACAATTGGCAAATAACCATTTGATCACGATTATGGGTTGTAATCAAACATCTCTCGTACATGTCTTCCCAAGAACATGACAAGAACACAAAAGACAAGTTTACTTACTGTTTAACTGTATTGTTACTACCTGTAGTCAAGAAAACCTGACAATGAGAATAAGGTGTGCCTCTTCAAGAAGTATCCTATGTACCATTATGTATGGTCCAAAGAATGGAAGGAAGGTTTGCAGGGCTAAAACCCTCCACTAGATTAAGAAGAAAATGGTATTGACTATGAAATTGTATTTGGATGTGTAAAACATCTATCAGAAAAAGGGGGGGACACTATTTTGTCTGATGAGTCATACTGTGGTTTTGATTAGAAAATAGCCATGCTTCCTATATCATCAAGTGCACAGCTGGAGACGGAGTCGTTGCCTCATCATTATTCGTCCAGTGGTGGGCGGGGTCATTGGGGTACCACTTCCTTCAGCGTGGCCATGGCTGAGTGGATGCGCACGTGAAGTCTGTTCTCAAAGTCATAGCCTGCATAATCCTCCTGAGTGGCAGAGCACAGAACAAATGATGACTTCACAATCAGAATGGACTGTGTTACGTAGTCATTTCAAACCCAATTGGAAAACCCTAACCATTCATATACACGTCATCTGATAACTGTACCTTTGCCTGAAGCAGAAATGCTCTCCCTTTTCCCACCGTCTGGATAGAAACACAATGCAAAAAAAATCTCATTAGTCCATCGAGATAAATCCTTTAATACAATTTTGGACACAGACACCCACATACACACACAGATTGTCTGAGTTGGGATATTCTCACCTCTGGCTGGGCAAGCAGGACACATCCAAGCTCATAGCAGGAGTATGGCTGCACATAAGAGTTGGTTTGTCGACCAAACTCATCTCTGGCAGCCAGCTGGAACGACTAGATGGGAGGAGAAAGACCAAAGGAAAATCTAATTATATAATTGACCACAAATACATAGTGAGTTACATAATTAATTGTACCTGCATAAGATAATGTAATCACAGTACAATAATGTGCTCGGGAACAAATGACCTGGATGGCATCTTTATTATTTCCATGACATTTGTGGATGGAACCGAGAAGGAGGTTTTTCAGACCTCTGCACGATGCGTCATCCACACTCTGTAACACTGAAAAAAGAGGAGACAACGGACTCTATTTGACCTGTATTGTGGAAGTTCAGCGCAATCGGAAATCCCCTTTACATTTCTATCGCTCAATCTGAAAGCGATATTCAGCGATACAGACTGAACAAAGCCCAATGTCTCAAAGACAGAAATGGTCAAATACTTCACAACATTGGTCAGAAATGTTCAAATACCTCACAACATTTAGTACAGTGGTTTGCACCCCATTGTGTCAAAGGAAACTCCTTGACTTGGAGATCCCCCTCTGATAAAGATCCAGCCCTTACACTGATTCATGAGCTGCAGTTTGGAGGAGGAGCAGTTGGGCAGAGCCTTCCACAGGTAC
Organism: Oncorhynchus mykiss; assembly: GCF_057628025.1. Taxonomy (NCBI): domain Eukaryota; kingdom Metazoa; phylum Chordata; class Actinopteri; order Salmoniformes; family Salmonidae; genus Oncorhynchus; species Oncorhynchus mykiss. The sequence goes on from NC_143025.1 coordinate 22,374,241, forward strand.
AGCACCTCTATGACCCCCAGAATGCACAGCTCTCTGGTGGGAGACATCTTCCTCAGTCTCTCTGCCTGCAGTAGGATGGGGGCAGAGAGGCCATGGTAGAGAAAGGGGGAGGGTTCATGGTTATTAGTTTCACAAAGAGTGGATAAAGATATGGTAAACACATCTGGTTGAAAATGACCCACCCGCTTGAGGGCAAACTGCTCAATCTGGTTGTTCTTCCTCTTGAACAGTTTCTGGACATCTTTGAAGACATCCTTGGCACCATCTAAGTCCCCTGCAGCTCCCTGACATACTTTACAGGGAGTGAGGGGGGGGTTAGAGTGTGAGATAATTTTGAGAAGATGATGAAGACGATGAGAATCAATGGTCCACACGTTCCTGGGGCAGTGGCTCTCTCACCTCCAGTCAGGTAGGCATAGTAACACTGTGACCATCGGGACTCATTCTTCAGCCTCTCAAATGACCTAAACGCATCCTCAAAGTTCATCTCGATCATACTGCACCAGCCTGAAGTCAAGACAAGACAAATGGATACATTCTGAATGAACTGAATGTACATGATGAGTGTCTGCATGTGTGGGTGCTCATTTGAAAGTAAGCATGAATGTCAGGGAAACATACCAATTTCATAGAGACACACGTGCTGGATCTCTCTTTGGTCTGATGCCAGCTCTAGTGCATCATGGAAGGACACCAGAGCACTGTTAATTTGGCACTGGAGATAGATGGGATAGAGATAGCATCACTTTACACAATTACGAGCTACTAGGGTCCTATAAAATCTGCATCGAGGAGAATGCGGATGGAATCACGGAATCCAGACAATCCAGACATGCATTGAACTTAGTAGGGAATCAACTAAATGTATTGAACATTTATTAATTTGCCCAGGTTTATCATAACACAAAGAGAATGCAACTTTCTAAATAGGCAAAGAGAATTCCCCGTCTGGGTATGTGCGGTGCACGCCACTTTGTGCAGCCATTAGCGATGATGCTAATGAAAAGTATTTTGGTAGATGGAAAGGCTTTCCTGAAATGTACAAAGTACCTGTCAGAATTACCTGTCAGAATTATATCATGATTATCTGTATAAATCCAGTGGGTACTTGTTTTGAAAACTCTACCAAACAACATTCTCTTGCAAGGTGAGTGCTGGAATTAAAGGGGCAACTATCTACATATCTAAAAAAATATATATAAAACAAATTCAAGACCTCAAAAGTAGTCTCCTGATGTGGTTTAAGCATTGTTGTGGACTTAGAATATCAAATGTAGCTGTTTTTCTGTTTAAAAAAGTGTGATTTTGAGAGTGAAAACCAGGGGAAAATGGAGAGAGAAAGAGAACCAGAGAAAATGAAATTTGGGAAAAAGCTAAATGTAATTAGGCAAATAATCTAATGGATTTTATAGAGCCCTAATCTACTAAGACCTACAACAATTTACTGTATTGTACAACGCTAAGCGGCAACAGACTGTTATTTCACAGTCAGATGACCCCATCATGCTCACCTCTAATCTCTGAACCCGTCCTTTAAAGAACATGAAGAGGGAGGAATTGGGGTAGACCACAGCCTTCCTCTGGAGAATGGCCTTGGCCTCTTCCAGGCCTGCCTGAGTGTCAGAACCATCCAGAGCAAAGAAAGGCAGCACTACTGTGTGGTACCACAGGAGGGCCAATCTGGGCAGAGGAGAGAGGAAGCAATCAGGTTTATTTGTGAGACAATACTAGATGTTTTTATTAAAATATTGATTACTGTACATTCAAGTTTGCTAGATAGTTAATATGAAACATTGACTTTCTTGACAAAGAAAAGCGTTGTAAAGATGGCATATAGAACAAAATTGCACCCCACTCCAGTCATTTGGTAAAACACCATCTCAATTTCATAAATAGCAAATGGTAGTTTCTGTCTCAGTTTCTGTTATGTCTTTTGTCTAATGCAGCTGTTTTACTGGGATCATTTATTCTAAGTCCACAGGGCCTTTTTTCACCACTAGCCATTCTAATAAGCACGTGATTACCGCTATTCTCAGGTCTACCTACTTCTTACGTCACGAGTATTCACCATTCAACTGCCACTGACAGCATGTAATTGTACTTAATGTTTCCTCAATTCTCTATGACATCAAATATTCCCATTTGACATATTTGACTAACTAACACCTGTCCCTGGTTGCATGTATTATACAATGAATAAATACCCTATGATTATAATATGCCATTATGATACTACAGATATTACAGAACAGATGGCCATGTATGAGACAACAGGAACAAGCACTGTGCCAAGAGCAGAATAAGCAGAATAACACAACACGTCACCCCCAATCAAATCAACATCAAGACCTGTGCTCTGCTTTTCTATCAAACGATGACATCATATCTACGTATAGCAGCTCACTCAAGCAGTAAAAAGAACTGACAGTGACCTGAACATTATGAACTGTTGGGAACTGACTTTTAAACTTGAAAATATGAAATATCCTTATGCATGGCACAGATGCAGAGAGGGGAACTCTCTCTGAGGAGACTCAGTATAGGAGAAAGAGTTAAGTATCAGTGCTTGTGTGAATGTCTTTTGTCTTATACAGTTGGGTGGGTTTAAACTTTACTAATCGTCTGTGAGTTTTACTAGGTTCATCTAGAACCTAGCAGAACATAATCTCTTTCCTTCTCTCATTACTTGAAGGTCATTCCCTTCAGTTATGAGTAAGGCCTCGATTCAATCCGTAAGCACTTCAGTTCAGCGTTATAACGTGATTGAAATGTAAAGGTAATTTCCGATTGAGCTGAAGCATATATGAGAGTACCAGCTGTTCTGGATGACTGTGTGATAACGCTTTCGATAGCCGATGTGAGTAAGACCTTACAACAGGTCAACATTCACAAATCAGCAGGGCCAGACAGATTACCAGGATGTGTACTCAAAGCATGGGCGGACCAACTGGCGAGTGTCTTCATTGACATTTTCAACCTCTTTCTGATGAGTCTGTAATACCTACATGTTTCAAGCAAACCACCATAGTCCCTGTGCCCAAGGAACCAAAGGTAACCTGCATAAATGATTACCGCCCCATAGCAGTCACGTCGGTAGCCATGAAGTGCTTTGAAAGGCTGGTCATGACTCACATCAACAGTATCATCCTGGATACCCTAGACCCACTCCAATTAGTTTACCACCCCAACAGATCCACAGATGACACAATCTCAAATCGCACTCCACACTTCCCTTTCCCACCTGGACAAAAGGCACACCTATGTGAGAATGCTGTTCATTGACTACAGCTCAGCGTTCAACACCATAGTGCCCACAAAGCTCATCACTAAGCTAAGGACCCTGGGACTAAATACCTCACTCTGCAACTGGATCCTGGACTTCCTGACTGGCCATCCCCAGGTGGTAAGGGTAGGCAACAACACGTCTGCCACGCTGGTACTCAACAAGGGGGCCCCTCAGGGGTGCGTGCTCAGTCCCCTCCTGTACTCCCTGTTCACCCATGACTGTGTGGCCAAATATGACTCCAACACCATCATTAAGTTTGTTGATGACACAACAATGGTAGGCCTGATTACCGACAACAATGAGACAGCCTATAGGGAGGAGGTCAAAAACCTGGCTGTGTGTTGCCAGAACAACAACCTCTCCTTCAATGTGAGCAAGACAAAGGAGCTGATCGTGGACTACAGGAAAAGGTGGGCCGAACAGGCCCCCATCAACATCAACAGGGCTGTAATGGAGCAGTTCGAGAGTTTCAAGTTCCTTGGTGTCCACATCACCAACGAACTATCATGGTCCAAACACACCAAGACAGTCGTGAAGAGGGCACGACAAAACTTTTCCCCCTCAGGAGACTGAAAAGATTTGGCACGTGCCCCCAGATCCTCAAATAGTTCTACAGCTGCACCACCGAGAGCATCCTGACCGGTTGCATCACCGCCCGGTATGGCAACTGCTCGGTATCTGACCATAATGCGCTACAGAAGGTAGTGCGTACGGCCCAGTACATCACTGGGGCCAAACTTCCTGCCATCCAGGACCTATATAATAGTAGGTGTCAGAGGAAAGCCCAAAAATTGTCAGAGACTCCAGTCACCCAGGTCATAGACGCACGGCAAGCGGTACCGGAGTGCCAAGTCTAATACCAAAAGGCTCCTTAACAGCTTCTACCCCCAATCCATAAGACTGCTGAACAATGAATCAAATGGCCAGCGGACTATTTACATTGACACTCCCCCTCCATTTGTTTTGTACATTGCTGCTACTCGCTGTTTATTATCTATGCATAGTCACTTCACCCCTACCTACCCCCACCCCTATGTGCAAATTACCTCAACTAACCTGTAGCCCTGCACATTGACTCGGTACCGGTACCCCCTGTATATAGACTTATTATTGTTATGTTATTCTGTTACTTTTTATTATTTCTTACTTTAGTTTATTTGGTAAATATTTTCTTCACTATTCTTGAACTGCACTGTTGGTTAAGGGCTTGTAAGTATGCATTTCACGGTAAGGTCTACACTCGTTGTATTCGGCACAAGTGACAAATAAAGTTTGATTTGGGAATATTGCCTTTAAATGTCAATCGCACTACAAAGCAGATCTTCAGCGCTACGGATTGAATCGAATCCTAAGTCTATCTCTAGCGCTCCCTCTGTCTTTCCTTGCACTTCAGCCCTCTAAGAAGTGATTTAATACTCATACTCACGTAGCTAGCGGGGCCTTCATGTCCTTACTCTCACTGGCATACATGAGGGAGGACAGACCCTGGAGACGGTCGCCAGGGAAACCCAGCAGGTTGATGATCTTGAGCAGGTGTGGTGGTACCATGGAGATGCAGAGATGGAAGAGGCCGTAGCCGAAGCTGACGGAGCCCTTGAGTCGGTCCAGGGCCTCTGCAGTCACAGCACCCTCCACTGGGGTGTTGTGGTTGGCCTGGTCTGAGGATAGATCCTCCTCATGGGAGGAACAGCGCCTCACGCAGGTCTCCTGCAGCTGACTGATGTCACTGTGGCACTTATTGTACATCTTCCAGGCCTTACGGAGGATCCAGCCTCCTTTGATGTACGCTGTTGAGGAGAAGATACTGTACGAGTCAATCCAGTCAAATCCAGTTAACTCTCATGATTCCTATTTTACTTGCAGATGTTTCCCAAAATTAGTAGACTGGAAATAATCATATTACATATAATTAAATAGAAAATGTATGAAAACAATACATACTGCATTGCCATCAAGCAAGCTACAGTACATCAGTAACTGAATGATTGTGGATTCAACAAATGATACATTACATGCGAGCTCCTGCTTGATGAAGGAGAGCACAGCGAGGTAGACCTGGCAGTCGGCCACAATGATCTGTCGCTGCAGGCGGTCCACAACCACGACCCCTGACCTCTGGGACTCCAACTGACAGAAAAAAAACACACAGTAGTCTGGTAATTCTCTGATCAACACTCAGCTAAACCATCAGCCATTCCAGCTACGTAATGAAGAAGCCCCCTGTGTTGATCATAAACAGGTCTCCATTCTATTGCTTCGTTACTAATTACATTGAGTGTGGGATTGGCGTGATCTCATAGTTGCCAATATCATTAAGCTCAATATAGAAGATCTTGACTTTGATTATTGATACTGATACAGCTGGAAACAATGTGATGGTGTATAACCAGCAGAAATCAAGACAGAAGTATGCATGTTACATGACCAATCCCACTGGGCACGTCCCAATGTCTATTTCACATTGGTTCAATGTATTTTCCTTGAAATAACGTGGAAACAGCGTTGATTCAATCAGTGTGTGCCGAGTGGAATGTTGGGATATCCTAAACATAAATGCTCCATGTAAACAAAACCTCTCTGCCTGTCTGTCTGTAATCAGTCACCCACTCACACTCTTCTTGATCTTGTTCCTGATTGTCTCTATGACGCCAACGTTGTCACTCTCACACAGCTTCTCTGTGGTCCTCAGGTCGTCACACGCCGTCTGCATCTTCTCCTCCTCAAAGGTCATCATGGCATTCTGCAACATCACACACACAACAACAACAAACCCATTGGAGCTTTTCAGCTAACGCTGGCACAGAGAAAACACTCATGCAAGTAATTAAAGAAATAAGTACCTGATTTTCATTTTGATTTCATTGGGGTGTATTGTGAACAAATGTGCGGTAATCGGATTGAAGGAGGGTTATAACACAGGGGTTACGCAATGGTATCACAAAGCAGGCTCAGGACAAAGAGCTCTTTCTAGGCCATAGCACACGTTGAAACACTGACAACCAGAATCTATTGTGTGTATCTGTGTGATACGTTTGAGACCCACACTCTGGCTTGGTCAAGAATCTCTTTGTTCAGTTGCCTTTTATCAAACTGTCAGTCAAAGACATGCAATGTATGCCCTCATCCTTATATAAATATGTAGTTTTAATTTCAGATGAATTGAATGCTTTTTCAGTGTGAGGCCCTCTATGCATCAGTGGCCTGTTTGTGTTGTCATTGACCCATCCCCACACACTATCCTTCCAAGCGTTTTTTATTGCATGGGAGAGCAGAGGAGGATGACATTATCTCTCGCTTCATGGTGCTCCAACTCTGACATGAGGGGCAGTGACGGGGTCTGTTTCGTGACCATGCTGCAGAAAATCCCCCCCCCCCCCCACCCAGGGAGACAAACACATCACTGCAGCAGAGAGATAGCGAAAATGCAAAATGCGTTTGATAAGCTGAAGATGCATCCATTATGGTAATGTATAAATGAGGGGAAATGGACAATAGTGGTCACGACGATGTAATCCATTACACAAATTGGGTCACGTCAAGTCCTGACACCTCATCTAACTTACGCAGTGCATTGTATGGTTTATGATGGTGTAACGTTGCACACTAATATTGTTAGGATGAGTAATTACATTTGCCCCGTCTCTTGTAGCTTGCATGCTTGTAGTGATGTCATGAGAGAGAATGTCAGTAGAGGTAGGATGTGAACCACCACCAGGGAAGTAAGCTAGAGGTTATTGCAACCAAGGGGTCATGACAAAACACCTGTCCTGCAGTCAAGACGCAGTCTGAGGAAACTCACCAGGAAGCTGACAAAACTGGCCCCAAAGCTCATCAGTGGACTGTGAGTCCTGAAGAGAAAGGACAACATAGAGTTATTTTATTTCACCTTTATTTAACCAGGTAGGCTAGTTGAGAACAAGTTCTAATTTACAACTGCGACCTGGCCAAGATAAACCAAAGCAGTGCAACACAAACAACAACACATAGTTACACATGGAATAAACAAACATACAGTTAATAATACAATAGAAAAAGTCTATATACAGTGTGTGCAAATGAGGTAGGATAACAGAGGTAAGGCAATAAATAGGCCATAGTGGCGAAATAATTACAATATAACAATTAAACACTGGAGTGATAGATGTGAAGAAGATGAGTGTACAAGTAGAGATACTTGGGTGCAAAGGAGCAAAATAAATAAAATAGATAACAGTATGGGGATGAGGTAGTTGGATGGGCTAATTACAGATGGGCTATGTACAGGTGCAGTGATCTGTGAGCTGCTCTGACAGCTGGTGCTTAAAGCTAGTGAGGGGGATATGAGTCTCAAGCTTCAATGATTTTTACAGTACGTTCCAGTCATTGGCAGCAGAGAACTGGAAAGCGGTCGAAGGAGGAATTGGCTTTGGGGGTGACCAGTGAAATATACCTGCTGGAGTGCGTGCTATGGGTGGGTACTGCTATGGAAGGGAGCGATAGACACAGAAGCTGCATTTAGACAGGCAGCCCAATTCTGAAAATTATTTGATGTGAAAAGATCTGTTGACCAATTAGTGGGGGGAAAAAAAATCTGAATTTGGCTGCCTGTGTAAACGCAGCCAGAGAGACACTTACTTCTGCCTCATACCGAACATAATTCAAGAAAGCAGAGAAAAGATAACCAGTGCACTTGAGTATCGACTAGGTAAAGGTTATGTTACTAATGATAACTAACTAAAGGTAACAATATCATAACTGATTATCAATAATCATTACTGAAATTGTTATAACAATAACCATGCACATCTTCCCCACTACTAAGAACCAGATCTGTTTCACACAGTGCTATACTGAGGGACATTCAGTCCGTTCCTCTGTCTCAGCATCATCAGCGACTCATGGAGGGAGAAAGGCTTGATTAACCAGAAAGCTAAAATTAGCACAGTAAGTGGCAGTTTCTCCCGTTGGCACAAACAGAGCTGGATTGCAGTGAGTGCAGTGTACTACCCTTCCATTTCTCAGTCACCATTACCCATTCAACTGTTGTTTGGAATGTCAGGGCCAGGCTGGAGTGCAGAGACTACTATTTAATTTCCTGTTTTGGGGTTAGGCTATGAATGGGGATAGTTTCAAGAGACAAGGATAGATTTACATTTAGACACAAATGTAGACTTTCATTATGTTAAACCAAGTCAGTAGCATTCATCTGCAGATTTAAGATGAAATAAAGCAAATCATACATAATCACAGCCACAGGTGCAAACACAATTTAAAGGACAATTATGCCTAACCATGGTCATACCCTGTTTGGTACCAGTGAGTTCTGCCAAAGAGAACAATAATGGCCTTTGTGTTGGACTTGGACAGTGTGTTTGGGGAATTACTGATGGCCACTGAGACTATAATGCTGTAATGGTACCAAAGCCTTGTATAGGCCTAGAATATAAAATTGCCTGTAAGGCTCTGATGGATACCGTCTCTAAGCAAATATGCTGAGCTCTGATGTTTTATCAATATTTCTGTCCAACCTTCAATTTGCCAGGGGTTAAATTTGTAGAAACTACCATGCAAATCCATAATAATGCCTCAAGGTGATCATGCATCTGTCATGATTGCATAGGTAAAGAAATGTGATGCACCTATACCTACATACTGTAGGATCAGTGATCACCTCAAGTTGGGAGGGTTAATACAAGTATTTGAACAGGGCCTTGAAAACAGGTTGGTACAGTTAGTCTGATGTTTGAGCACACAAAGGCACACCCTTTAAATGAATCACCTGTGCAATTCAAATAATTATGTAGCCTAATACAGGGTTTCCCAAACTCGGTCCTGGGTGCAAGTTTTGTTTTTTTCCCTAGGACTACTCAGCTGATTCAAATAACCAAAGCTTGATGGTGAGTTGGTTATTTGAATGAGCGTTGTAGCTAGCGCTAGAGCAAAAACCAAAACGGGGGGGCGAGTTTGGGAAAGTCTGGCCTAATAGGCCTGCTGTGGGCAATGAGATCTGATGACCAAATATTACTATAGGCTACATTTTATGAAATTATGAAAAGCAGGAAAAGTATCTCACCTGTATTTTCTGAAAAGCTCGTCGCTCTCCTTGAATCCGTTGTTGAGAAGCATGTTGATACCTTGAAGAGCGAGCTCAGCGTCGTCTATGTGCTCAGCTTTCTCCTCTACCTGCTGCTGCTTGGACTGCTCTGGGCCCGCCATTGTTTATGCCTATCGTCTGCTGAATATAATGAATCAATTCAACACAGGCCAAAATGTGGTGTCAAAATTATTATTCCCCGTAGACTATCCCACATTGGTTATTGATGATGGGACTGCGCCGACATATCCTTGCCAATGAGGTAAGAGACGCGTCTTTTCGGGCAAAATTCTGAAGCTGTAACACCGGTAAATTACTAATCGGCGCGCATCCAAGGTTCGTCCAAATGCACCAAAGGCACTATTTACATGCCATTTCTGTGATTAAAATAGGTGTACATTCATCCAGACGTTTTGCTGTCTTGTCTGCCGCACGCGAAGGTCGTCGTCAGTCGAAAAAATGGTTGTCGTCATAACGTAGGCTATAGCTTTGGGCTAGGTATGTATAGGCTCTGGGAGGTTCCAAAGATGAAACCTGCTGTGGCAAATCAGCATCCTGCCATTGCACCGTCTGCTAGCCCTGCCTGCGACTGCTTCCCATTTCCTCTCATCAGTACCTTTTCCAAATATGTCCTGCTCTGCCTCCAGAGTCCAATCCTCAGAGCAGATTTTACGACAGCAACAACCTTTCACCTCACAGCCAGCCAATAAGCGGGCACTTGACTGCGAGCTTCAGAACAACAGCAGTGCACTGTCACATTAGAGCAGACGCCTACAAACCTCATCGTTGAAAGGAAAAAAATCATATTTAGCAAGAAGACATGCAGCTTGCAAAAACTAGGAAAGATATCCTCAGCATAATGTGCAAACGTGCATAACTTCAGTTTATTTCAACTCCCAGATTTGAGTTTAGAATAAAACAATATATATATATATATATATGGGAAAGGTGGGAAAGGTGTGGGAAAGGTGGATACATAATATATATATATGGGAAAGGTGGGAAAGGCTTGCAATTCCCACAAGAATTGCAAGCACAGGCTGGTGCCGGTGTGATGTGCAGTGAGGTATGTGACAAGGGTGTATACCCAACTAGGGGAATAATAAACAAACTGAAAGGGATCCAGTATATTGAAGCATTTTATCATGTTTTATATGATGTGCAAGATGTAGATAAAGACAGAGTGGAGAGAGAGAGTGTGCGTAAGAGAGAGAGAGAGGATGTTGTCTGGACTCTGCAGTCCATGGTCACAGTATGAGCTAAGCCCAGACATGCATTAGACATACATTTTTGCACCCTGCACAAATAAAGGATGTGTGCCAGGCCAGGGGGTCCTAGCTTTGTGCAGAATTAACCTCAGTAGACCGTAGCAGTCAGCCTGGGAGGAGAGCCTAGAACCCCATAATAACATCTTCTCACTCCTAGTCTTAATGATGACTGCATGGCATGCCAATGGGAGTTTAGTCCAATCATAATATTGGGAAAATTGTTCAGGCGTTAAGTTTGGTATTCCTTTTATTGGATTTGACAAGCATTTGGTTAAACCTGAACTTTTAGTGTATTGAAACGGATTGTGCAATTGCAATTTAATTTTTACAGCAGCAACCCACTGGACACAAAAATCAATTCACGTCTATTCCACATTGGTAATTTAATTGAAATGAAAACTGTAGACTGATCAACGTGAGACATGTTTTTTGAAATATATCAATTATATTTTAGCCTCACTAGGGGTAACATTTGTGTGTCAGCTCATCTTGAGAGGTATTTCTTCCTGTTAATTCATAGAATACATCAAAGTCACTGTCACTGTAATTTAAAAGGTGTGAATGTTCAATTCATGAAACACTTTGAAAACATTGCCTTAAACCCCAACAGTGTGAATTACCTTGCAAAGCCAACACAGTAATAAGAGCACTGCAGTGCCCTCCAGTGGTATAATTTGCACATGAAGAGGTGAGTGTCTATCTGTTACACATATTTGCAGCCGTTTACCACTGAGTCATAGACAGATAACTCAGTGGTTCAGCGAATTAGGTAATCTGGGGCAACACTCATTGATTTCATCCCCTTAGTCTGCTGGGCATTCATTGACGTTCACAGGGCCGACCACACTGGAGGCTGTCTTAAAAACAACAGGCTTTTTATTGACCTTTATGTTCCGCAAGCAGCCAACAAACGAAGAAGAGACTGGTACTCCTTTATGTTTTGATGTGCCTGTATAGGGGGGAAAGCATAAAAGTCATATTGATGTGTTTATAGAACTGTCAGAAGCTGTTCATCAAGGTTTGACATGCTCTACCAATTTTTGGAAAGTGTTTTAATTCAGAGAGGATATTTTAATGAGATGCAATGGGTAGTGTTGCTGAATGAATTTACCGGACATGCCACCAATGTAGAGGGAATCCTTAGTCATTGTGTAGGAGGAGTGGGAAGGCCCGACCGTACGCTGAGACTCTGAGTCCACGTTCAGTTGGACTACATTGTTCTGTTTGGACACTGAGGAATACAGTAGATGGACTGGCTATTAGAAGATCCTTCCAAGTCCTTGTAAAAAATATGCTGGTTTAAATGTATCTCTACTGTATGATGATGAATCAATGGTTGATGTGAGAGGGATATGTACCTGCAATAACATGGAATGTGCCATCACACAGGTTTTGTTGAGGTGTCACAGATGCACTGTAGTCACCTAACCCATCATTCACATGGACCTCCACCTGAGATTCAGAGCAAAAATTATATTCCAAAGTTTTCCACACATTTCAATATACTTCAGGCTTACACAGTATCCAACTCCACAGTCCCATATACATGTTGATGAGGTTTAAAATAACCTTGTTTTTCCTCATGAAGACACTTAGGCTGTTCCTATGACGACCCCTGGCATGGAAGAGGAGACCTGTAGTGTTCCGTGGGCGAGCCTCAAAGGTCAGCTCAAAACGGGAGCCCACAGTAAAGAACTTATCTAAAACACAAAGTATCTTTGTCAGAGTTACTGGATGAATGAGATGATTAGTTAAAGCAATATTGCTCACAACTAAGACACCACATGTTAATGACTATATAAAGTCCACACCTAAGACCACATGCCCTGTGCCAGCAAAGTATGCCCCAGTCTCTGTTGCCCCATCAAAGCAGGGCGGGGCCCCGTGATTGGCGGCTGGTTCACCAACCAGAACATTGTACACTTTGAAATGGCGTATACAGCCAGTCACACTCTTCTTGGGAAGAGAGCCACCCTGAGAGAGATACAGATGGACATAATTTTAAAACCAAGCACACATTTTCCAGGATGTAAATATAGATGTCATAGTAAATATGGTAATTATGCACCAGATACAAACCTACAGGAGAATCACAATCACACCCTCACATTGGGTTGTGTCTGGTTTGTTTAGACGCCATTACAGTCTGTGTGTCTGCTTGCTTACCTGAGCCCAAGAGGTTTTGGAGGCAGGGTCACTGCCCAGATAGACCGGGTTCTGCAGGGCTAAGAAGGAACCCTCCTCTGCAGGTAGAATACCATCAGGCACACGGAAACCATCCACGACCAGGTGGAAAGTGTTCTTCTCCACACTGACCATTACCTGCACACAGACAGGCCATGCAGGCGCTTATCAACTACTTTACACTTATAAATCTCTCAGCTGTGGCTGTGAGGTACAGTGTACATTTTGCTCTATTTAGAATGACCTGAAACTAACAATGATTATTATGACTGCATTTAATTATCTTAATATTGAGACCTGATATCTCAACAGTTATTAGACAGCTTACTGTATGCCATCTTCCATCGTTGCTCTTTTTCTTGTTGTGGATGACTCTGTTCTTCCCCAATGAGAGTTTGATCTTGCCGTTGGTCATGTACAGAGAGACTTGGGAGATGTCTCCGTTCCCTGAGACATGGAGCAACAGCCCCTCAGATGACCTGGTTCTGATCTCCAGGGAGAAGTGAGGCCTAGCAAGAGGAACAAGCAAGCCACAGATTTAGAATTGGATTGTCTGTTTTCATAGGTCTTATAACGGGTAAATAATAGAAAAATAAATCTGCAGAGAATGTTTTTTTTTAATGGAATGTGGATACGAGGACCAGCATTTGACCTACTGTACCTGAAATTAAGTTCTTCAGGTGCGATGATGTAACTGAGCCAACTAGCAGCCCCAGTTAGCTGGTAGGCCTGGGGGTCAGACACTTTGGGCAGTCTGCACTCAGTATGCACAGCACCAGATCTCTTCAGCCAGATAGAGGGGAGTGGGGGAGAGGATACACATTAGTAATGTACCAATACAGTAATTCTCTATTCTTGTGTAGTTACTTTGTAATTATTGTATTATACAATTGTATTACATAGTAATACAATGACAAAATGATCAGTACTGACATGAATAATAAAGGACCAGTTCACTTCAGCATTACAGGCCTGTAAAATATTTCAGAGAAAATTTGATTTGGATATTTTGAAGTTATCTCTTCGCTATTTTAGACGTTTGCGCTGGAAGACCAAACCAAAGTTACACCCCTGTCGCTTGAGTGAGAACCTAAAACTTTACAGGAAAATGAAAAGGGCCAACATATCCCTTACTGCACACTTTTACCATGAATAGCCTGATGGTTAACATATGCTTGAATCAACTTTGGAAAGTATTCCCATACTCACTGGTTTGGGTTTCTTGGGCCTCTCTTGAAGACCTGCTGGCTCCCATATGGCCTGAGGAGGGGGCTGTAGTCTGCACATCCCCAGGATCACATCTCCCTTCTGGGTGAACGAGCTGAAGTCAGCAGGAATAAAGATTTCTTCAGGCCTGTGTCAGAGCACAAACAGATACAATCACAAAAAGCACATCATCAGTTATTTTTACTTTCCACAACTGACTTAATTAATTAGAGAAAACACTGTAGCTAATAATAATTTAAACACATTTAAATGTTTTTTTTTTATTTTTACGTTTTAGTCGTTTAGCAGACGCTCTTATTCAGAGTGACTTACAGTCTGTGCATTGATCTTAACCTAGCTAGATGAGACAACCACATATCTCAGTCGTAGTAAGTACATTTTTCCTCAAATTGTCACAAATTGGAATGATCACAATGTTGAATCATAATATCACCTCATAGAAGTTGAGTTTTTCACATTTTTTACCGTTATAACTATAGTGTGACAATAGTGTGACCATAGTGTTGCATTTTTGAATCAGACCTCCTGATATGAAGGTTAGCCAGGCAGCCCCTGAAGGTCTCTCCTCCCAACACAACCTGATGTTCATTGGGCTTGTCTTGGGGGGAGGATTGATGTTGGCCCAAATCACCGTTATCAACCCTCAACTCCAATCTGAGGAAATCACAGCGCTTTTGTTATGTCTGTCTGTGGGTGTGTGGAACAAACCAACAATAACATTGTAGAGTGTATTTCAATTTCAGATGAGAAACATCTCTGCACAGCTTGACCAATGAAAATAAAAATGCCTTACCGTGTGCCATTCCTTAATGCAGTCAAGTAGTGCCATCTTCCATCGTTGTATGTCTTGGTAGACTTCAAGGCATTTTCATCAAAGTTAAACATCACATAGCCATCAACCAATGAGAGCTGGTATCCATGACGCTGATCGATAAAGAAATGGTGTGATGATATTCTTTACAAAAAGTGTATAATTCTGAAACAAAACTGTTAAATTCATTTTGATAACTAATTTTGATCCTTTTACTAGTGTTTGAGGTTAAAATATGACACACAGAGAGCAGCCTTTGAATGAGGCTCTCTGTGAGAGACTCTTCAACCATTATTGAATAGTGGACTGACCTCTTCGCTGGTCCTGAGAAGAACACCTTTATTCTCCATGGTCCTGAACCCCAACGAAACCATGGCCACAGGAGTGGTCCAGAAATCCTGTGGGTCCACTGAGAGGGAGCCACCAGGGTGGAAAGTAGCCTCACGAACACCCTGAAAAGAAAATACATTGTACATTAAAATTCTAGAACTAGAACATCCTCCACATTGTGCAGTCTGAAATGTATTTACAAAATGAGAGACGGTTTACCAAAAGCGAGGTTGGGCATCCAACACTGACACCAATTGTCGTGTTAAACTCAATCTCCTTAGATTGTAAAATCACATTATCTATACATCCTCTGAATGGTGGGGTTGTGACATTATCTCTGAAAGAAAAGACATGACATGGATAATTGTATAATTGACATTCCAGGAAAATGCATGTATCCCTTGCAAGAGATTATGACAGAAAGCCTATTTACAGAGTTTGTACCTTTCTCTTATTGAAGCTGGTAGACCCCCAATGTAGAATTGTTTTAAACCTTCCATGATGTTGTCTATTTTGACAATCTCAGTTTGTACTCCAGCCACATGTACTTTAAATGTTGTATCCATGACTATTACAAAGTGTTCATCCTAAGAGAGAAAGCAGAACTTTAAAAAAAAGTTTATGCAGATAAAACTAAACCGTACAGTATGTCAATGATACTATCTTACATTGAGTGAAACTTTTCTAGTACTCTTGGCATTGAGGACTTGGGTGCCTTGTCTTCCCTGCAGCACAACATAACCTCTCTCGACAGTAACACTAGTGTACGAATCCTGTGAAATACAACAAACAAGTGAATGAAGCAACATATTTATGAAGACATTGCTCTACACACACCAACCATAAAATCTCAATAAGGACTGCATTTATCCATGTCCAACTGCAATACATTGATGTTCCTGTATCTTCTTGATTAAATTGTAAGCTTGATTGATTACCAGACTTACAATGTAAACCAGATAGTTCATTCATTTGAATGTACTAATTATTCAATTGTTTCTGTGTGTGATTCTGAATTCATATTTTTAACTGATATCAGATATATGAATGGACAAAATATACATACCTCATTTCCTTTATAAAACAGTAAAGCATTCTCCACCTGGCTGTTTGTGTGGAACTTGAGCACTCCTCTTTTCGGGGTTTCAATTTCTTTAATGTCCGTAACCAAACCGTAACCAGTGCCGTCAAAATAATAAGGCACTGTTAACTGTAGACTATCACTAACCCTGAAAGAAGGAAGGAATTGCATGATACATTCTGACACTGAAGCAGAAAGATGTTTTTTTCATGTATGGTCATGGTACAGAGCATAACAGGCTAAATTAGAACATGTGGACAGCATTCACCATTCTGTACAGTATGGCATCTTTTATAGATCTATAATCAAGGTGATGGTCCTTTTTGTTGGTTCTTACTTTATATATGACTGTTTGTCTACGTTGATGGCATTCTTGAAGTTGTACAGACTAAAGAATTGATCATTGATAGTAGACAGTTTGATGGCTCCACAGTATTTGGGGTAGCGCAGCTCCACTGGAGGCTAATGAGAGAAGGGCATAATGAAATAAAACAATACTTGAATAGGGAGAATATGACTGGTCTGGTCCCGCTGATGTCTACAGGGTACTTCTGTATTCAACAATCAACAATGAGCATGATGCAGAAGCACAGAACACCTGGGAGGCAAAGGGATAGAGGAATGTAATTACAGTGAAGGCATCAGGATAACCGCCTACGTAGAAGACCACACTGTTGGTGTCCAGGTTGAGGAGGCCAACTGTCGTGTTGGGCCGGTTACTCTCCTTAGACACTTCGACAGACTGTGATGGGAACCTGTGTGTGAGACTGAGCTCAGCATCTTGGTAAACTCTAGAGAAATAGGAGACAAACACAGTGGGGATGACAAGGGAGCTGTCTCCATCATGGGCAAACTGTCCCATGTCATCAAGTTAGTATCAAATCCAGAAAAATTCCTCAGAGGTGTACCTGTTAAAGACGACCTTGTCAAAAACAGTGGAGTTCACTTTGGTTCTAGTTATGTGGTCGGTGTTCAACTCATGTATGACTCCACCCAGCTTGTATACACAGCGGAGAGTGTTATTCTTTACAGCCATTCCAATGAAGTCTTTGGATGACTGGAACGGGGGGAAACAAGCCATAAATGAAAAGTAAAAAAATACTGAACATCTCCGATACAAAATGTATCAAAATAATTAGGGAATCAATTGAAATTCCAAGATTAACGCTCGAGGATATTACGACTACACTATTTACTCAAAATGTCCCACTTACGTCCATGTTGCCGAGATAGAGCACAAAGAGGTTTCTGTCATCCTGTGTGTTCTGTCTGCGCCTACGGCTGCGGTCCCCTCTAGTGGGCTTGGTCTCCTGGCGGTTGAGAAGAAGTTCAGCAGCTGTAAACGCCTTCAAATCCTCAACATTGCTGGGGGGGCGGAGCTCAATGTAACCCTTCCCATTGAAGGTCATGCCGACAGAGAGCTGGGGAGACACACCAAGAGAGGAATAATGGACATTCAATATGACAGATACAGCCAGTCTAAAAGGCCTAAGAAAAATAGTGTAGTGGTTGGAGTGATCACGTTTGGTCAAGAAAGGACAAAGGTTCACAGGAAAACGATCAAAATAGAATGAATAATCTAGAGTATTTAGGTTAGATGTGGTGTCACCCTTTTGACAATGTCTCTGGCCTCCTCTATCACATCCTTGATTCTCCTGATGCTGTCTGTCATACTGACACTAGGGAGAGCCTGGGAGCACAGGTTTTGCACCCTGCTGAGGTTGTCTTCCATAGTAGGCCATGTCTCGTTCAATTTCTTCACTGTACCAGTCAGGAGAGAAAGAAAAACAGCTCCAATCAACTATTTTCTTTTCACTTTCCCTTTGTATCATTAATTCAAATTCAATTCAAGAATCTAAAGTTGGATTTGAATTTAAAGAGTAAAAAGGCAGAATTTAGATTAGAATTAGAAGGGTCATTTCAATACCATGACAGGATAAATGTACTGTGTGTCAGACATGAGTACTTACATTCATTGTCAGCCTCATCGAGCACACTGCCAATGTTTGAACTGACATTAGGAAGCCTTATATGTCCCCAGCTGATATTATTTAGTCTGTCTGTTACTTCATTGACTGTGTTATTGGCAGCGTTGACAGTTGCTTTGGCAGAGTCTATGAGCTTCCCAATGTCATCTGAAACACAAACAAATAGTGTACGTGAATAACATAAGTATGGTCACGTTGTGGCACAGAATGTGTAAACTGTCATTCTCATCAATTCCATGGCGTCGTTATTAAAACACAAGCATAATCTTTCATCTTGTATACACAAACCTCTTTGAATCTCTTTAAGATTCTCTGTAACTGCAAGAGCATCTTTTCTCAGCATCTCTCTTTTGTTCTTGGTCTGACCAACACGTTGCTTGTGGTTGTCAACTTTGGCTGAGGTCTCTGTGTGTAAAAAAGAAATGTTGGGGATAAGTGGTAATATATGATAAGATAATAACAGAAGGAGATATCAGAAGGAGATATCAGAAGGAGACAACGGAATGTGTTTTATCGAGGGCATACAGTATACTGCAGTGTGTTTTGGCCTCCAACAAAATCGTTAACAAGTTCAAAGTGCATAGCTTTCTTCAACATCATGCAACAAAGCCTTTGGCTCATATAATGTCCTGGAAGGATTGAGAAGGGGTCAACAACATGATACATTCTTGTTTCTATTGTAGCTTTAGTGTCGTTAGAAAAGCAAATATTTGGATGATTACTACACCTCTGAGGTTCTTCTCAGCATTCATGGCCTCTGTCAGTAAGCTACTTGCATTATGCTTTAGTTCCTCAGACCTGTTGGTCAGACCTTGCTCCTCCACATCCTGAAACATATAAAAGTTACTGGAGATATGTGACATACTTATTGATTGTATGTTAACTGGATTTTCAATGTTGTTGTGAATTTGAAGTTAACGGTGGCTGTAGCATCCAGACCAGTATAATAATCACCTTCAGAGCTTTGTCGGATGCCTCTTTGGATTGGTTGGCCGCCATCTCTGCCTCTTCAATGGCTTTTATGATGCTGCTGTAGGCTCCGATGCTTTCTGAAGCATGCTGCAGGTCAGAGCTGTTGGTGGCATTATGCACTGCCCTGCAATAACAAGGAATACAGTGCTCACAGTGGCCCATACTAGCCCATAAAGACACGAACACACAAAGGTCTCAACATAGGACACGTCAGTGGGGTATAAAGAAGTAGGCCCCCAACCTAATGACCTTACTCTGTCAACCTACATTTGTAGTTCCATTGCCAGTCTGTTTAGTTCCTCTGCATGCTCCTCTGCCATGATGACAATGCCCTCTTTCTGTTTTGCTTTAGCGATATCATTTAGCCTCTTGGTTAGATTGGGCTTGGCTCCGTCTATCTCGGCTGCAAGGTGCTCGTATTCCTGAAAGATTTAAATGATATTTTGAATGCCTCCTTCACAACAAGAGAGATAGGAATTTCCACTGGAAACAATTTGAATTCATCTGCTTCATACCTTTTTCATCTCCTTCATCATTTCCAAAAGGCCTGTGATATTCTTCAGTTTATCTTTGGTCATATTCATTTCAGGAAGGACTGAATCACGTTTCCTCTCCAGCTCACCTCTAAGTTGCTAGAAAATATACATATAGAGAGAAAACAGTGATTACCCCTTGTCAAACACAGAAACTTGAGACATGATTTGGTATTTGTCATGTTCAGAAAAAGGAGAGAACATTTTTTGTATTGTATCCGAGATCTACAACATATCTCACAGATTTTACACTTCAGTGTTTGACATTACCGTCAGGATTCTTAGGAAGTCAGTACTGTTGAAGTTGAGGCTCCGTGTCATGTTAACCATATTGTCTGCTTCTGCCACAGCCACGGCCAGATCACTCAACGCAGAGACCGATGTCATCAGGGACTCTGCCGTCTCATTGGCTACAGCCTGGTTGTCATCTAATGGAGCTGCCATATTGTTCTTGATGAAGTCCAAGACTGAGAGAGACACATGCATTACACTTTGCATTGTGAATCATATCTATCATACACAGTGAGTCAAGAATTTGTGTCACATTGATAATGTATAACATTTATTATTCAATAGTGTGATCATTTAAGTGCTGCCCTGTACTGTAAGTGACTATAGACGAAGCCAAAAGCCCCCTGTCTCACGTTTGTGAGCATCCTCTTGCTCCCTGGCAGCCTTCTCTGTTTGGTTACTGCAGCCAAGCTGTCTCATCTCCTTCACCATGCGCTGCACCACCTTCATCATCCTGGCTACCTCCTCCACTCCCACAGTGATGTTGGTTACACTAGAATTAGCCTCACTCAGCTGTCGAAGGAGATCTGAGAGGGGAAAAAGACAGGTGGGGATTATCATTGACGTATCATTATATTATCATTTTGAAACACTCTCAATAACAGTATACCTTCTATATTCATTAGAAGATCTTGAGCTTCAGGGATAAAATCCTCGGCTCTCTGTTTGGTTTGGATCACTTTCACCAAGACATTGTCAGCACCTGAGAGAGAGTAACTTGCCTAGAGAGAATAAGATCACACAAGTAAAAAGGATATAGTTTTTCTGTAAAATAACGGATTACATCTGACATCTGATTATGGATAGCAGGCCTCAGGCACCTTGTCTTCCAGTAGGCTTATGTCCTGATCCAGACTCATAACTTCTGCTTCCAGAAGATTGACCTTTGGACCCTGAGCATCCACAGTAGTGCTGTACCTTCCAACCAGAGCCTGCAAGAGTATACCAGAGGGGAGTGATCATCTTGTTAAATTGTGTACATTATACACCATTTGGTGTTCAAATATATAGAGCGCCTCAGTAAGACTGTGTTAAATGACCTTTGTTTCATTAATGGCACCTTCCAGCTGGTTAATGTTGGCAGGCGAGCTGTTGGAACCAATGCCCTGAAGCTGCTGCCTTAGCAATTCCAGCCCATCATCCATATTTTCCAAATCATTCAGTAAGGCCTGAGTACAGCTGTCACACTCTGACCACAAAGAGAGGAAGAGCAGATTTTTTAGTTAGGTCTAATAGGATGAGAGGAAATGCAATATGAATCATGCTGGCAACAACAGACCATAAATAGCTCACTATACATTGAGAATGTTTATTACTGTGTGCTTCACAAACCTATGCACTGGTCATCTGTGCCGGGATCATCAGGCTTCTTACACTCTAGAGACAGAAGACACAGTGAGCAACAGTTATACCAAATCTACAATAAGACAAACTATTATCAGCATGACATTTCTTGAAGGCATTTCTTCAATCTATAGCCTATAGCTTTATCGTTATATAGGAGGCATCCTGTTTTAATTCATAGATCATTTTCTCTATTGTTGCACGGCTGAAGTGGGTCCTGAGCTTACTTCCAGTCAGATAGTCACAGGTACTGGTAGCATCACAGTGGCATCGCTGGCACCTGCCTCCATATATCATTGGGTTACCATAGTAATCAGGGGCACACCTGCCAGATTGGAGGACGAAGAGGAGAGGAAAGTTCTAGACTTTTGTTATAAATATATTTACGGTAAGATGACGTTGACATTTTTATATGTACTGTAAAAAGCACATAAACACACCTCTCACATCTGGTTCCAGTGTAGCCAGGTTTGCACAAACATTCGATTTCATTTGCACCAATATCCAGACATGCTACTGCAAAACTACACAAAGAGAAAAAAATGCTTTTGAGTACCAAATGGTAATTACATGTTTCATCCAATATTTTATCTGGGGAACGTAAAACCAAGTGTGCTCACATAGCTACCTGTACATTAACAGAATGTATGGACATATAGAAACTGACTTGTTGGCTCTGAAGGGACATGGACACCCACGGCAGGTATTTTGGGCAGCATTGCCGTAGTAACCTTCCTTGCAGCGCTCACATCGATCCCCATCAGTATTGTACTGACAGTTCTGGAAAATAAAGTGTTCTCTCTGTTTATGACTGAAGCTCGTGGAATGTTGGGTGTATGGTTCATGATGTCGTAGCACAGTACTGAGAGTTAGTCAAGTCTGGCATAAAAACTCATCTGTGGATACGACTTATATCCATCTGGATCAGCATGGGTTAGAAAAATTGCATATGTTTACCTAATTGGTGAGTCAGGAGAAACCTATCCTGCTATGTGTGTGTGCGTACGTACCCCACTGGGTACAGACATCATTTCAAGGTCTAGTTTTGATTTACATTTAGTTGATTTGTCAACTAACGTGAATTCAGTGTGATATCAACAAAAAAATTCACCATGTCATTGGATTTAGGTTAAAAGGTGGGTGAAAACAAAGACGAAGTTCCTTTATGTTGATTGCTTTTTGAAAATCCAATCCGTTTTCGACGTTGATTCAACATCATCACATTGAATTTTGTTGTTGAAATTACATGGGAAAAAAGGTTGATTTAACCAGTTTTTGCCCAGTGGGACCAATTAAGGCTGCTGAGGGTGCTGCGGCACCCCTGATAAATCACTTTTTTTATAGACACAGAGAGAGAGAAACCCACCAGACATCTCCCTGTTTGCTCGTCACATTCATTAGACAGGCTGTTACAGTTGCAGGGTACACACTGGCCCCTATGAGGCCCTGTCCTCTCGCTGTAGTATCCAGGGCCACACCTCTGTATGGAGGGGAAAAGTCAGATTAGGTAAGGCAGCCTTTTGAATGCAAAGTGTCTTATCAAAAAAGTTCAAATAGAAAATATAGATCAGTTTTGGTCAATAATAACAGTACTATAGTGCTACGTGTTTCGGCCCATCCTGGACTTTTTATTTAGCACATTCTTCAAGTGAAGAAGGCTTGGACTGGCAGAAAAAAAAGAAAAAAGAAAGAAAGGTGAAACAAGACCCTAGTCAGGAGGACATACACTGTTTATCTGCTATCTTGCTATCCATAATAATTAATTAAATGTAAATATGGACCTGCAAAGCAACCCATTTTGTGTAAGTTGCTCAGACACATTTGTGTTGTGAAAATTCCAGAGATTTCAATACAAAACCATTGCTTGTTTGTGTTGTAAATCAAGGTGTGGTATATTCTACCACTAAATCAACACATGAGCAAAGAACAATGGGGAACATTTGAGGACACAAGACCTGGGTTCAAGTACTATTTCATATATTTCAATTTCTTTTCAATTCATTTGAAAACAAGTTTTTGGATAACCTGTATTTGAAAAAACAAGTAGTTGAATATTGGAATGCGTTTGGAAATACACTTGGAATGTATTTGGAAATACTCAAATACACGGACTCAAATACACTCCCATACACTTAACTCAGGTATTTGAAAATAGTATTTGAAATAAGTATTTGAAAATACTTTCAAATGCGATTTGGTCTACTATTTGTTTTGCTTTCAAATAACCATTCAAATACTAAAATAAAAGTATTATTTTGGGATGTGTATTTGAACATGGTCAAATACACAGAAAAAAGTGTTTACAGTGCCTTAAAAAAGTATTCACACTCCTTGACTTTTTCCACATTTTGCTGAGTTTAAAATGTATTCAATTGAGATTTATTGTCATTGGCCTACACACGGTTGGAAACTGACTAATTGACTTAAACACGTTTTAGTATGTTTATAACTATATAAGTGGCCTAGTGATCAATGTGTTATCGGTTTGATGGAATGATCTATGTACAATGGTATTTGGCCAGAGGGAAGGTAAACAGGGGGCCTGTCCATAAGGGTGGGATAGGAGACACATGCTAGAGCTGATAGATCATAATATATCTTATATCTTAACATGTTTTCTATCATTATATTTTATCAATATTTTTTCTAGCATTATATTATCTTAGTATGAATTGATGGCTAATTTCATAGAATAGAAAGAAGTGTTGGCTCTGTGTATGAGAACAGCAATTATGTAGTGGACTGACTCCCTAACCTCAAGGCCTCTCCTGGCCGATAAGAAGAACGGTGAGCTCCGGGGAGGAGTACTAGGGTTCTGGAGTGATAACACCACCTGCCCAGCAACATCCTAGACACAGAAGGGGGGTCTGTTTGGGAAGGAGGTTATAAATAGATGTGCTTGAGACTTCATATGTTGTCTTTGCAGCTGTATGCTTTCTTCTGAGTCTTAGAACTTACCCCATAATGTCAAAGTCAAATTATGTTTAATGTTTTATTTTTTACAAATGAATAAGAAATGTAATGCTGAAATGTCTTGAGTCAATAAGTATTCAAATGAGCTTAACAAGTAGAATAGTAAGTTGCATGGACTCACTCTGTTTGCAGTAATAGTTTTTAACATGATTTTTTAAATACTAGCTCATCTCTGTACCCCACACATACAATTATCTGTAAGGTCCTTCAGTCGAGCAGTGAATTTCAAACACAAATTCAAGCACAAAGACCAGGGAGGTTTTCAAATGCCTCGCAAAAAAAAAAAAAAAAGCATGGTGAAGTTATTAATTTCACTTTGGATTGTGTATCAATACACCCAGTCACTACAAAGATACAGGCGTCCTTCATAACTCAGTTGCCAGAAGGAAACTGCTCAGGGATTTCACCATGAGGCCCATGGCGGCTTTAAAACAGTTACAGAATTGAATGGCTCTGAGAAAACTGAGGATGGCTCAACAACATTGTAGGTACTCCACAATACAAACCTAATTGACAGAGTGAAAGCCTGTACAGAATTCAAAAATTCCAAAACTTGCAAAAAGGCACTAAAGTAATACTGCAAATAAATGTGGTAAAGCAATTAACTTTTTGACCTGAATAAAAAGTATTATTGTAACGTCTGCATCCAACTCACACTCTCAAACACGTAGATCCCCTGAACAAAGCTCACTTTCCAGCCCACTTTCAAGCTCACATTATCAAACACATAGAGCCCCTAAACGCAGCTCACTCTCCAGATCCCAATGACCTGAATTCTGAACACCTGTTCACACACCTCTATGTCATTATCACACTCTATTTAGTTCAGTTCTTTGCACCCCATCAATGCGAGGTGTTGTGTGTTTTGTGACACACTTCTATTCGGAGCCCTGGTTTTCCTGTAATTTACTCCTCCCGTGTATGATAGTTTTTGCCTGTCTCACTAACGAAGCTTTTTGCCTATTCCCTGCCTGTACTTTAGCCTATTGGATTTTCTGTTACCAACCTCTTGCCTGATCTCCCGGACGACGTTACTAGCCTTTTCCCTGCCTGTACTGTTGCCTTTTTGGATCCCCTGTATATGACCTTCTGCCTGTCCCTGGACCCAGCTTCCTGCCTCCTGCTGTGGTCCTTTACAATAAACACCTGCTGTGCCCTGCGCTTGAAACCAGATCTCTGTCTCCCATTGTGTTCATTACAGTTATGTTTGGGGCAAATCAAATCCAACACAGCAAGTGTTCAGGCAAGACCTGAAAATGGTTGTCTAGCAATGATCAACAACCAATTTCACAGAGCTTGAACCATTTTGAAAAGAATAATGAGCAAATGTTGCACAATCCAGGTGTGGAAATCTCTTAGAGGCATACCCAGAAAGACCGACAGCTGTAATGTCTGCCAAAGGTGTTTCTAACATGTATTGGATGAATACTTATCTAATCAAGATATATTAGTGTTTTATTTTTCATATCATTTTTTTCTAATGTTAAAATGTTTCTTCCACTTTGACATTACAGAGCATTTTGTGTACATTGTTGACAGAAAATGACAATTAAATCCATTTTAATCCCACTTTGTAACTAAACAAAATGTGGAAAAAGTCAAGGGGAGTGAATACTTCCTGAAGGCACTGTAAATAACAAATACTCAAATACAGCTTCTGTGTCTAGACCAGCCTATTATCACCAGACAGAATGTGATTGATATTATATTGTAGGATAATGTAATATTGTGAACAGTATAGATATTTTAAATGCATTATAGTATTGTACTGTGCTGTGATTGAGTGAATGTACACTACCGTTGAAAAGTTTGGGGTCACTTAGAAATGTCCTCGTTTTTGAAGGAAAAGCTCATTTTTTGTCTGTTAAAATAACATCAAATTGATCAGTAATACAGTGTAGACATTGTTAATGTTGTAAATTACTATTGTAGCTGGAAACGGACTATTTTTTTAAATGGAATATCTGCATAGGCATACAGAGGAACAGTATCAGCAACCATCACTCCTGTGTTCCGATTGCACATTGTGTTACCTAATCCAAGTTAATAATTTTAAAAGGCAAATTTATCATTAGAAAACCCTTTTGCAATTATGATAGCATAGCTAAAAACTGTTGTTCTGATTAAAGAAGCAATAAAACTGGCCTTCTTTTGACTAGTTGAGTATCTGGAGCATCAGCATTTGTGGGTTCGATTGCAGGCTCAAAATGGCCAGAAACAAAGACCTTTCTTCTGAAACCTGTCAGACTATTCTTGTTCTGAGAAATGAAGGTTATTCTATGCAAGAAATTGCCAAGAAACTGAAGATCTTGTACAACTCTGTGTACTACTCCCTTCACAGAAGAGTGCAAACTAGCTCTAACCAGAGTGGAAAGAGGAGTGGGAGACCCTGGTGCACAACTGAGAAAGAGGACAAGTACATTAGAGTGTCTAGGTTGAGAAACAGACACCTCACAAGTCCTCAACTGGCAGCTTCATTAAATAGTACCCGCAAAACACCAGTCTCAACGTCAACAGTGAAGAGGCGACTCTGGGATGCTGTGTCTGTGCTCTTTTAACCATCTTAATCTTTTATTTTTATTGGCCAGTCTGAGATATGGCTTTTTCATTGCAACTTTTTCTTTGCAACTCTGCCTAGATGGCCAGCATCCGCCTGTTGACATTGAGACTAGTGTTTTGACCCCAAACTTTTGAGCGGTAGTGTATGTTTGGATATTTCATAATGATTATATTCCAAAGTACGGTACTGCTATAACCCTGTGATAAGAACCTATGACATTCTTATGTGAGAAAACCCAATGAAGTTCATATCATAACTGCATTTAAAAAAATATTCAAATAGACATGTATTTGAACCCAGATCTGAAGTATAAAAGTGCTGTTGTCTGGACCTTTTGCTCCCTTTTGAGAGGAATCAATAAATATTTTTAGATTTTTGAAGTCACTCTCCCTTTGTCTGTGTACCCTGTGATCTGTGTGCATCACATTAATACATTTTTCGATTTTTGTTGTTCGACACAAACTTAAACCTCCATTAGTAGTTGAAAATAGCAGGCAAATTGGTTTATTTTGCATGCTCTATTATTTAGCCCTGAATTACCTGGGTGATGGCTCCAGCTGACTGGTTGTTGAATGAGGTGTCACAGTACTTCCTAGGGATCCTGGGGTGCCCTTTGTGCCAAGGATCCTTACCACTCTGGTGGTTCTGAGACAGATAGTCATACCTACAGTTTGGATGTCTCTGTGGTGCTCCCTGGCCATCTGTGCAGGGGCCAAATAAAGCACACCACAACAATAATCCCCATACTCCTCCAAACCAGAAAACAGTTCCTTGTGACATTTTAATACGTCTGCAGAACAGCAAAACTATCTCCCTCACTGTTGAGGAGCTTGGTTGTGGGAACTATGAGAGCTAAATACCTAGGAGCTCCTCCCTCTGTAAGCCCAGGGCCAGATAGAATGTCCCTATAAAGACAGACTGATATACATAAAGGAAGACTGAGCATACAGTGTGTTTAGTTTGGTGTGAACATGCTGAGGTTCAAAGATCACCTGGGTACCACTCCCTTTTCTTCAAATGTGTTTGTGGAACAGTAAGTTGGCATGGCATACATAGTATTTGTACTCTGTACCATAGGTCACGTTTAACAATTGTAAAACTATGGAAGGTGTAAACCTATGAACCGGGTGAACTGGATAACAGTATAATACAAGGAACTCAAAGACAATCTACAGTCTAGCGTTGCTTACACACTGATTATGTTCCCAATCCTACGTGGGAACATCAAGACTGTTAGACATTCTGGCAGATTGAAAGGACTTTCTCAAGATGCCTCGGTGTGCAAGGAAATACCTTCAAATTCAACACAAGCCAACAGATACCTTGATGCCTCGCTGTGCAAGGAAATACCTTCAAATTCATCACAAGCCGTCAGATATCTTGATGCACAATATCTAGTGCTATATCCAGTCCTGAATTCAATCCAAAACGTTCAAAGGAACATCAAATTCTAGACCAGCCTGACACAGTTGGTCAAAATCTAAAAACAATCGCAGTCAAATGTCAATTCAATTGAACTTTATTCTCTATCCCAGTGCAATACAGGCATAGCATTGCTCAGAGTAATACAGTATAGAAGACAGAATACTTGATACCATCACCCCCACAAAAACCCCCACTTTTTATTAACCTCTGACAACCTATCCAACACCAAGATTATGTGTTCTGTCTCTGACACTTTATCACTTATGTGGTTCATAAAATAGGATACAGAGCGTAGCTTGCGATGCCACAAGTGTTACTGCCATTCCGGATCATTCGCATGTAGCCACCCTCTCCCCATGCAGTACCCCAGCTGGGAAGAAAAGGAAAACATGCATAGATTTATGTACAACAAATGTCTTACATATATGTATATGAAAAAGTAACCAAATGATTTTATTTTGTTAGAATGTAAACCATGTTACTCCCACCAGTGATTCACCCACCTGTTTTTGATTATCCAATAGTCTTGCCCCCCTTCAGAGCCATAGCCAACCAGCAGCACCGCATGACTGAGGTTGTTGGGGTTACAGCTTGGCTCCTCATATATTCCTGTTAGACCAATAATAGCCCTGGTTACAATGAGGCAAACTCAGACAGGGCAAATGCATTTTTAAAAACGGACTAAAAAACCTTTATACAAGTTAATATATACATTCATGGGAAACAAAACACTACATTTAGCTGTCCACCACCGTCAAAGAATTCGGTGAAGGCCAACCTGAACTGTAGAACATGAAGCTTGGGTGATCTGCATCCACAGCGATGGTGATTGGGCCAATGGTTGCCACAGCGTCAGCCAGGGCCTGCTCATCTCCAGAGGGTATGAACCTGTAATCAGTGATGCTGGCAACTGACTGACTGCTGTCGTAGAAACAGGGTTGGGTGTCCTAGAAATACAGAAATGTGTTTTATCCTCAGCCATTGTACTTCTTAAATCATGTTGCTATTAACATTATGTAACATTGGTGTACATGGTCAGGGATGTCCCCAGTCAGACTCTTACCACTGATGTGTAGGGGTAGGTGTCTGTGGACTGAAGCCCATTCTGAACCACATAATTATAGGCATTAGCCATCCAGGCCCCACTGCAGCCATATGTGCCGTAGGGCTTGGAGCAGTCCACAAGGTTCTGCTCACTCAAGGACACCAGTTGACCTGTCCTCTTGAACATTTGTCCCTCGATGGCCCCCGTAGTGCTAAAGGCCCAGCAGGAGCCACAATAGCCCTGTGAAATCAATAGACAGCATGAATTTAAAATCCCTTCCTAGTTTGCACTGATATTCTACTTACAGAATTTTTTAAAGCAAAGCCTCACCTGGTCTTTGACCTCAGTGACATAGCCCATGGCTCTGTAGTCAACGGTAACAGACCCTAACTTCTGAGCACTGGCACGTAGCTTTCGAGCTGATGCATTCTTCCCTCTTTTCTTTATTTTGCTATTTATCATGGCACCTTGCAAACGTTTGTATTCGTGCCTTGTCTACGCATTGGAGAGAGAGAAATTCCAAAGTGATTTAGTATGAAATGTATGAAGGAATCAATGAATAATGGGAAAATACTGTTTCAATACACGTCAATGAGAACAATCTCTCATAATGTATACAAATGAACAGAAGTTAGAACTTAAAAGGGAATGTTGCAGCTCTCAGTGAGAATTGCTCTAAGTGGACCATTATAAGTCATTCACAGAAGTACCTTGGACTATAACATCCTGTAGAAGTGAAGATGATGATGGTCACTTACCAGGTCCCCATATTTATTCATGGCCATGGTGAACATCTTTGTCCCTCTGAGAAAACTGTTATTATTCTCATCAATCACTCTCATGTTGTCGTCCCATATGGCCTTCCTCTCAATGTCATCCCGCTTCAGGAAAGAACAGAATGAACAAACAAATAAAGTAGTTGATTATTGTTAAGGTGTGTGTCTGGGAGGGAGGGAATGACTTCCTAAATATTTACAATACATCTTCATGTAGGCAGATTACTAGCCTACAGTAACTATTGGGATGTGGTTTTTTATACAGTATGTGTGTATGAGTGTGTGTATAAAATAACATCTAACCTTCTCGTCGTAGGATACACCGTTGCTCCTCTTCCATGTTTGCCACTCTGATGGCTCTTGCACCTCCTCGTCTGAGTCTGACGCCACGTGGAGAGGATCAGACAGGAGGAGAGAGAGCAGCACAGCTCTCCCCATGAGGCTGGCCCATTGGACTGGGAGGATGGATGATCAGAGTAAAGTGTTTCACCAAATGTATTGTGTTCTGTTGTAAACTACTTTGCTGCAATTTATACCATATTAGATAGAGAATTATATGGAAACACGATAAATGCTCTGCAATTCTGAATGTCATGTTATTAAAACAATGCAATCATGATAAGAAATTAGGCTAAATAAATGTCAATAACCTGGGACTCACCTGATGGAAAGTTGGGCTGTCTTGTCTTCATGTTCTGAGACTAACTCTACACTCTGACCATGACTGGTCATCACCCCCTCTTTTATTGCCTGTGATGGAGGGTGTGCTCCCCTTGGGCCTGTCTGAAACCCCATCACCAACACACAAGAGGGAGGTGGCAACAGGGGACAGAAACCCTCTTATTAGACAATGTCAGGCCACAGAGTGTAAACACAGCATGTCACTGTTCAAAGTAGCCCATATCGTTTTTTTGGCACTCATCACAAAAACAGCTTAGCAGTGCCAAGAAAATATGATAGCCTACTCTATATACAGCTCATCTCTAAAAACCTGCCAATTACAAGCTTACAACTAAATAGTAATCAAAACAACGTTTCCTTACACAGGCTACCTGCAATTATGCACCCTGATATTTAAGTGTTACACTCTTAGAAAAAAGGGTTCCAAAAGGAACCCATAGGAGAACCCTTTTCGATTCCAGGTATAACCGTTTTTGGTTCTATGCGCTACCTACAGGTTATGGAAAATGTGCTCTTTTAGTATTTCTCCAGTAGGTATCCTGGAGGAGAACACCTCCAATTCTATGTCAAAGATAATAAAACAAAAACACTATAGTAAATAATAAAGTAATGTCCTCAAAAACACAACAGTAAATACTACAGTATACTATAGACGCAAAAACACTACAGTAAATTCTACAGTATACAACAATCTGCAAAAACACTACATTAATTACTATAGCATATACTATAGTTTTGTTTTACTACAGTATTTATACCATAGTTAACTGTGAATACAACAGTATACTACAGTAAATACTGCAGGGAATACTATAGTAAAGTCAGCAAAAACACTACATTGAATACTATAGTATTTAAACCAGTCATGGTTCTTCTCCAGTCCCAAATTTTGGCACAAACTAATAATACCTTCGAAACAGCTGCTTAACATCCAAGAATACAGGGTAGCCTGTGTCACAGCACAGACACTACTATAAGATCTACTGTAAGATCCGAGTAGGGGAGAGCCAAAGGGGTAAATTGAGCCACCATTGTTTCTAGGAAACTATACACACAATTAACAATTTGACCACATACTTAGGAAGAGGTCTTCATTTGTGAAAGAAGAAATCATATGGGAAAAGTGTTAAGCAAGTTAGGTCCAAAAAACGGATTTTCACCAAGTCAAATGAATTTGTTAGGGGTATCATTATGCTTGCATCTAAACCAAAGTAGAAAGATTATTTTAAGATTGTTCTATACATCAGTTGGGGTCTCAATACGCTTCAGAATGAGGTCCTAAACCTAAAGAAATATAACCACAGCTGTGTGGGCTAATACAGTGGTATAGTGGTGCCTGGAGAAATGGGTATACTCTACTTCTGCCAACAACAAAAAACATACAAACAGCTCCACAACAAAATAAAAAATTTTGGTCTGGGAAAAATCCCCCAAAAATGTGGAGGATGTAGTTGCCCTTTTATTCAGAACGTTACCTGGGGTAAATTGTTCTCCCCGTACCCAGGATAAGTTGTAACAAAAATATGTCGATATCTTTGTTAGAAAAAAATACTATATTTCCCTCGACTGAGTGATGCTGAATGTCTAAAATGCCTCAATTTACCTTAATATACCCTAATACAGTTGTATGGCCGACTTTCTGGAGTTTAGGGGCATTAGGAGCAAGGACGGGCTTATGTGTAACAAAAAAAAAACAGATATAAAATAACAGCCTATTTTTCCTCAGGATAAATAAACTACTACCTCCAAAATGAAACTGTAACAGAATCGAACTCGTTTCATTTGGTTGAACAAACGACTCCATGAAATCGAATCAGACATAGCTGCAGCGGTCGTGACTCGTGCGCCTGTCTGTGTGTGGCTGGAGCGGCACTGCAGAGGATTTGCTGCGTGTTTTTTTCCAACAGCGCGCCGACACCCTTGGAGCAGTCAGTGTGGCAAAACGAATTACAGCCGTTATTACAGTTAAACCCATCGGGACGTTAGCAACAACAACCCATACGCAAGAAATATGAGTCACGAATGAGGTCCACAGGATGTCGTTCAAGGTAATCTCAACGTTCTCCTGCTTTTCTGCATATGTAGCTGAGTTGACTCAACTCCACTATATATAGATATCCACTATTACAGGGATCTAAACTAGAGCTACAGCTACTACTGCATAGGCTACTCTAACCATGCTTGGAATGAAAAGAGAGTAGCCTAATATAATCTACTCATTACGAATGCTTACTTTCTTTGCGTACATGGCTTCTAATCTGTGCTGTTATGAATAGGCCTATGGTGAGTTATGCGCACGTAATAAATTAATACATCGCAGGGATTTAGCGGGCAATAATAACATCGTGATGGAAATTAGATATGCTGCTTTACTTTCGTGGTCATGGTCTTCCCGGACATATGCCGCGTTCAAGACAACTGGTAACTCGGAAATAAATAAGCTCTGACTGGAAAAAAATCGATTTGAATGGTCATCCAACTCGAAATTCCAATTCGAGAACTCGGGCCACTTTCTAGAGCTCAGACTTTCAGTCCTGAAGATCACTGACATCATGATTTGACCTGCATTTTTCCAAGTTTCCAGTTGTTCTGGCTAACATTAGCCACCTAACGTTAGCCAACGTTAGCAACAACACATTGGAATTCGTAACATATCATACGTTTTGGGAATTCATAACATATTGTACATTTTTGCAATTCATAACATATTCTAGGTTTTTGAGAATTCATGACATATACGAAATGTAATTTATCATAAGAAATGGATGATGGACATCCACAAATTAATACATACCATACGAAACTTAGCATGTCTCTGATTAAAAACAAAAATGTAACCTTCATTTAACTGGGTTAGACAGTTAAGAACAAATTCTTATTTACAACCAGGGGCAGAATGACAGATTTATACATTGTCAGCTCAGGGATTCGATCCAGCAACTTTTCGGGAACTGGCCCAACGTTCTAACCACTAGGCTACCTGTCACATACAGAATAATACGAATTGCTATGAGACCAAGTGGCAGCGACATGACAGTTTAATCTTAGCTAGGCTAGGGTTTAAGGTTAAAGGGTTAATTAAGGTTAGGGGAAGGGTTAGCTAACATGCTAAGTAGTTGCAAAGTAGCTAAGAAAGTAGTATGTAGTTGAACATTTGCTAAAATGATATGGTGATGAAATTCAAACACAACTTTTGGGTTGCTAGATGTTTGCGTTTTCTCTTGTCTGTGTTAAACATACCCAGATTAATTTGGACCTACATAAGTGGGTGGGAGCTACACACAACCAGACCAGAGACCATATAACCATACCCAATGCAAGAGCATAATCAACGTGTGTGTGTGTGCAAAGAGCCTCTGACCATATTGATTCTCATATTGATTGTGAACAGGAAGAGCCTGACTGCAACTAATTTTAAATGTTTTTCGCTATAACCTCCATTGTCTGACTAATACCAGCAAAGAAATTACTTGCCCAATTTTGACTTATGTGATGATACTTTAGATAGTGTCTTTTAGTCTGGTTACAGGTCTGTTATCTGACACTTGTGTCTGTTCGATGTTGTATCATGTGTGTGTTGTCCTACAGAAGGAGACGCCCCTGGCTAATGCTGTGTTTTGGGCAGCTCGAAAGGGGAACTTGGCCCTGCTTCAGTTACTGCTCAACAGTGGCCGTGTGGATGCCGACTGCAGAGACAGTGTACGGACGCTGCATGCCCTGGCGGCTCAGCTGCACGCTTTACCCATAAACCACCTGTGGTAGGAGAGAAAGAGAGAGCTACAACTCTTCTCTGTGTGTGTGTGTGTGTGTGTGTGTGTGTGTGTGTGTGTGTGTGTGTGTGTGTGTGTGTGTGTGTGTGTGTGTGTGTGTGTGTGTGTGTGTGTGTGTGTGCAGGTGTATCTATGTCTCAATAATGTGTTGTAGGTCTGCTCATGTTCAGGTGCTTGCAGTTTCCATGTGTGTCACATCTAATTGTTTATTGTTGTGTGCTATTTGAAATGTAATGCTATGTCAAGTCTCCGCTGATAAGTTGAAATATGTTTCAGCAACTTTCTCTAGAGATTAGGGAATGTGAATGATTGGGTGGAGCATCAGACAAGGGGTGGTACTTTGTAGGGCTGTGTGTGCAATTATGTTGTCTGGAGGAGAATCAAAACACAAAACAAAACAAAAACAAAAAAATCTATACCTCCAGGTTTCTTTCATGTGCAGTTTGAATGACATGTAAGACAATGATCTGACTGAACTGAGGTGTTGATTGATTGTGATCCCTCGATCTCTTTCCAGTTTCGCACCACAGCCCTGATGGTGGCGTCCTACAATGGCCACAGTGACTGTGCCAGGGAGCTGATCATGCAGGGAGCTGACATTAACCTGCAGAGAGAGGTAAAGTATACTCCCACTTTAGTACACCTTGGTGTCATTAGAAGAAATACCTTGGTTTTAGTGCTGCTCCTTGATAAACTGCAACCATCTGCTTTTCCGTAGTACAGCGTCTGAAATTAGCGTTGCATTATTGATGTTGCTTTGAGACTAATGTGGTTAAAGTAGAAACAATAAGCAGTAAAGATGTTTGAAGCGTTGAGAAAATGTGTATGTCCTTTTTAAGGTCTTTCTGACATTGAATGCATGTTTCCACCCTCAGACAGGCTCCACTGCCCTCTTCTTCGCTTCCCAGCAGGGACACAACAAAGTAGTAAAGCTCCTCTTTGAATTTGGTGCCTCAACTGAATTCCAGACAAAGGTATGCCGTGTCACCTACAGAGAGAGAGAGAACATCACAGGGAGGCAGACAAAATATGCTGACGGCAGTGATCTAGTGTTGGATGTCTGCTGTGTATAGTCATATTCTATGTGCCAGTCACTGCGGGATATGTTGCTAATCTGTGTTCTCATGGTTTGGCAGGACGGTGGCACAGCCCTCTCTGCAGCCTGTCAGTATGGCCACTCTAAGGTGGTAGACACTCTTTTGAAGAATGGAGCCAATGTTCATGACCAGCTGCATGTGAGCATCCCTAACACCTATCTCATCTCACTATGTCTGTCCTTTTCCCACACTCCTGCAGAGCCTCACAGTGTCCAATGCTGTATTCCACAACACAGCAAAATCCCACTGGAAGACCCTCTCAGGTTACCGCTGAGTCAGACATGAGATGTATTTTGTTTGATGCAACACACAGAAGGGATTGGATTACTCAGTGTAACTATGTTACATGTTTGTATGAAAACAATACAGTAAGGCTTACATTCATTTCGACAGAGTAATTCTCTGCTCACTACTAGTTATGATATTGGTGATTGACAATAGTGTTTTTTGCATCATTAAAACATCAGCCTCTTTCTCTCCTTTCTATAAGATCCATTGTACCCACAACAGTGCCATTCTATGTGTTACTATTCATGAACAAGCCATACATTGCATAACTTTGTCATGCAGTTGCTTTGCTGTTGTGACATGTTTCTAATATCATGTTTCAGGATGGTGCCACCCCACTCTTCCTTGCTTCCCAGGAGGGTCATGTGACTGTCATACGTCAACTGCTGTCATCTGGAGCCAAAGTTAACCACCCTAGGGAGGTGAGGCCACTCCCCCAAACAATAATAGAGGACTTCAATAAAGGGACTGACTTCTTCATCTCTCTTCTCACCCTCTTCCTCCTTGTATTTTGTCTCCATTTTCTTTCTCTCACCCCCCTCCCTCACTATCCCTCCTCTCCAGGATGGCACAGCCCCCCTGTGGATGGCAGCCCAGATGGGACACAGTGAAGTAGTGAAGGTTTTACTTCTGCGTGGTGCAGATCGGGATGCTGACAGAAAAGTATGTTGTCCTTTAGCAACCCAGTGGGTACACAGTGGGTACACAGTGGGTACACAGTGGGTTGACAAAGACAAGATCTTCCATCAATATATTCAATCAAGTCATTTATTGAAATGCTTTTCTTTGTGTTAGGCATATTATATATTGAATGGGCAATTAAAATGTCAATGTCTCATGTTTCTTTTGATCTTATTGAAGGACGGGTCAACTGCATTATTCAAGGCAGCTTTCAAAGGACACAACAGTGTCATTGAGGAGCTCCTCAAGTTTTCCCCTTCAATGGGCCTTCTCAAGGTAAGATGCTTTCTCTTTGCCGTCTCCTGTCTCTGGCCATGACCCAGAGGAGTAGTTTTTATTCAGAAGTATATTGTGAAACATTGTATTGTAAAACTTTTATCAGTGTTTTAGTGATAAGAACCAGCCGTTAGTTAAGTGGCTTCACCATTCCATTTCTCCAGAATGGTTCCACAGTCCTCCACGCTGCTGTCATGGGTGGCAATCATAAAAGTGTAAACCTTCTGCTCGGGGCCAATGCAGACCCCACACTACCCAACAAGGTAAATCACTGCAGTGTGTACAGGGGAGAAGAAGCAAAGCAG
Source organism: Oncorhynchus mykiss (assembly GCF_057628025.1). Lineage (NCBI taxonomy): Eukaryota > Metazoa > Chordata > Actinopteri > Salmoniformes > Salmonidae > Oncorhynchus > Oncorhynchus mykiss. The sequence goes on from NC_143025.1 coordinate 22,411,506, forward strand.
AGGAGAAGGATGCATTTTAGGACGTTGCTCTGGTTGATTATTTTTTCATGACTGGTTTTGTTTTCTTTGCAGAACAATGAACGGCCAGCAGATCTTACAAAGAGTGATCGCATCCTGAGTGCTCTGCGACCACAAATCTTAAATGGAAGTAGTTGATGACAATCCTAGTTCCCACCTTAGACCATGGTTGTTTTATGGAGAGAAATGCACTGAGGGCTCCGAACAACAGAGAACAAACAAACAGGATTCAGTCACACTACAATACTTATATGGTGCTTGCTTTCAGTTGCAGCTTCAGAAAATACAATGCTATTTGGAGTAAACGTAACTGGACATATCAATATGTAGCCTACTACCAAAATGCATCCGTTTGTGGCTAGAGTTATTTTGCCATGTATATCCTTTTGTTTGAGGTGTTGTTCTAACTTTGCTGTATAGTTTTAGTTTCTAAAATATTGTATCCTGGTGCTGTGATATTTCTAAATATTTTGCATTTTTTTTATTTCTGCAATTTTAGTAAATGCAATACTGTACATTGGGTTAAATAAAATATGAATGTGGAAGAAAAAACAACATTTCTCCTGTGACCAAGTCAATAACATGTGCTATAATAACAAGTCACTAGAGGTCAGTGTACTTACCGTTGGTACCAATGATCTATATAAACTCTGGATATTTAGATGCTGAGTTTGGCGATTGAGAGACTTTGAAGCCACCGGTCGGCCATATTGGCACTCCAGTAGGAGAGCAGTCCTCCATAGCAATGAATGGAATTCTACGGTATTTAAATGTAATGTTTCAAGGACAAAATGACATGTATTTAAGCATTTTTTGTTGTAGTGAGGACAGTAACATTAGTCATCTCAAAAAATTATACAACCAATGTTTTTAGATATTTCAAATGTTTATGTTTAGCTCACATAATATAATTTACAAGTATGCATTAAGGTATCTGTAATAGAGTAAATGTGGCGAAAACGAATGTAGACGTTCATTTATATAGCTTCCCCCAAGAAATTACCACAGTGGGGAGTGCCAAGATGGAGGCACGGTGGCTTCAACACAGCCCCCTTTAACAGTCATCTAGTGTATTTATAAATTACCAAGAAACTGAATCCATGCAAATGTGTCTGATGCTCTTTGTCTGGCCTCATTTATCGCATATGCAATGCACATACATTTTAAGAATAGGCTGTGAAATTGACCGCAGTAAACTGACAACGATAGGTCAGAAAAAGCTCTCGTCTCTTTTTGTGTTGATGTCACGTGTAAACCATAGGCGGAAGTGACACTCGACATCTTGATGCGGAAGAGATTCCGAAGAATTAAAGAACTGTCACCAAAATGACAACAAAACACTAACCAGAGCTAATAACGTCGTATTATAGCTATTGCACGTTGATTTACTGAGACGAGTGAAATTCTACGGTGGGTTATTTTTACCATCGTACGTAACCAGCACCCATGGCTAATAACAATTTACAGGTGAGTGAATCTCCAGCCAGATACAAAATAAATAAGTTAGCTAACTACTGTAGCTAACACATGATTGTATCGTTAGTCTACTGTGGGTTCATATGGCGTTATTATACGTTTGTCTAGTTAATGTCTCTCTTGACCCTAAGTATTTAATGAATTCGCATCAACTAAGTGTGTATGATTTCTGAATTTCCATTTACAAATGCCATTTTGACATACCTTTGTGACATCTTGCGGAAAAAGATCATAACGTCATGCTAATTAATGCCCTACCCTCTGTTGTTATGGTTCTTCTTTAACATAGCCCCGCAAGATCATGACGTCATGCTAATGCTCGACCCTCTGTTGTTATGGTTCTTCTTTAACATAGCCCCGCAAGATCATGACGTCATGCTAATGCTCGACCCTCTGTTGTTATGGTTCTTCTTTAACATAGCCCATGCATTGTGTTACAGAAAGCAATAGATCTTGCAAGCAAGGCTGCAGAAGAGGATAAGGCTAAAAACTACGAGGAAGCTCTCCGGTTGTACCAGCATTCCATTCAATACTTCCTTCATGTTGTTAAATGTGAGTTGTCTCTTATCTCAGTTCAACTTCCTGTTACTTCTTTTTTCAAGTTCTTAATTTGCATTTATACTGCAAACACAGAACATCTACATAGGCTACTTTGTTTTTCTGTTCCCTTTCATTTACTGATAGATGTGTGACTGACATGATTATGAACTGTGCACCTTTGACCTCAGAGTTTGGAATGAACTTTAAATGACCCCATTAGGAGCTATGGATCAACATGAACAATTTGTTCAGGAAACAACTTTAACAGTTTTGTTTCACTTTCACATTGAATGACCCACGTGTGAAGATTACCCAGCCTTGGACATAATGTGATGCCAACCTGTTACATTTCCTCTCCCTGCAGATGAGGCCCAGGGAGACAAGGCCAAGCAGAGCATCAGGGCAAAGTGTGCAGAGTACCTGGACCGAGCAGAGAAGCTGAAGGAATACTTGAAGAAGAAGGATAAGGCCCCTCCAGCCAAGCCTGTCAAGGAGTCCGGCTCTGATGACAAAGGGTGAGTGAGCATAAGAAATCCTGGGATGTGTTATAATCCTTACCAATCCTTCATTCTGATCTGATTCTTGGTTCTTTTGAACTGTGTTTATACTTTTTATGTGGCATAAAGGTGGGCCTCCTTATCAGTACAGTGATCTCAAACTACTTTGTTTTTTCTTTTGCAGGAATGACAGTGATGAAGGTGAAGGTGACCCAGAGAAAAAGAAGTTTAAAAATCAACTCTCAGGTGAGTTATATCATCAGCTACTTCACTTTTCACCATTTTTAGTGTGGCTCATACAAAGCTTTAATGCAGTCTTGTGAGACTGAATCTGTATTTGATTTGAATGATAAAAAGCGATATTTGCTGTCAGGGGTGTGAACGTTTAAACTAAATTGGGATCGTTAACGTTTACAAAAATCCTAAACCGAAAAAATGATGTTCACAGTGCAGTTATCACAAAACTACCACTAACAGGTCCCAATCATCATCAGGGAAAAATAGAAATTAAATGAATACTTAACCCAACAATGCTGTAAAGTTAGTAGGAGGAGAAATGCTTCTTTCAAATGATTTCCCACAGATATAAAGGGCTCCACACATCATCATTGTTAACAGTTGGAAAACATTTCAGAGAGTGAGACAGGGAAGTGACAGCAGCGAAGCCCTTTATGGCAATACTTTAAGAAGTTAAATGAGAAGGTGGTGAATTGAGCTAGTGCAGAGGCAGAACAGGAGCAATGCTAAAACATCTGAAAGGGAGACACCATGACCGTGAGCCCCAACCCATAGCTGGCAACAGCGCAGGCCCCCAACAACAGACATTAAACAGGCTCTTCACACGAAAGAAGTGCAATAAGGGATGGGGTGAGAAAATCACAGCTCTGATTACAGAAATCATTGCAGCTGATATGCAGCCATGGTTAAGGGTAGATAATGCCGGCTTCAATGTCCTAATGGCATATCTAGAACCAGACTACAAGAGTGTACAAATTCTACAGTGAAATTGTCAACAACAAAAAAATGTACAGAAATTGTACAATGATTGCTCTGGAAGTACAACGGTCGAGCTCTCAAACACCATACGTGGTGTTAACAACAGATTGTTGGATTTCTATGAACACGCTGTCATACATCACCGCAACGAGTCATCACATTGATGAGCAGTGGGACATGAAGTCCCATGTACTAACCACTTAGGACATGGAGGAGAGGCACACCCCAGAGAACCTAAAGATGGCATTAACTACCTTCGTTGCTGAGTGTGTGGGGGACAGCAGTAAGGTGAGCGCCATTTGGTAGCCATGACTGCGGTAGTTTGAACTGCATTGCCACCTAGCGGTCAGACGCAGGACCATGTCTGCATTGTGAATTCGCATGTCTTTTTCTGTGTGTATTTTTCTCTCTCAGTTGAAGCAGAAAAAAATGGCACTTTAAACGTTAAGAACATTTTAACATTTGTTACATCCCCATTTGCCGTACTACATTTCACCGACTTCTATCTATGTTACAGGGGCCATCGTCATGGAAAAGCCAAACATCAAGTGGAATGATGTAGCTGGGCTTGAGGGTGCAAAGGAGGCCCTTAAAGAAGCTGTCATCTTGCCCATCAAATTCCCTCACCTCTTCACCGGTATGAATAATGGAATTCAAGAAACACATACCATTCTAGATATTACCAGATGTATTGTGACTTGGAACAGTGCATCTGACGAGTAAATCGTTTTCAATAAAGAATACCTAAGTATATTTGTCTTTGGTGTCCAGGAAAGCGAACTCCATGGAGAGGGATCCTGCTGTTTGGCCCTCCTGGTACAGGGAAGTCTTATCTGGCCAAGGCTGTGGCCACAGAAGCCAACAACTCTACCTTCTTCTCTATCTCCTCCTCTGACCTGGTGTCCAAGTGGCTGGGGGAGAGTGAAAAGTGAGTGATGGGGCAAGGAGGGTTGGCAGGTTGCTATGCAATCAAATCAATATACTATTTGAAAGGATATTTCTCATACATCCCTATCTCTCTCCTTCTCCTCTGTATTCTTCTCCCACACTGTCCTTTGGTCTCATATTCACTCTCCACAACTCTTTCTATCTTCAGGTTGGTGAAGAACCTGTTCAGCCTGGCCAGGGAGAACAGGCCCTCCATCATCTTCATCGACGAGATAGACTCTCTGTGTGGCTCCAGGAGTGAGAACGAGAGTGAAGCAGCCCGCCGCATCAAGACTGAGTTCCTGGTCCAGATGCAGGGTGAGAGAGCCAGCCACTGGGCTGACAGACTGTACAGTTTACACAAGCCTGTCCTCAGATCCTGATTACCTTGTACTTTGAGTATTGACACAACTGCTTTGGCCACTATGTCGTTTGGCACTGAACCTTTTTGTTGGTGCGGTGTCACCAGAACAACTAAACAACCATTTTTCTTGCCAGATTTTAGCTTTCCTTTTGACTGAATCAGCTATATATTTAAAGAATTATCTCTCTTCTCTGAGGTGTTGGAAATGACAATGAGGGAGTCCTGGTTCTAGGAGCCACAAACATCCCCTGGACACTGGACTCTGCTATTAGGAGAAGGTCAGTGTATATTTATCCTCTGATGATCTCAAGTCCTTTATCTTATTGTGAAGATGTATTATTCACCATTTTGGGACCAAGTGACTCTTATTAAACAGATTGTTAAACATTATAGATAAATAATGGGATGACCCTTGCTGTATCTCCATATAAACATTCCCATATCAGATATCACAACTGTCGTGTTTCTGTGCCTCAGGTTTGAGAAGCGGATCTATATCCCTCTGCCTGAGGGGCAAGCCCGCTCCTTCATGTTCAAGCTGCATCTGGGCTCCACCCCCAATGAGCTCACTGAATCAGACTATGTGACCCTGGGTAAGAAGACGGAAGGCTACTCTGGAGCAGACATCAGCGTCATCGTAAGGGACGCCCTCATGCAGCCAGTCAGGAAGGTGCAGTCGGCCACTCACTTCAAACGGGTATGTGACATTCAAACAGGGACAGGGCTCACCTTGGTGCAGTGAATCTTAATTCATTTAATTTTCCTCATCTGATAGTTGTAAAGGAAGCATTGAGTCATATGAATACTCTGTCAATGAAACATCAGTTATCACAAATCCATGTACCACCGTTCTTCTTCATACACCCAGGTCCAAGGGTCATCATGGAACCATCCCAACCTCGTGGTAGACGATCTCCTGACCCCATGCTCACCAGGAGATCCAGACGCCATAGAGATGACCTGGATGGATGTTAATGGGGAGAAACTCATGGAGCCCATTGTTTGCATGGTGAGAAGAACATAGATATTTTAGATTTTGAACATGAGGGAGCAAGTATGTGATGCTAACTGACCATTGTGATGTGCTGTTCACAGGCTGATATGCTGAGGTCACTGCACAACACCAAGCCAACTGTGAACGAGCAGGACTTGGACAAACTCAAGAAGTTCACAGAGGACTTTGGTCAGGAAGGCTAATACTCAACCAAATAATGCGAACACAACTTTCCTTTCTCATATCCTTTTTCCTCACTGGTTCTCAGGCCTGCATTTGCTACTCTACTTTCTCTCCACAAGTAGCAAAGGGGCTTCATGTTTCATGTATGTTAATTTGTTGACTTACTTTGTTAGTTGCCAATACATACCCATAATAGTGTACCCATAGTATACAACTTTTCTTTTTACAAAGATAGATTGGTTGAAGATGGTGATGGTCTCAAATAATATGGATTCATGAAAAGTATTTATAATTTATGCTATAAAACACTAAAGTGTCTGTTTTGGCCTTGATGGCATCAAACAAGCAATGCATGCAATTGTGCATTACAATAACTCCTCCAAAAGTCCTTTACTCGTTGAAGTGCATCTATGGTTTGATAAGATAGATGAGGATTGGCTGTTTTGTTGTACTGTAATGTGTTTGGACATTGTTTACCAATGTTTTTTTCTTTGTATTCATTTTTCTTACCAAGAAGGGCTGCATCTGTAATTTTGACTCTGTGTTGATGGAGCAGCACTCATTGAAGAGGACCATATCATGATTAACTACCAGCAACTTTAATGATTACAATTTTCTTTCATCAGTTTTTATGTAGAGTATTTTCATATTGTTTTTCTGTACGCTGTTTTTGAAAGAAGATGTTGGACTGAGTGCCTTGCTGGTCAAAAGAAAGTAAAAGTACTTTGGAATGGGTTGGTGGGGGTATGTTATAATGTAATAAAACCCTATGATTATTGATCTTCAAGGGAAATCAGTAATAGAGTAAGCAATAATCCTTTGTAAAGTGTTTTTGACCCCTTAATATGTACTTCCCACATCTTTGCAGACTTCAAATGTTTTGTACAAGTTGTGCCTTGAAGAAGAATCAATGTGCAGTGCATTCGGAAAGTATTCAGACCCCTTGATTTTGTTAGCCTTATTCTAAAATTGATCAAATATTTTTTTTCTCATAAATCTACACACAATACTCCATAATGACAAAGTGAAAACTGTTTTTAGAAATTTTTGCAAATGTATTACAAATAAAAAACAGATACCTTATTTACATAAGTATTCAGACCCTTTGCTATGAGACTCGAAATTGAGCTCAGGTGCATCCTGTTTCCATGAATCATCCTTGAGATGTTTTTACAACTTGATTGGAGTCCACCTGTGGTAAAGTCAATTGATTGGACATGATTTTGAAAGGCACATTTTGAAAAGGCACCTGTTGACAGTGTATGTCAGCAAAAACCAAGCCATGAGGTCAAAGGATTAGTCCGTAGAGCTCCGAGACAGGATTGTGTCGAGACACACATCTGGGCAAGGGTACCAAAAAATGTCTGCAGCATTGAAGGTCCCTCAAAACACAGTGACCTGCATCATTCTTAAATAGAAGAAGTTTGGAACCACCAAGTCTCTTCCTAGAGCTGGCCACCTGGCCAAACTGAGCAATCGGGGGAGAGGGGTCTTGGTCAGGGAGGTGACCAACTACACGAAAGTCACTCTGACAGAGCTCCAGAGTTGCTCTGTGGAGATGGGAGAACCAGAAGGACAACCATCTCTGCAGCACTCCACCAATCAGGCCTTTATGGTAGAGTGCCAGATGGAAGCCACGCCTCAGTAAAAGTCACATGACAGACTGCTTGGAGTTTGCCAAATGGCACCTAAAAACTCTCAGAACAATATAAACAAGATTGCACACTTTGGCCTGAATGCCAAGCATCACGTCTGGAGGAAACCTGGCACCATCCCTACAGTGAAGCATGGTGGTGGCAGCATCATGCTGTGGGGATGTTTTTCAGTGGCAGGGACTGGGAGACTAGTCAGGATCGAGGGAAAGATGAACGGAGCAAAGTACAGAGGGATCCTTGATGAAAACCTGCTCCAGAGTGCTTAGGACCTCAGACTGGGGCAAAGGTTCACCTTCCAACAGGACAACGACCCTAAGCACACAGCCAAGACAACGCAGCAGTGGATTCGTGACAAGTCTCTGAATGTTGAGTGGCCCAGCCAGAGCCCAGACTTGAACCCAATCGAACATCTTTGGAGAGACCTGAAAATAGCTGTGCTGCGACGCTCAACATCCAACCTGATAGAACTTGAGAGGTTCTGCAGAGAAGAATGAGAGAAACTCTCCAAATACAGATGCGCCAAGCTTGTAGCATCGTTCCCAAGGAGACTCGAGGCTGTAATCGCTGCCAAAGGTGCTTCAACAAAGTAATGAGTAAAGGATCTGAATACTTATGTAAATTAGATATTTTCATTTATTATTTTTAATACATTTGCAAACATTTCTAAAAACCTGTTTTCTTTGTCATTATGGGGTATTGTGTGTAGATTGAAAAAGTCAAGGGGTCTGAATACTTTCCAATTGCACTGTATATCCTCTCACTTTCCACTATAGCCAATGAAACTTCAGATACCCTATTAAAAAATGACACATATTCAGATAGTTCCTTACTTGGTAATGATTATATACAGCTGTGTTTCTATAACTTCAGACTTTTCTTTCATAGAAAAAAATGGATAAACCTCAATGTACAGTAGTAGTCTTTTATTTTCTCATTTGAGCAGTTTACATATTGTCTGTCTGGTCACTGGGGTGAGGTGAATAGCATTGAGCAATGCTAAGAAGGGAGGAGTTTGTCTTCATAAAAGAAGAACGAACGATCATTATGTATTCTTTTGGCAATACTGTTAACATGTATGACTGTGGGTTTTCCTATAATTATGTATTCAAGATTATTTTCTGGGATTTTCCAGAGGTATCCAGTTTGTTGTGTTCTGATCTTGAACATATATGTACATAAAACTATTACTTACTGAAATGACTGATGTTTGGTTTTACTTTACTTATCTTTGGATGTATGTATATTTATATATATACACTACCGGTCAAAAGTTTTAGAACACCTACTCATTCAAGGGTTTTTCTTTATTTTACTATTTTCTACATTGTAGAATAATAGTGAAGACATCAACACAATGAAATAACACACATGGAATCATGTAGTAACCAAAAAAGTGATAAACAAATCAAAATATATTTTAGATTCTTCAAAGTAACCACCTTTGGCTTTGATGACAGCTTAGCACACTCTTGGCATTCTCTCAACCAACTTCATGAGGAATGCTTTTCCAATAGTCTTTAAGGAGTTCCCACATATGCTGAGCACTTGTTGGCTGCTTTTCCTTCACAATGCGGTCCAACTCATCCCAAACCATCTCAATTGGGTTGAGGTCGGGTGATTGTGTAGGCCAGGTCATCTGATGCAGTACTCCATCACTCTCCTTGGTCAGAGAGCCCTTTCACAGCCTGGAGGTGTGTTTGGGGTCATTGTCCTGTTGAAAAACAAATGACAGTCCCACTTAGCGCAAACCAGATAGGATAGCCTATCGCTGCAGAATGATGTGGTAGCCATGCTGATTAAGTGTGCCTTGAATTCTAAATAAATCACAGTGTCACCAGTAAAGCACCCCCACACATCATACCTCCTCCATGCTTCACAGTGGGAATCACACATGCGGAGATCATATTCGTTCACCTACTCTGCATCTCACAAAGACACGGTGGTTGGAACCAAAAATATCAAATTTGGACTAATCAGACCAAAGGACAGATTTCCACCGGTCAAATGTCCATTGCTTGTGTTTCTTGGCCCAAGCAAATCTCTTATTTGTGTACTTTAGTAGTGGTTTCTTTGCAGCAATTCGACCATGAAGGCCTGATTCACGCAGTCTCCTCTGAACAGTTGATGTTGAGATGTGTCTGTTACTTGACCTCTGAAACATTTATTTTGGCTACAATCTGAGGTGCAGTTAACTCTAATGAACTTATCCTCTGCAGCAGAGGTAACTCTGGGTCTTCCTTTCCTGTGATGGTCCTCATGAGAGCCAGTTTCATCATAGCGCTTGATGGTTTTTGTGACTGCACTTGAAGAAACTTTCAAAGTTCTTGACCTTTTCTGGATTGACTGACTGTCATGTCTTACAGTAATGATGAACTGTTGTTTCTCTTTGCTTATTTGTGCTGTTCCTGCTATAATATGAACTTGGTCTTTTGCCAAATAGGGCTGTATTCTATGTACCACCCCAACCTTGTCACAACACAACCGATTGGCTCAAATGCATTAAGTAAAGAAATTCCACAAATTAACATTTAACAAGGCACACCTGTTACTTGAAACGCATTCCAGGTGAATACCTCATTAAGCTGGTTGAGAGAATGCCAAGTGTGCAAACCTGTCATCAAGGCAAAGGGTGGCTACTTTGAGGAATATCAAATATAAAATATATTTTGGTTAGTTTAACACTTTTTGGTTACTACATGATTCCATGTGTGATTTCATAGTTGTGATGTCTTCACTATTATTCTACAATGTAGAAAATAGTAAAAATAAGGAATAACCCTTGAATGAGTAGGTGTGTCCAAACTTTTGACTGGTACTGTATATATTTCCAACTGCAATTCTAAACTGACATATAGCTTATCATTCACAAGAAACTGGGATGTGAACACAATGCATAGGAGAGTAATATTGTGATACTAACAGTGGTGTGAAATATAGGGAACGGTGTTAAGAGACAAGTGTTTTGTCCCCAGAGCCAACACACACAGCACTGTCATGTCAAATGTGTAAATAATCTATAGAATGTGCGTGTAGTCTACATTTCATACTAACTTAGCACTATTATTGATTTGCTCTCGACTGTCATATCAAAGTTGATTGTTTTTCAAACACCATGGCTGCGTTTACACAGGCAGTCCAATTCTGATATTTAGTTTCAGTAATTGGTATTTTTACCAATCAGATCTGAAAAAGATCTGATGTGATTGGTCAAATGACCAGTCAAAAGACAAATTACTGGAAAAGAGATCAGAATTGGGCTGTCTGTGTAAACGCAGCCCTTGAGCCAAGGTGGAACTCAGAAGTTGCTAGGATTTACATATAGTTTCAAAAGTGAATTAATGTGAATTTAATAATCATTTAATACATAATGGTTAAAATGTCATACATCACTGAAGAGCAATAAACAATGCATTAATTCTGCATAACAAAGCATGTTTCCCATTTTAAATGTAAGGTATGATTTTTACTTCATTTGTTATCAAATAAATATCCTATATCATAAATGACTGTATACAACGTTCATGTCAAAAGAGGAAACATAACCTAGTATTCCAAATGTCTATACAAGGTGGCATAACTTTGAATGAAATGTAAGACTTTGAAATTGAATATAAAAGGTTAATAGGTGAGAAACCAGTCTCTATGATGTGTTCAGTGATAAAAAAAAATGGGGCCACTCAATTATTTAACTAGTAACTTACCCACTTAACCAAAGAGCACAATGTAATTAGTCAAATATACCATTAATATCAGTAACAGGAAAAAGTTCAATATTTAAAAAATCATTTGGGGAGTGTGAGTAAAGTCAAAACAATTAAAATGTCAAGGAGTATCTTTCAGTTCTCTGTTGTAGCAGCGATTAAACTTAAGATGAACCTGATGATGCTTGTGCATACCCTAACAAACACATGCATCTCCTGAAAATCCATTCAAACGTGAGATAAAATACAGGTTTAACAGCTGACAATAGTAATAGGAAAACAAAACAAGGACTGTAGTAAAGAAGAAAACAAATCCCATGTTCACTTCCCCTTAACAAATGATATCTAATATATTACCATGTTAAAGGAATGACAATAACGAAGTAACAACATATGAAGGTGAGTAAAATGACAAAGATGAAGTAGAAAACCCTCACAAATGCACATTGGATGTAAGACAGGTTTTAGGTGAAGAATCAGGATGCACAACCCTCAAAGGAACAAAGAAATGTAGCCTACACACTCAGGCAGGTGCCACTATACTTTTTTCCACATTCTTATTGACCACTCTATTACATGGGACATCAGAACACTTGAAATTCGCTAGACCTGAAAAGATATATTTAATATCTCTCTCAAAACCTTTCCTTCAAATGTGCATTATAATATCCAATTATCATTTGCGTTTATTCAAAAGTACATTCGTGTTTCAAACAAAAGGACAGACAGTACAAACAAAAGAGGCAAGCTGCATAATAGCTACTGTGCCTAATAGAAAGTGCTAGAGCATTAATACATCAAAAGTTTTGGTAAGGACACAAATGGAGTAATTTACTGGCACATCACAATCATGCGTCATAGGTGAACAAAGCCCAACCATCACATACATTTAACTCCTCCATCGCTGTCACATGGCTACAGAGATGAAGTTGCAGTGCTACCAACATGTGGGAACGGTGTGTGTCAGTTGGGGGTGGGTATCGTTGTAAGCTGTTCCTATGAAGACACTAGAAGACAGAGAAGAGAGAGCCAAGAGCCAATCCAGTCGCAGCTCCAGCGAGCATGCTGAGAGCCACGTCTCCTCCATCATCACGTTGACGCTCGTGAACAATAACCTGATTCATCCCTTGAGGATTCCTCATAGGATATGCTCCTACAAATCACAGTGGGAAACATTAACTGGAGTTAGAATGGTGAAAAAAAAGCTATATTGCAAAATAGTAATGGAAAGATTACATCCATTAAAAGAACAAAGGAACATTTAATTAAATGTGATTATCAACGTAACTTCGACATTCCTTCGGGAGCATGCAAACTAAAAAAGTGTGAATTCACCCTGTGCGTACCTTGGTACTGATAGGGGTATGCAACAGCATAGGGCTGCCCATCAGCTGAGTAAATTATCTGTGTGCTATGGACAGGAGGAGCTGGGGCATACCCTCCATAAGCATCCGGAACATAAACCTGTTGGAAAAGCAGATATCACTTGTGTCACTATTGGGGAGACTACCACTACTGCCCTGGTATCAAGAGAACTGATGCAAGCCATATACATTTATCCAAAACCACAATATATAGCATAAACACCATGTTACAGTGCCTTCAGAAAGTTCACACCCCTTTACTTTTTTCCATATTTTGTTGTGTTACAGCTTGAAGGTAAAATTGATTACATGTAGATTTGTTGTCACGGGCCAACACACAATACCCCATAATGTCAAAGTGGAATTATGTTTAAATATATTAATTACATGTGAAAAACTGAAATGTCTCGAGTCAATAAGTATTCAACCCCTTTGTTATGGCAATTTGCTTAACAAGTCACATAATAAGTTGCATGGACTCACTGTGTGCAATAATAGTGTTCAACATGATTTTTTAATGACTACCTCATCTCTGTACCCAACACATACAGATTATTGTGAGGTCCTTCAGTCGAGCAGTGAATTTCAAAACAGATTCAACCACAAAGACCAGGGACGTTTTCCAATGTCTCAAAGGGCACCTATTGGTGTGAAAAAAAAGTACATTTAAAAAAAAACAATTTTTTTAAAGGCAGACATTGAATAATCCTTTGATAGTGAAGTTCTTAATTACACTTTGGATGTTGTCTCAATACACCCAGTCACTACAAAGATACAGGCGTCCATCCTAACTTAGCTGCCAGAGAGGAAGAAAACCGCTCAGGAATTTCACCATGAGGCCAATGGTGATTTAAAAGAACAGTTAGTTTAATGGCTGTGATTGGAGAAAACTGAAGATGGAACAACAACATTATAGTTACTCCACAATACTAACCTAACTGACAGAGTGAAAAGAAGGAAGCCTGCACAGAACAAAAAAAATACTCCAATACATGCATCATGTTTGCAACAAGGCACTAACTAAAGTAATACTGCAAATAAATGAGGCAAAGCAATTAGCTATTTGTCCTGAACACAAAGTGTTATGTTTGGGGCAAATCCAATACATTACTGAGTACCACTCCATATTTTCAAGCATAGTGTTGGCTGCATCATGTTATGGGTATGCATGTAATTGTTAAGGACTGGGGAGGTTTTTGTTAGGATTTTGAAAAAAAGAAAATAAATAATGCTATTCACAAGCAAAATCCTGGAGAAGAATCTGGTTCAGTCTGCCTTCTACCAGACACAGAGATGAATTCACCTTTCAGCAAGACAATACCCTAAAACACACGGCCAAATCTTTACCGGACTTGCATACAAAGAAGGCAGTCAATGTTCCTGAGTGGCCGAGTTACAGTTGGATTTAAATCTACTAGAAAATCTATGGCAAGACCTGAAAATGGTTGTCTAGCAACCAATTTGGTAGAGCTTGAATAATTTTTTCAATAATAAATGGGCAAATTATGCACAATCCAGGTGTGGAAACCTCAGACTTACCCAGAAAGACTCACGGCTATAATCGCTGCCAAAGGTGCTTCTACAAAGTATTGACTTGGGTGTGAATACTTGAGATATTTCTGTATTTTATTTTCAATAAATGTGCAAAAATGTCTAAAAACCAACTGTTCACTCTCATTAAGGGGTATTGCATGTAGATTGAAATCAGGCTGTAACAACAAAATGTGGAGTAAGTAAAGCGGTAGACTAAATCGGTAGCACTAGACTGCTAAAAGCATATTTAGAAACGTAAAGTCTAGGCAGCAGGTTCACATACATACCGGAGGTGGAGGACCATATTCAGAATATGGAGGAGGGGCAGAAGCAACAATTTGCTGTGCTAAGCCAATCTGAGGAGGAGCGACCACCTAAAAATAAAGAGATACACACAATACCAGTCCAAGGTTTCTGCACGCCTACTCAAAAATAAATATCAGAATTGGGCTGCCTGTGTAAACGCAGCCATGGTGTTTGAAAAACAATTAAATTTGATATGACAGTCGAGAGCAAATAAATAATAGTGCTTAGTTAGTATGAAATGTATACTACACGCACACTCTATAGATTATTTACACATTTGACATGACAGTGCTGTGTGTGTTGGGTCTGGGGACACACCGCTTGTCTCTTAACACAATACCCTATATTTCACACCACTGTTAGTATCACAATATTACTCTCCTATGCATTGTGTTCACATCCCAGTTTCTTGTGAATAATAAGCTATATGTCAGTTTATAATTGCAGTTGGATATATATATACAGTACCAGTCAAAAGTTTGGACACACCTACTCATTCAAGGGTTTTTCTTTATTTGTACTATTTTCTACATTGTAGAATAGTAGTGAAAACATCGAAACTATGAAATAACAAATATGGAATCATGTAGTTTTTTCTTGTTCTTATCTGTAATTATATATATTTTTAAACTGCATTGTTGGTTAGGGGCTTGTAAGTAATCATTTCACCTGTTGTAGTCGCCGCATGTGACTAATAAAATTTTATTTAGTAACCCAAAAAAGTGTTAAATCAAAAGATATGTTATATTCTTCAAAGTAGCCACCCTTTGCCTTGATGACAGCTTTGCGCTCTTGACATTCTCTCAACCAGCTTCACCTGGAATGCTTTTCCAGCTGTCTTTAATGAGTTCCCACATATGCTGAGCACTCTTCTTATTTGTGTACTTTAGTAGTGGTTTCTTTGCAGTAATTCAACCATGAAGGCCTGATTCACGCAGTCTCCTCTAAACAGTTGATGTTGAGATGTGTCTGTTACTTGAACTCTGTGAAGCATTTATTTGGGCTGCAATCTGAAGTGCAGTTAACTCTAATGAAATGATGCTCTGCAGCAGAGGTAACTATGGGTCTTCCTTTCCTGTGGCGGTCCTCATGAGAGCCAGTTTCATCACAGCTCTTTGTGGTTTTTGCGACTGCACTTGAAGAAACTTTCAAAGTTCTTGAAATTTTCCTGATTGACTGACTTTCATGTCTCACAAGTAATGATGGACTGTCGATTCTCTTTGCTTATTTGAGCTGTTCTTGCCATAATATGGACATGGTCTTTTACCAAATAGGGCTATCTTCTGTATACCACCCCTACCTTGTCACAACAACTGATTGGCTTAAGCGCATTAAGGAAAGAAATTCCACAAATTAACGTAACAAGGCACACCTGTTAATTGAAACACATTCCAGGTGACAACCTCATGAAGCTGGTTGAGAGAATGCCAAGAGTGTGAAAACCTGTCAAGGTTTGGCTACTTTGAAGAATATAAAATATAAGATATATTTTGATTGGTTTAATATTTTTTTGGTTACTACATTATTGCATGTGTTACTTCATAGTTTTGATGTCTTCGCTACTATTCCACAACGTAGAAAATAGTCAAAATAAAGAAAAACCCTGGAATGAGTAGGTGTGTCCAAACTTTTGACTGGTACTGTATATTAAGACCTGAGCTATAATACTGTCCATAAGTAGACTAGGATATGC
The DNA here is from genome assembly GCF_057628025.1 of Oncorhynchus mykiss. Lineage (NCBI taxonomy): Eukaryota > Metazoa > Chordata > Actinopteri > Salmoniformes > Salmonidae > Oncorhynchus > Oncorhynchus mykiss. The sequence continues at coordinate 22,427,753 of NC_143025.1, forward strand.
AGGCAGAGGGTCTTTTCAGACCAGCAGAAACTCACAGAGCTGATTCTGGCATCCTGGAGAGCCATGGTCCATGCCCTGAAACAACGATGAGAAAACAAGAATAAACATAAGTTTTCAGCAGGCTAACCCATATACACACACACAACTAATCAGTCATATTAATTACAATGGGAAAGATGTCTTACAGTGCATCATCTGCACTGTCTCCACAAATGCTGATAACTCGTCCATCTCTGCAGACTATCTGGAGCAGGGCATCTCGACTTCTGCCCTCTGGAGGGTTTAGATCTGTGGACAGTGAAAAGGTGGATGGGACTGTTGGTTGATGGGTTGGTGTGGATACATTTTAGTCATTAAGTAGACGCCCTTATGCAAGGTGACTTACAGTTAGAGCATTCATCTTAAGATTGCTGGGGGGGGGATAGTTCACATTTTATCCTATTGTGAGTTGAGAGGATTGGATAGAAAAGTATAGCAGATGTAAGTAGTCAAGTACCTTGACATGCAGTTGCACTGCGAATGTTAATGCAGTCCACTCTCATGTGGATCTCATCCTCCATATCTCGCCGGTGCTGGTCATCATAGAAAACCAGCCGCCCATCAGACCACAGATCAAACCAGTTCCTCTTCCACCGCCGCAGAATAGTGCCTGTATCATTTAATTATATTTTATTTAATTACTCTTAGCACTTTGTGCAAACACTGGTCTAAGCCCCAAAAAGCCCATGGTGGTATGGAAAACTGCATGACGAAATTCTGTGAAGTGTCAGGAAAAAAAACAATAGAAAACATTTCTGCAACGAAAACAAGCACTTCTATTGAACATGTTCAGAAAACAGGGAGGAACCTACATGAATCTGTCCAATAGAATCGCTAGTTTTCGTTGCAAAACGTTTGGAATAATGATTACACTCCAGGTTTGTGACAGACTTGTGTACTGCACTAGTGACAGTGTACAGCTAACGTTAGCTACAGCTCCACTCACTCTGCCGATGGAGGAAGCCACTTTTCACAATCGACATCGTTAGGTTACTCTGAAAATAAACAATTATAAACATTTGGAAACAACAACAAAAATGCTTACTGGATATAGCGAAATCTATTTAAGTATCTACAAGGTCATTTTCATATCTAATAGCTAGTTTAGCTAAACCATCGTAACACTCACTGCCTACACTAGTGCCTGGTATGCTAACTAACGTTAGCTGGGGAACGTTAGCTGACCGAATCTATTTACGTTGGCATTTGACACTTTGGTAAACTATGTTTTGAAACTTATTCAGACAATATTGCTGTCGATTATAATATGACTAGCTACACATGCCATATCTGTAATTAAATTACCTCTTGTGGAACGTCCTTTTCAAAGCCCTGAGAGGACAAAAGTTAACTGTCTTGTTTTGAATGACATCATCAATATCAGCTGACTGGTCCTTAATTAGAATGCTGGGAATTGAAGCCACGATAAACAATCATATTATTCGTTCGCTGTAATGTTACAATAATAAGTCGTTATTGTCTTTACTTTTAAAATATAAAGGAGCCAAACCCTAAAGTTATCCAATCATAAGGACATGTTCAAATCTGTATCTTTTGAGACAAAGAAAATCTAGGATGTCATGAATTATGAATATCTGTAGTTAATGTTCAGTTAATGAATGCTGTGTTCATAACCAAGTGGGGAAGGTGGTATTTACCACATATGACAGGGAAAAATCCACTTAAATGTCCCTCCAACTCTTAATTACTAGTGGGAAAATCATCAATAGGTGACGTTGCGTGCTTGTGCGAAATGGGAAACTGGGAAGTCGGAAATCCGACATGATTGTGTTCAAGTGTTTTTGAGGTTGAAACAATTCTTATATCAGTAAGATTTTAGCTTGATAAGTTAGCCAACATTGCTAATAATATAGTTAGCTAGCTTTCTTAACTACATGCTCCGGAACTTCGGTGACTACTAAGTATTTTTTTAAACTCCCGCTTTAGGATGGATGTGTTAATGTGTAGTTCATACATGCAGAATTCCTGTTTTAACACAATTAGCCAAATCCTAGTTTGAAAGCGACTGCTTTTCTGGAAGCTGTGCCCCGCCATTTCCCCTACATGTTCCTACACGTGAGCCAGACCCCTAGCAATTTGAGTTCTAGGCAATGAGCTTCAGCCCCTCGCCATTTGAGTAACAGCTAGCAAGATGCACACACAGCAAAGCGAGAGAGCAATGACTTTGTGCACATAAACTCAGCAAAAAAAAAAGAAATGTCTCTCACTGAGTATATTTTCAGCAAACTTAACTTGTGTAAATATTTGTACTTGTGTAAATATTTGTATGAACATAACAATATTCAACAACTGAGATATTGACTGAAAAAGTTCCACAGACATGTGAACAACAGAAATTGAATAATGTGTCCCTAAAAAAAGGGGGGGGATGGGGTGGCCACCAGCTGCATTAAGTACTGCAGTGCATCTCGTCCTCATGGACTGCACCAGATTTTCCAGTTCTTGATGTGAGATGTTACCCCACTCTTCCACCAAGGTACCTGCAAGTTCCCGGACATTTCTGGGGGGAAAGGCCCTAGCCCTCACCCTCCGATCCAACAGGTTTCAGACGTGCTCAATGGGATTGAGATCCGGGCTCTTTCCTGTCTTGCAGGAAATCACGCACAGAACAAGCAGTATGGCTTCTGGCATTGTCATGCTGGAGGGTCATGTCAGGATGAGCCTGCAGGAAAGGTACCACATGAGAGAGGTGGATTTCTTCCCTGTAACGCACAGCATTGAGATTACCTGCAATGACAACAAGCTCAGTTCGATGATGCTGTGACACACCGCCCCAGACCTTGACGGACCCTCCACCTCCAAATCGATCCCGCTCCAGAGTACAGGCCTCGGTGTAACGCTCATTCCTTCGACGATAAACACGAATCCAACCATCACCCCTGGTGAGACAAAACCACGACTTGTCAGTGAAGAGCACTTTTTGCCAGTCCTGTCTGGTCCAGCGGCGGTGGGTTTGTGCCCATAGGCGACATTGTTGCCGGTGATGTCTGGTGAGGACCTGCCTTACAACAGGCCTACAAGTCCTCAGTCCAGCCTCTCTCAGCCTATTGCGGATAGTCTCAGCACTGATGGAGGGATTGTACGTTCCTGGTGTAACTCGGGCAGTTGTTGTTGCCATCTTGTACCTGTCCCGCAGGTGTGATTGTAATATTTGTGTTGTGGAGAAATGACCAGGCAGGAGACGGGAGTACAGTTAGTTTTCGTTTAGTCAAAACCCCTCGTGCTCTACAGTTTCCGGGCACCCCAGTGCGCATGTGCATTTCCTATTAGGTGTAGTAACGTAACACTGCCGTAATGCATTACTGCTTAGTAACAGCACAGTAACTAATATAAACCGATGTAGATCCCAGATACTACAGTGATGTTCTGATGTAACGATCCTGTGCAGGTGTTGTTACACGTGGTCTGCCACTGCGAGGATGATCAGCTGTCCACCCTGTCTCCCTGTAGCGCTGTCTTAGGCATCTCACAGTACAGACGTTGCAATTTATTTCCCTGGCCACATCTGCAGTCCTCATGCCTCATTGCAGCATGCCTAAGGCACGTTCAAGCAGATGAGCAGTGACCCTGGGCATCTTTCTTTTGGTGTTTTTCAGAGTCAGTAGAAAGCCCTCTTTAGTGTCCTAAGTTTTCATAACTGTGGCCTTAATTGCCTACTGTCTGTAAGCTGTTCGTGTCTTAATGACCGTTCCACAGGTTCATGTTCATTAATTGTGTATGGTTCATTGAACAAGCATGGGAAACGGTGTTTAAATCCTTTATTTGGATTTTTACTAATTATATTTGAAAGACAGGGTCCTGAAAAGGGGACGTTTCTTTTTTTGCTGATTTTATGTGATGTAGCAAGGTTTGGAACCAAAGTTATTTTCCAACCGTTTAGTTCTGAACAAAACCATTATTTATTTATTTTATTCCGACCAGCAAAATAAAGTTCTGAAGCGGTTTATATTGTTTTCGTTCAAAAACATTTTTAAACCTCTGAAATATTTTAATAATTTAAAAAAAGATTTAACTCGACATTGAATTACTTTACCAATCAGTGCAGCTAGAACAGTTTACTGTGGAGTGGGTAATCGATTTAATTTGCATAGATAAGTAATTAAGAGCAAATTCTATTTTGCTGTAACAGAATGGTTTAATTGTAATGAAAGACAAACACTGCTGCCAGTCACGTAGAGCGCTAGATGCAACTGAAATTGAGGGTGAGCATAGAGGAAGTTCGACTTGAAGTGCTGGGCATCTTGTTATGACATGCATTACCAGAAATAGACCCACAGAATTATACTAAAGGAGGATCGGCTTTTATGAAGGAACTTTGAATGTCTTTGAATTTCCTAGTTGGGCTAACAAGCATGATGTGTGCAGAGCAGCACTATAATTACAAACACGTCTTAAGTTTTTGTAGTTAATACATCTGATGTGAAATTTGATAACTATAGTATTCCTTAACTAGCATTGAAAAAGTAAATCCCTTCTTCTCTAATTAAACACCTCTCCCTAATTTCGGAATTGCACTTGTAACGTCATCAATACACTACAGTAACCTATGCTTCAGATGGGAGGCGCAGGTAGCCTATACATCAGGGATTGTAACATGTTCAAGGAACAGAACAGAAGACAGCTATTTTTTTTAGAGGAACAGAACCGAGAACGAAAGTGATCTATACGAACCGGTTAAAAACGTTATTTTACGTTCCAGTCTCACAAAAAAACGCAACAAAGCACCTATGCAAAGCCCTCACTGTCACTCAGAAAGTGACCCAAAAGAGACACTTGCGGAGTTACTTAGTTTTTTAGTTTAGTTTTTAGTTTTTTAGTTTAGTTTTCTTAATTTGGTTTGGTTTGGTTTTTAACCTTATGGTCCACTTAGGAGCCTACAACAAGTCACAGTAAAACATGAACATTTTTAACCATAACATTATTTGGTATACAATCTACATTAACAATCTAAATGGACCAAAACGAGACAATAGAAAAAACTGTCAATGGCAATGTGAGAAAATTATGGTAACTAGCTTGGCCCTAATTCAGGTTAATTGTTTTTTTTCCAGACCCCCCTCCACACACACACAGGCTTTGCTGGCTCACAGAAAGAGTGGGTCATCATCATTTTGGTCAAGGCTCTCTATGGCAGGTTCAGCAACTGAGGGAGCTGATTTAAATGAGTAAGCAGCTGATGTGCCAAAAAGCTGCAAAACATTATCAGGCAGCCGGTGCTGCTCATAGCAAGCCTCACCAGACAGCTTCAGTCCATATCGAATGTACAGGATGGAGTTAAGGGTCTGCAAGGACATCCGATTTCTAAGTTTGCTTTTTACCACACTCATTTGGCTGAATACTCTCTCGACTTCAGCATTCGAGTGTGGCAAGGACAACACAGACACAGCAGCCATGGCAAGTTCTTGAAACAGGTTGATATCAGCTGCATCCCTGAACTTCCAAATAGAAAGGAACATTCAATTCTCTTGCAACAGCTCTAATGGACATTCCTGCAGTCAGCATGCCAATTGCACGCTCCCTCAAAACTTGAGACATCTGGCATTGTGTTGTGTGACAAAACTGCACATTTTAGAGTGCCCTTTTATTGTTCCCCAGCACAAGGTGCACCTGTGTAATGACCATGCTGGTTAATCATCTTATTGATATGCCACACCTCTCAGGTGGCTGGATTATCTTGGCAAAGGAAAAATGATCACTAACAAGGATGTAAACAAATTTGTGCACAAAGTTTGAGAGAAATAAGCTTTTTGTGAATATGGAACATTTCTGGGATCTTTTATTTCAGCTCATGAAACATGGGACCAACACTTTACATGTTGCGTTTATATTTCAGTATAATTAAGGATACTCTAGTTATCACGTTTCACATTGGATTCATTAACTACAAGAAGGTAAGACTTGTTTTATTTTAATTCTGGTGCTAGCTCTGGTCTAGCTCTCAATCTAGGCGGCATTATGTGTAATGTAATGGAATTGAGTCATGATCAAGGGATAGCTCTGGTCCAACATTTGTTAAGCCAACTCACTGAAGTTCCACGTCATTCAAAGGTCCTTTATAAAAGCCACACTTCCGTAGATATAAATCTGTGGGCCTAATTCAGATAATGCCTGTCATAACATTCGACTCTGTCAATCACCGCATTCTTATCGTCAGACTCATTAGCCTTGGCTTCTCAAATGACTGCCTCGCCTGGTTCACCAACTACTTCCCAGATAGAGTTCAGTGTGTCAAATCGGAGGGCCTGTTGTCCTGACCTCTGCCAGTCTCTATGGGGGTGCCACAGAGTTCAATTCTCGGGCCGACTCTTTTCTCTGTATATATCAATGATGACACTCTTGCTGTTGGTGATTCTCTGATCCACCACTATGCAGATGACACCATTCTGTATACATCTGGCCCTTCTTTGGACACTGTGCTAACAAACCTCCAAACAAGCTTCAACGCCATACAATACTCCTTCCGTGGCCTCCAACTGCTTTCAAATGCGAGTAAAACTAGTGCATGCTCTTCAACCGATTGCTGCCAGCACCCTCCCGCCCGACTAGCATCACTACTCTGGACGGTTCTGACCTAGAATATGTGGACAACTACAAACACCTAGGTGTCTGGTTAGACTGTAAACTCTCCTTCCAGACTCACATTAAGCATCTCCAATCCAAAATTAAATCTAGAATCGGCTTCCTATTTTGGAACAAAGCCTCCTTCAGTCATGCCGCCAAACATACCTTCGTAAAACTGACTATCCTACCGATCCTTGACTTCGGCGATGTCATTTACAAAATAGCCCCCAACACTCTACTCAGCAAACTGGATGTAGTCTATCACAGTGCCATCCGTTTTATCACCAAAGCCCCATATACTACCCACCACTGCGAACTGTATGCTCTCGTTGGCTGGCCCTCACTACATATCCGTCACCAAACCCACTGGCTCCAGGTCATCTATAAGTCTTTGCTAGGTAAAGCCCCGCCTTCTCTCAGCTCACTGGTCACCACAGCAACACCCACCCGTAGCACCCGCTCCAGCACGTATATTGCACTGGTCATCCCCAAAGCCAACACTTCCTTTGGCCGCCTTTCTATCCAGTTCTCTGCTGCCAATGACTGGAACAAATTGCAAAAATCTCTGAAGCTGGAGTCTTATATCTCCCTCTCGAACTTTAAGCATCAACTGTCTGAGCAGTTTACCGATCACTGTACATGTACACAGCCAATCTGTAAATAGCACACCCGACTATCTCATCCCCATATTATTACTTACCCTCTTGCACCCCAGTATCTCTACTTGAACATCATCTGCACATCTATCACTCCAGTATTAATGCTAAATTGTAATTATTTTTGCCTCTAGTGCCTATTTATTGCCTACCTCCCTACTCTTCAGCATTTGCACACGCTGTACATAGATTTGTCTTTTTTTTATTTTATTTTGTGTTATTGACTGTATGTTTGTTTATGTGTAACTCTTTGTTGTTTTTGTTGCACTGCTTTGATTTATCTTGGCCAGGTCGCAGTTGGAAATGAGAACTTGTTCTCAACTGGCCTACCTGGTTAAATAAAGGTGAAATAAAATAACAACAAGATGCCCAGTGCTCTCCTCACTCGCATGTCGTACTCTACACTACACTTGTCTGTGCAATGCATGTACATAGTTTGCCCGCTCCATAGCAAGCTGCTCTATCCATTGGTGAAGTAATTTTAATGTTGAGTTAAATGTCAAAAAACAATTTGAGGTTTGAAAAGGATAGCTGGCAGGCAGATGCTGGAATATGTTTTTGGGTGACAGAATGAGGGCTTTGCACATGTGCTTTATACAATTTTTGTGGGACAAGGAATAAATGCCCAGAACATAAAATAACATTATTAACCGGTTCCCATGCTTTTAAATAACCATTCTGTTCTGGAACAGTACAGATCACCTTCTTTTTCGTTTCTGGTTCTGTTCCACAAATAATTTAGTTATTTTCTTGTTTTCAGTTCTGTTCCTTGAGTAACCGGTTCCAACCATTGCAGGCAATTTTCGGGGATCACTTTTGGCTCCGTGAGTGCTACTTTCAGAACTATTGGCTAAAAAGTATACAAAAGTACTGGAGAATTTCTTTAACATTGACAATATGCTCAAACTAGCTACATTATCAATATTGATATAAGGTTGTAATTGTAAAAATTTTTTATTGTCATCTTTTGGTTCAAAAGGTAAAAGAAGTTTCCCACTTGGAATTGTTGAAGTGAAAATGTGACCTAGGAGTTTCTGATAACCTCAAATATACGTGTTTTGAACGCAGCATCATCCCTGAGCTCTGATTTCTCCCAGAGAGGAAGAGGTGAAGCAAGGGTCGACTCCGTCCAAAATCTGTCTGCACGAAAATAAACGTGAGGAGTTTTTGTATGGGTCAAGATAAAAGTGAGTTGCTAATTTGATACGTGAGGGTTATTTGATCTAATAGAAGTTTCATAATGCTCAGGTTGTTACAAGTGTACTGATATAAGTGTAATACACGTGACATTCCGGTGACTTTGAGATATAAAATAGTTTATCTGAGTTGTTTGTGCCTCTTAGTCACACATATATCTGCCCTCTCATTGGAACAGTGGCGTTAAGGATACGGTCTGCGAGGGGTCCTGTCTAGCCTGCAGGTGGTATGAGTAAAAAATAAATGCGTTTGAAATACAGTACCAGTCAAAAGTTTGGACGACAACTACTCATTCAAGTTTTTATTTATTTTTTACTATTTTCTACATTGTAGAATAATAGTGAAGACAAACTATGAAATAACACATATGGAATCATGTAGTAACCAAAAAAAGTGTTAAACAAATCAAAATATTTGGTATATTTCAGATTCTTCAAAGTAGCCACCCTTTGCCTTGATAACAGCATTGCACACTTTTGACATTCTCAACCAGCTTCATGAGGTAACCACCTGGAATGCATTTCAATTAACAGGTGTACCTTGTTAAAAGTTAATTTGTGAAATTTCTTTCCTTCTTAATGCATTTGAGCCAATTAGTTGTGTTGTGACAAGGTAGTGGTGATATACAGAAGATGGCCCTATTTAGTAAAAGACCAAGTCCATATTATAGCAAGAACAGCTCAAATAAGCAAAGAGAAACAACAGTCCATCATTAGTTTAAGACATGAAGGTCAATCAATCCAGATAATTTCAAGAAATGTGAAAGTCGCAAAAACTATCAAGAGCTATGATGAAACTGGCTCTAATGAGGACCGCCATAGGAAAGGAAGACCCAGAGTTTCCTCTGCTGCAGAGTTCATGCAGAGTTCATTAGAGTTACCAGCCTCAAACTGCAGGTCAAATAAATGCTTCACAGAGTTCAAGTAACAGACACATCTCAACATCAACTGTTCAGAGGAGACTGCATAAATCAGGCCTTCATGGTCAAATTGCTGCAAAGAAACCACTATTAAAGGACACCAATAAGAAGAAGAGACTTGCATAGGCCAAGAAACACGAGCATTGGACATTAGACCGGTGGAAATCTGTCCTTTGGTCTGATGAGTCCACATTTGATATTTTTGGTTCCAACCACTGTCTTTGTGAGACCCAGAGTAGGTGAACGGATGATCTCTGCATGTGTGATTCCCAATGTGTAGCATGGAGGAGGTGGTGTTATGGTGTGGGGATGCTTTGCTGGTGACACTGTCTGTGATTTATTTAGAATTCAAGGCACACTTAATCAGCATGGCTACCACAGCATTCTGCAGCAATACACCATCCCATGGGTTTTACACTTAATGGGACTTTCATTTGTTTTTCAACAGGACAATGACCGAATACACCTCCAGGCTGTGAACGGGGCTATTTGACCAAGAAGGAGAGTAATGGAGTGCTGCATCAAATCACCAAATCTCAACCCAATTTGAGATTGTTTGGAATGAGTTGGACTGCAGAGTGAAGGAAAAGCAGCCAATGAGTGCTCAGCATATGTGGGAATTCCTTCAAAACTGTTGAGAAAGCATTCCAGGTGAAGCTAGTTGAGAGAATGCCAAGTGTGTGCAAAGCTGTCATCAAAGCAAAGGGTGGCTACTTTGAAGAATCTCAAATATAAAATATATTTTGAATGGTTTAACACTTTTTTGGTCACTACAGGTCACTTTCATAGTTTTAATGTCTTCACTATTCTACAATGTAGAAAATAGTACAAATAAAAATAGAAACCTTGAATGAGTAGGTGTGTCCAAAGTTTTGACTGGTGCTGTATATATTTTTTGACTGAAACCAAATCGAAACTGTGTAGAAATGATAATGGACCTACATTCATGCAGTTTCTGACCGTGTCCAGCTGGCCAATAATCACTGATATGAAAGCTATACAATTCCCCCCCCCCCCCCAATTTTGACAGCAAGGAAATATAACACATTTTTTGTGTTGTCCTCCAGATTTCGTTGAAGACCGAATGGGGCAAAATTTGTTTGACACCACTGGCCTAAAATACCTATACAGGCGTTGTGAGATGTATTTCAATTGTTAGACAGGTCTTACATGTCCACAAAGGCGAAAGGCAGACCTGATCTCGCTTCCTCCTGCCTGCCTTTCGCGTTTGTGGACATGTATTTCAATTGTTAGACAGGTCTTACATCGCCTGTATAGGTATTTTAGGTATATATATATATATTTATATATATATATATATATATCTTAAATTCTCCCCAATTTCGTGGTTTGTCAGTCGCGTCACCTCGATAGGTATTGAACGTGCCCTAATGCTGCATTCAAAGCAACTGGTAACTCTGAAATCTCAGACTTCCGAGCATTCACGACAACTGGGAACTCTAAAACAAACACACAAAAAATTCCAAGCTCCGACCTGGAAAAATCCATTTGAACGGTCATCCAACTCGGAAACTCCGCCATCTTTCTAGAGCTACAACTTTCCGACCTGGAGATCACCGATGTCATGAAAGCACCATGAACTTCTCCCACAATTTGACCTCTGATGTCACATACTAAGAAATGACCCCAATATTAGCGTTTGACATTTTTTTAATAACAAAATATTATTTATTTAAAAAAAAGCTATCTATTAATATGGGTTTTGAACACTCATTTGTTTATAAGCATGATAGCTAGCTGTACTTGTACTTTACGGTTGACACAGCTTGTTTTTCAAAGCACGTGAATGTATCCAACTCGTATTTACACAACAGTAGTCATTATCACCTTCCTACTTAATTATGAACGCAGCATATGCTAGCTAACTGTAGGTAGGAAAAATGTGCTTATATGTTTAGCCAACGTTACTCGCTAGTTCGCTAGCCCTGTAACTAACAGTGAAAAGATGGCGACGGCAATATACCTGGAACATTACCTTGACAGTGAGTATCTACCGTTAGCTAACTTAATTTGATCAGTTGTCTTCATACATTTCCAATCTTGAGTTTTTCGGTCTCGAATTTCTTAGCTAGCGACGTTATAGCCAAGCAAGTTGTCTATTATTGATATGAACGTTACGTTTTCGGCATGACTAACGTTAAAACTAGCTAGCAAACTGTCTTTGTTTTTGTTAGCAGTCTAGTAACTCGCTAGGTCATTGGAGTTGTAGGTTCGATTAAATGCTTTACATTGTTGACCTTATCTAACGTTTGTGAGTTAACGTTACAAGGACAAGACTAACTAGCAATTGCATAAATTGTAGTTTTTTTTTTTTTTTACTAAAACGAGGGCTGTTTTCAGCTTATTTAGCTACTGGTAACGTTCGCAGCAAGCCAACAATAAGGTGTTCTAGTTAGCTAAACGGCTACGTTTAATTTATTTAGGGTCTCAGTTATCCATGGTCATAAAATGTACTTTGCTCTAGTTAGATGGCGGTGAGGCAAGTATACACGGGCCGCGATGTTTAATTTAAAAGTGCGTCACAAGCACAGTTTCACTAACTGGGTCTCACTTCCGCCAAACTTTAAACATTATCTTGTTTTCCAGGAAAACATTTAGGTTGAACTTATTTGGTAGTACAGATGTCATGATCCAGCTAACATTATCCATTTTGATGTGGCCACCTGTTATTTGGTAACGCTCATCAGACTGCATTCAGTGTAGAAAATAAGTACAAGAACCATTTGCCTAGTAAATAAGAGTGAATACCAATTATTGGTGTCGTCTGAAACAAAGCACTGCAAAAACTTGGAAAGTGTTTTTTTAACAAGAGATGTTGTTGAATTAACTGTACTGGTTGTCTGTGGTTGGTCCTTCCGCTGGTCGAAATGTTATATTCACAGACTTTTTAGAGTACATGTACTGCATTGACATTTATATTCCCTGCCACATGCGCAACACCATGTAAACACCTGCAAGACGTTGGTTTGGTCACGAGCAAACAAATATTGATTGCCACAGATGCACCTGTGTTTTTTGAAGTCCTTTTAATAATACTTTCCTGTGGATATTTTGTTAAACAATTTCCACCAGCTGAAGGACCAATCCCGCGGACAATCGGCAGAGTAATTATTCTACATTGGTGACATACAAGGGACGTTGAGGTTTTTTCCCTATGTAAATGTGCGTGGCTATGCAGTACAGGCAATGGAAATCATCGCCAAAATGCTGCAAAGAGCCATGAGCTGTCAGCTGTGTGTTACCATCAAATCGTATCTTGTTCTCATTATGAACTATTGTAGTTACTGAATGACTGCTCTTAACAATCATGATCCATTCCCCCAGGTATTGAGAATCTGCCTTGTGAACTACAGAGAAACTTTACACTGATGCGGGACCTGGACAATAGAACTGAAGGTGAAATACTGCACAAGAAATACATTTAAAATGTTATTTGTTTTGATCATTTGATTTACCACATGGTTTCATGCCCCATCAGTATTATATAGTTCAGCATCTTTCATTATCCAGTATAAAAATGTTTCTGCAATTATGTAGAGAAAAAAGGAGAGATCGACAAGCTGGCAGAGGAGTACATCTCAAGTGTAAGGAACTTGGCTTCGGTACAGAGGGTTGAGCACCTGCAGAAGATCCAGAGTGCTTACAGCAAGTGCAAAGAGTTCAGCGATGACAAAGTGCAGCTTGCAATGCAGACATATGAAATGGTCAGTGCTCCAAACCTGGCATATGAGTACATAAAGATGTGTCAATACTTTCACTATTGGTCAATAGATAATGCAAAACCAATCGAATTGTCTGCATGTCATAGGTGGACAAGCATATCCGCAGGCTGGATGCAGACCTGGCCCGATTTGAGAATGAGCTGAAGGAGAAGCTGGAAGTGAGCGGCTATGAAAGTCCAGAAGGAAGAGGGTTAAAGAGTAAGCAGGGAGACTGTTGGTGGGAAATACTTCTACAGCACATTTACGACAGGTAAACTAACTTCCATGTCCATTGCTGTGAATATCTGCTTCAGAGGGTGAAGGTCAGGGACTAAGGGAGAAGCGAGGACCCAAGGGGAGAGGCAGGAAATCATCGGATGAGGATTCTCCCAGGAAGAAAAAGCTTAAAAATAGGTATTGAAAAGGTTTTACAAGCAAGTACTATTTACGTGCGTCTGCCTGGTTCTCACTCTCCCTTAATATAATTTACTATCTATTAACGTCTGTAGCCCAGGATTGAGTTCTGCTCTCCTGCCAATGCAACCGTCAGATGTTTTGGACATGCCAGTTGATCCCAATGAGCCAACATACTGCTTGTGCCATCAAGTGTCATATGGAGAGATGATTGGATGTGATAACCCTGATGTAAGTTTTTATTGGGTATTGGTTGTCTTGTTATTCAAAGAATGCTTTGAAATTAGTGCTATTCTCAGGACTCTACATTTAAAAAATGTATGTTGGAGCATAAAATGTAGGAGCACCAGAAAATATTTCTTTAATTTAGCCTAAATTATTTATTTTACCTTTATTTAACTAGGCAAGTCAGTTAAGAACAAATTCTTATTTTCAATGACGGCCTAGGAACAGTGGGTTAACTTGCCTGTTCAGGGGCAGAATGACAGATTTGTACCTTGTCAGCTCAGGGGTTTGAACTTTAGGTTTCTACATTTTAATGTTGTCTTCATACCAAATTTGTCTGTGTCCAATTGAGTGGTTTCACTTGTTGACCTTACTACAAAGCCAAAGGGGATTTAGGTTTCTACATTGTGTAAAATCACTACTTATTGAGGTGCATTATATAGAAAATTGTACACGGTCTCTTTAAGAGAGTGTCAAGTTTATTGCTATATGATCATTGATTTCCTGAAAGAGCAATCCCTTTTTCAGCCAATCATCATTCGGGGCTCACACCACCCAGTTAAAAATGGTAATTAAGTAACCAGGCTGTTAGATAGCTAGCTAACGAGGTTACATGACTGAACAAGGTGTAAACAACTACCTGCAAGTGGTTTTAGAACAGCCAGCAAAATGGTTTTTGAATGTCTAGCCAATTCACGATAGGAGGAATAAAACATTGCGCCGGTAATATCTTTTTACCTTTTTGTGCTAGAAACAATCGGTTTTCGCTGTAGTAATGGTGTAACCATGAAAGTAACAAATCTGCACACGCTTTTATCCATGGGGCACTCGAAAACAATGGTACAGCGAAGCCTAATCATTATAACAATTATCTGTGTGATTGATTTTTCTAGGCGCACAGCGCTCCCAAATAAAAATCTCAGGTCGCACATTAAAATGTTCAGTGTAGAGCCCTGGGTATTCTCTATAGATTCTACAAGTTAATCAAAAGTATACTGAAATGTTGATGTCTTTTTACCAATGTTTTTATTTTTCAAACAGTGTCCAATTGAGTGGTTTCACTTTGCTTGTGTTGATCTTGCTACAAAGCCCAAAGGAAAATGGTAGGTGAATCTTTTACAATTAGTTAATGAAGTGTATTATACATGTAATTAAAAGCGAATGAATTTGGGAATGTTGACTACATGCATTACCTTTTTGTACTTTTATTTTGTATTTTTCAGGTTTTGTCCACGGTGCACCCAGGATAAGAAGAAAAAATGAGATATATTTCTTTAAAGTACTTTTCTATAAATATGTATTTTGTCTATGTAGTAAAATAGTGTAATATATTTACAACATTATTTCCCTTTCTATGATGGCCGTGCATACATATTATGGTCTAAATACAAAGCTTTTTTTCAAAGTACTTGAAATATGTAAACATTTAAGTTTTTGTATTTTACAAACAAATTCAACAGCTGTTGATAATACATTTTTTCATGGTTTAGTTTCCATCTTTTATTCTGTCCTCACTTAAATATTAGGGCCAGTGTTAATATCTCATTTGTGTCTGCATTTTAGTTACCTAGCTACCTCTCGGGTTCAAGCACATGCATATACTGCAATCTTGAATCCTGCCTAAAAAAAATCTATCTTAAACCAAGCAACCACACATAAAAGTTCACTCCGTCCAATCTTGGAGTAATAAGCTGTCTGGTAAAAGGTGCACTATATTGACTATCAAAAGCCTTTGCCCACTCTTGAATGTGTTATGGTGATAATGATCAGACATTTAGGAAGGGACTGGTATCTCTTTGCCAACCTAACCAGCAAGCGTTAAAGCACTTTGAATAAAAAAATCAGCTGTTCACCACTAATGATAAATTGTTTAACAATCACTACTCCCTAGATAAAGTGAACATAGTGCAAGCCCTATTTTTTTTGTTGTTGTGGGGAATGGCTTTCCAAAGATCTTTATTCACGCTGCTGTAAAGTACAAATGAAAGACAAACATTGTAAGAAATTGAACAATAATGAAACAGGTTAATGATTCTGAGCTATTCACTGGAACCAAAGTCCACTGCTATTGCTTTTGAATATTTTGTTGACCTAAAATATAGAATGTGGAGAATTTTGTTATATTGAAGTTATTGCATGTTTTTAAAGTTGACCATAAGCAATTATGCCACTTATTTTATTCTAACCATACACAAAATACTATTGTCCTTTGATATACAATGTTGACAAGGACATGTGACAATTGTGACTTCCTTTCCAAAGATCTTTAGTTTTTATTCATTGTTTTGGGATTTTTAGGGTTTTAGCATAAAAAAAAAAATGTTCAACTGTGAATATATCAATCTTGTACAAGAATAATGTTGTTAAAATGGAGAAAGGTTCAAGGAGCCAAAGTAT
The DNA here is from genome assembly GCF_057628025.1 of Oncorhynchus mykiss. Classification (NCBI taxonomy): domain Eukaryota; kingdom Metazoa; phylum Chordata; class Actinopteri; order Salmoniformes; family Salmonidae; genus Oncorhynchus; species Oncorhynchus mykiss. Next base: position 22,443,904 of record NC_143025.1, read on the forward strand.
TTGTATTTTGTACATGTCAGTGATTCATATCAATAAACATTTACAACTATTCAATATTTCAATAGTATGTCCAGTTGAATAGTAAGTGTCTTTACTGACATTTTCAACCTCTCCCTGACCGAGTCAAATCAAATTTTATTGGTCACATGCAGATGTTATTGCGAGTGGAGTGAAATGCTTGTGCTTCTAGTTCCAACAGTGCAGCAATATCTATCAAGTAATATCTAACAATTCCACAACAAATACCTAATACACACATCTAAGTAAGGAATGGAAATAATCTATGAATATATGGATGAGCAATGTCAGAGCGGCATATGTTAAAATGCAATAGATAGTATAGAATGCAGTATATACAGTTGAAGTCGGAAGTTTACATACACTTAGGTTGATTTTCACAACTCCACAAATTTCTTGTTAACAAACTGTTCTTTTGGCAAGTTGGTTAGGACCTCTACTTTTGTGCATGACACAAGTAATTTTTCCAACAATTGTTTACAGACAGATTATTTCACTTACAATTCAGTGTATCACAATTCCAGTGGGTCAGAAGTTTACAAACACAAAGTTGACTGTGCCTTTAAACAGCTTGGAAAATTCCAGAAAATTATGTCATGGCTTTAGAAGCTTCTGATAGGTGTACCTGTGGATGTATTTCAAGGCCTACCTTCAAACTCGGTGCCTCTTCGCTTGACATCATGGGAAAATCTAAAGAAATCAGCCAAGACCTCAGAAAAAAAATTTGTAGACCTCCACAAGTCTGGTTCATCCTTGGGAGCAATTTCCAAACGCCTGAAGGTACCACGTTCATCTGTACAAACAATAGTACGCAAGTATAAACACCATGGGACCACGCAGCCGTCATACTGCTCAGGAAGGAGACGTGTTCTGTCTGCTAGAGATTAATGTACTTTGGTGCGAAAAGTGCAAATCAATCCCAGAACAATAGCAAAGGACCTTGTGAAGATGCTGGAGGAAACAGGTACAAAAGTATCTATATCCACAGTAAAACGAGTCCTATATCGACAACCTAAAAGGCCGCTCCGCAAGGAAGAAGCCACTTCTCCAAAACAGCAATAAAAAAGCCAGACTATGGTTTGCAACTGCACATGGGGACAAAGATAGTACTTTTTGGAGAAATGTCCTCTGGTCTGATGAAACAAAAATAGAACTGTTTGGCCATAATGACCATCGTTATGTTTGGAGGAAAAAGGGGGAGGCTTGCAAGCCGAAGAACACCATCCCAACTGTGAAGCACAGTGGTGGCAGCATCATTTTAATTTTATTTCACCTTTATTTAACCAGTTAGGCTAGTTGAGAACAAGTTACGAGTTACACGTGGAATAAACAAACATACAGCCAATAAAACAATAGAGAAAAAAGTATATATACAGTGTGTGCAAATGAGGTAAGATAATGGAGGTAGTAAAGAAGGGGGGAAATTAGTGGTTTCTGTGGTAGCATTAAGTGTGCAGGTGGAGCAATTGAAGTTGAGGATTCCTGGTGTTTGTGGTGCCCACCGTTTGGTGCGACACAGACCCGGTAGTGAGAGGGATGAAACAGAGGAGTCACTGTCAGTCCTTTTGAGTTTTGAATCTCAGTTTTTACATGATAAAGTCATCTTAGAATGTATCAATTATCCTGTTAGATCTTGTGTGCCAGAGCCACTGCAATGTTTCTGGTGCAACATTTATGGTCATGTCATGTGTGTAGGAGGGAGATTCCAAGATGTAGGAAGTGTGCAGGAGAGCTTGTGTAATTTCGGTGTTGTAAAAGTTGTATGTGTCAACTGTAGGGGTGCCCATGTTTCTGGGGATCAGAAGTGTCCGGTGCGAGAGAGGCAGGTAGAGGTGGCCAGAGGCAGTGAATAAAGTAGAGGAAGATGGGTTGAGGGTGAGGGATCCCTGTGTAGTGTATCTGTGCCAGCACAGAGAGAGAGGCCAGTGAGTAGTATACACTACCGGTCAAAAGTTTTAGAACACCTACTCATGACAGCTAGGCACACTCTTGGCATTCTCTCAACCAGCTTCATGAGGTAGTCAACTGGAATGCATTTCAATTAACAGGTGTGCCTTGTTAAAAGTTAGTTTGTGGAATTGCTTTCCTTCTTAATGCATTTGAGCCAATTGGTTGTGTTGTGACATGGTTGGGTGGTATATAGAATACAGCCCTACTTGGTAAAATTCCAAGTCCATATTCTGGCATGAACAGCTCTGCTGCAGAGAACAAGTTTATTAGAGTTACCAGCTTCAGAAATTGCAGCCCAAATAAATGCTTCAAAGAGATCAAGTAACAGACACAACATCAACTGTTCAGAAGAGACTGCGTGGATCAGGCCTTCATGGTCAAATTCCTGCAAAGAAACCACTACTAAAGGACACCAATAATAAAAAGAGACTTGCTTGGACCAAGAAACACGAGCAATGGACATTAGACCGGTGGAAATTTGTCCTTGGGTCTGGAGTCCAAATTTGAGATTTTTGGTTCCAAAAGCTGTGTCTTTGTGAAACGCGGTGTGGATGAACGGATGATCTCTGCATGTGTATTTCCCACCGTAAAGCATGGAGTAAGGGGTGTTATGGTGTGGGCTTGCTTTGCTGGTGAAACTGTCTGTGATTTATTTAGAATTCAATGCACACTTAACCAGCATGGCTACCACAGCATTCTGCAGCGATACGCCATCCTATCTGGTTTTGGCTTAGTGGGACTATCATTTGTTTTTCAACAGGACAATGACCCAACACACCTCCAGGCTGTGTAAGGGCTATTTCACCAAGAAGGAGAGTGATGGAGTCCTGCATTAGATGACCTGGCCTCCACAATCCTCGACCTCAACCAAATTGAGATGGTGTGTGATGAGTAGGACCGCAGAGTGGAGGAAAAGCAGCCAACAAGTGCTCAGCATATGTGGGAATTCCTTCAAGACTGTTGGAAAAGAATTCCAGGTGAAGCTGGTTGAATAGCTACCGCACAGTAGGTGGCAGCATGCACAAACAAAATGCCATGATACCAAAGAAGAAGAATCCACCCGGTCGACAAAGAATGACGAAAAAGTTATATAGGAACTGTTGAAATCATACATTGGTTTACTCTGTATATTCTGTAAACTCTACATCAAATCTTTATATATATTTTTTAAATTTAACGTATGTACAAATTAAAGCTTTCACAGCGTCGAGGATTTGGACCCAAGTTTTCTGTTGTGTATGGAGTCTGTCTGGTGAGTTGCGAGTCGACATCATTGGCTAGCAAATAAAATACCCGTAAATTATTACCGGCACCGAGAAAACGCGCTATCTTATCTAGCTAATGTCGTTATGTTGCTTACCAAATGTACATCTGTATTGTCAAGCAGGGTTCGTTATTGTCTGGCGTTCGTCCTTGGAGATAAACTAGTTTGTTAATCTAGCGCTAGCAATAACAGCGCAAGCTAGCTAATTCACACTTCTAATGTTGTTAGCTAGCTAACAATATGCAATTAACGTTAGCTAGCTGGCTGACTGAACTCCGGACAACTGTTAGCCTAGCGAACTTTAGGTAGCTAGCTGGCTAACTGAACTCCAGACAACTGTTAGCCTAACTTGCTTTAGGTAGCTTAGTTGAAAAGGTAACATTGTTAGCTAACTAGCCTAGACTTAATATCTTCGTGAAATCAGGCCTAACTATTTAGCTAGGTTCACCTGCAAGTATTACGTTTGATCTTTCACAGTGACTCTAGAATGCATTTTCCATCTTGGAAATGCACGTTTGGAAGTCATAGGGGATGATCTAGTTCCCTACTGTGTTGCACATTTCAGAAACCTTGACCTAACATTAGGTCAATGGTAAATAAAATAAAAATGTTATCCTTTATTTAACTAGGCAAGTCAGTTAAGAACAAATTCTTATTTACGATGATGGCCGAGTGAGAGAATTTGTATGTATTCCTCTACCTTCTTCTCTCCTTCCTGACTAGCTGAAGTTAATGATCTGAAAGGTGATTATGATGATGGTCATGATCATACCCAGTCGATTTATTGTGTTTCTCGATAGTCTGACATGGATTCCGCTCTTCATGTCCTCTCTTTCATCTGTGCTGGTCTGAGAAGATGGATACATGTGAGCAATATAGTGAACATCCTTTTGTAATGAATTGGCTTTCACCTGGTCACTTCTTTTACATCATAGATGGAGATGACAAAGGATATAATGAAAGGGAGACCGTTACATGCTAGTAATGTGGCTGCTTTTTGTGATGCTGCTTCTCCACCCAACCCTCCCTGTTGTTGATCTCTACTACAGAAATGATTAACCCTCTAAAAACCCACCATCGTCTGCACTTCTACTGCCTTTCTTAGCTCTGTATCCAGCACCTTTCTGAAAAATGACAGTAATTACTGTTGAGGGGCATATAATCAATTCTAGACCTACCTATTTTCTTGCCCAGTCCCTTCCTATTGCCTCTGCAACACACCCATCCAGTGTTGTTCTTCCCAGAATTACAGTACCGGTCAAATGTTTGCACACACCTACTCATTCAAGGGTTTTTCTTAATTTGTTTTACTTTTTTCTACATTGTAGAATAATAGTGAAGACATTAATACTATGAAATAACACATGGATTCATGTAGTAACCAAAAAAGTGTGAAACAAATTAAAATGTATTTCTTCAACGTAGCCACCCTTTGCCTTGATGACAGCTTTGCACACACTTGGCATTTTCTCAACCAGCTTCATGAGGAAGTCGATTCTAGATTTAATTTTGGATTGGAGATGCTTAATGTGAGTAACCAAAAAAGTGTTGAACAAATAGAGATTCTTCAAATAGCCACCCTTTGCCTTGATGACAGTTTTGCACACTCTTGGCATTCTCTCAACCAGCTTCACCTGGAATTATTTTCCAACATTCTTGAAGGAGTTCCCACATGCTGAGCACTTGTTGGCTGCTTTTCTTTCACTCTGCAGTCCAACTCATCTCAAACCATTTCAATTTGGCTGAGTTCTGGTGATTGTGGAGGCTAGGTCATCTGATGCAGCAGTCCATCACTCTCCTTCTTGGTCAAATAGACCTTGCACAGCCTAGAGGTGTGTTTTGGATCATTGTCCTGTTGAAAAACAAATGATAGTCCCACTAAGCACAAACCAGATTGGATGGTGTATTGCTGCAGAATGCTGTGGTAGCCATGCTCGTTAAGTGTGCCTTGAATTCTAAATAAATCACTGTCACCAGCAAAGCACCCCCACACCATAATAACACCTCCTCCAAGCTTCACAGTGGGAACCACACATGCAGAGATCATCCGTTCACCTACTCTGGGTCTCACAAAGACACGGCTGTTGGAAACAAAAATCTCACATTTGGGCTCATCAGACCAAAGGACAGATTTCCACCGGTCTATTGTCCATTGTTCATGTTTCTTGGCCTAAGCAAGTCTCTTCTTATTGGTGTCCTTTAGTGGTGCTTTCTTTGCAGCAATTTGACCATGAAGGCCTGATTTATGCAGTCTCCTCTGAACAGTTAAGTTGTCTGTTACTTGAACTTTGTGAAGCATTTATTTGGGCTGCAATCTAAGGTGCAAGTAACTAATGAACATATCCTCTGCAGCGTAGGTAACTCTGGGTCTTCCTTTCCTGTGGCGGTCCTCATGAGAGACAGTTTCATCATAGCGCTTGATGGTTTTTGCAACTGCACTTGAACAACTGCAACTGCACTTTCTGTATTGACTGACCTGTAATGGACTGTTGTTTCTCTTTGCTTATTTGAGCTGTTCTTGCCATAATATGGACTTGGTCTTTTACCAAATGGGGCTATCTTCTGTATATCTTCTGTGTACCTTGTCACAATACAACTGATTGGCTCAAATGCATTAAGGAAAGAAATTTGACAAATTAACTTTTAACAAGGCACACCTGTTAATTGAAATGCATTCCAGGTGACTACCTCATGAATCTGATTGAGAGAATGCCAAGAGTGTGCAAATCTGTCAAGGCAAAGGGTGGCTACTTTAAAGAATCTCATATAAAATATATTTTGATTTGTTTAACTCTTGTTGGGTTACTACATGATTCCATATGTGTTCATAATGTTGATGTCTTCACTATTATTCTACAATGTAGAAAATAGTAAAACAAAGGAAAACCCTTGAATGAGTAGGTGCGTCCAAACTTGACTGGCACTGTGTGCGTATGTTTCGAGGGGGAATGACAATGTGTGCTATGATAGGAAATCTGCTCTAAGTTTATATCTCTGCATAGTCATAGGGGAATGCTGAAAACATGCCAGAGAGAAAATGAGTTCTGACAGAGCAATCTTCCTGTCTAGATAAAGGTGCTCCTCTGCGGTGTAAAGTCAGTTTCACCTCAAGATAAACATGAATAGGTTTAAAACCATAAAACTGGACTGCCTCTTCTAAAGCAAATACCACCTAATATGTTATGCAATGTGCATGTGCTCTTGTTCACCTGTCATTTTTGTGGTTAAACTGATCATGTCTCTGTTTATCTTGCAGATATCACCCCATGCTCTCCTTCTATTCTGATTCCCATTCCTGATTTCTCTGACCCACCTCTGTCTATTGTGCACATTAGCACTTTCTTTGCTCCTGTCTGTCTCTTTGTTACCCTCTTTCTGTCCTTCCCGCTCCCTGCGGCCATGTGTGATAACGGGGATCCCGAGGACAAGCCCCCAGCCCCCCCAGTCAGGATGAGCAGCACCATCTTCAGCACAGGCTCCAGCAAGGACCCGCTCTCAGCCAATCACAGCTCCAAGCCCCTGCCCTCGGTTCCGGAAGAAAGGAAACCCCGCAACAAGATCATCTCAATTTTCTCAGGAGCAGAGAAAGGTGAGACGCGAGTCCATAGAGGTGGTGCACTGGCAGGGGATCTAAAGCAGTGGTTCCCAACCTTTTTCAGTTACTATACCACCAACTGAATTTTATTCTGCCCAGAGTACCCCTGAAGTACCCCCTCGTGCATTATACCAGTAGGCCTATCGTCTCATGAGTCTTCTCAAGTACCCCTGGTGGATAGGCCCAGTACCCCCTGGGGTCCTAGTGTCCCTGGTTGGGAACCTGACGGAATGGGTGTGGATCCAAATTTTCTGGACCATCTTACAGACAGCCAAAGGTCCCGAAGCTTCTGCGCATATTAGATTCTGCTCATGTTTGATCAAAGCTGAATAAATGTCTGCAAGATCACACGGTAATGATATCATTCTACATAACAGTACCGAATAGAATAGTATTACGCAGGGATGGGGAACTGGCGGCCTGCGGGTTTTGAAGTCACTTAGATCAATTCCCTCAGTCGGGGTCAGAATAGTTAGAATAGTAGAATACACAAGGTGCAATTTTGAAATTTGTTTGTGCATCAGCAGTTTTACTCTTATGTCAGTCAATTAGCCCATGTCTACTAAAATGTGTTAGCTGGCAGTTAGTTTTCTAAGTTAAACTATCTTAGCTTGTTGTCATGGTTGAGTTACCAGCTGGGGGGCCCCATTGATTTTTATTAGTCAGTCTCACTCAGATATCATATTCAAAACTGTGAAAATATCACTCCACCCTATGGTAAAATGTGTAAAATTGCAGGATTACAGTATTTTGTGGCCCCCACTCCCTTCAAAGTTGCTGATCCCTGGTATAACGTTATTGGAATACAAAAAAACACCTAATTTCTTATAAGATTTTAGGATGATTGTGCGAATGGTCGCATTTTTCTGTCATGCCCGCGCCACTAGACAAAATAAGTGCTTTGATTGGAACTAAACACGAGCTATGCTCCAGTTAACATAATCTGCTCTAAAATTTGCTCTCTGTACATAATTCAAAACAACACTGTATAGCTCAAGAAGATCTAACCTAAATGCATATCTCTATGAACCTGGTTGAGATCAAATGGTTGGTATGCTGCATGGGCGTTTTACCGCTAGAACTTGAAAAAGTATTACTCACAATTGACAGTGAGAAATGTGAAAGTAGAGAAATGCATGTGCAGAATGTGATTCGGATCTACAGCTCTGGGGGAAAAAAGATCCAGGGGGCTGGATGGGACAGTTATCTATGGAGCCACAGCCTCAGTCATTTTTTAAAAGGTGCATTAAGAGGCTACATTTCATTCAGTGTATCTTAGTTCAGAACCAATCCATGTTATGTTAGTTTCCATCTGTATGCGTCAGACTATCCAGTGACGGGAGCAGTTGAGTTTCGGTCTTTCCGATTTCAGTCTATCCGTTGTTAGATCTGATTACATTTATTAACAGAGAATGTAATGATGGTTTATTTGATTGACTTTCAGGTGGTAGAAAGAAAGACCGGGACAAAGAACGACCAGAGATCTCTCCTCCTTCAGACTTTGAACACACTATCCACGTTGGCTTTGATGCTGTCACTGGGGAGTTCACTGTGAGTAGGGTCACTTTCATCCGACTTTTCAACTCTTATTCCAGGGATACTCAAATCCCAGCCTGGAGGACCATAGTACTGCTTGTTTTTGATTCTACCCGAGTTAGTTGATTGACCCCTGACCCCATCTCTTTGTATCCTCCTCTCTGATAGGGCATGCCAGAGCAATGGGCACGGCTCCTCCAGACGTCAAACATCACCAAGTCAGAGCAGAAGAAGAACCCCCAGGCTGTTCTTGACGTGCTCAAATTCTATGATTCTACAGGCAACGGCCGCCAGAAATACCTCAGTTTCTCCTCTGGTGAGCTTTCTCATGGATGACACTTTGCTGTTTTCTAAGATTGTTATGGACTCTTTCAAGACTGCAATTATTTCCCTCTCCCTTTTCATTTTTAGAAAAGGATGGTTTCCCTGCAGGACCCCACTCTGTAAGTACTGACTTCTTTCTAGTTATTACTTCAAAATCTGTCGTTCTGCCCCTGTTGTCCGGGCGCGAAAGATGTGGATGTCGATTAAGACAGCCCCCCGCACCTCTCTGATTCAGAGATGTTGGGGTAAATGTGGAAGACACGTTTCAGTTGAAGGCATTCAGTTGTACTGACTAGGTATCCCGCTTTCCCTTACTAGCTACCTGAATACTATGGGCTGGGATTTGTTGGTCCTTGACCTCATTCATAGCACCCCTGAAAATATGTGTGGGCTATATATGAAATGTCTTATCTTTTCTGCAATAGCCGGTCAAAAAGGGCACGGAACCCTCATCGATCATTATCAAGGACATTGATGATGATGATGATGATGATGATGAAGCTCCTCCACCCATTGTGGCACCACGTCCCGAATACACTAAGAGTGTGAGTAATTTTGACTGGAGCTCACCTCAATTTTATTTTGCTCTTGCTCACAATCGCTCATTCCCTCATTCTTATTGTGTGTGTTTCTGCTGCAGGTTTACACTCGCTCCGTCATTGACCCCATCCCTGCTCCAGCCACGTGTCCAGATGGAGACGCAGCCTCCAAGGGTCTAGACAGACAGAAGAAGAAGGGCAAGATGTCAGATGAGGAGATCATGGACAAACTGAGTAAACACACTACATTTCTTACATTACCAACATGACAATTTTACTGGTAGTTATTAATATAACTCTCTTGTCAGGAAAATTTAGTATTGGTCTGTATAACTTTATCTTTGCCCACAGGAACTATTGTCAGCATTGGAGATCCCAGAAAGAAGTACACAAGATATGAAAAAATTGGACAGGGGTAAGTTAATTTGAAGGTGGTAATTGGGGTGTATTGTGTGTGTCCAAGTTATTAAAAATATGTAACCGTCTCCACACAGGGCTTCAGGGACAGTGTTCACAGCCATTGACGTCGCCACTGGACAGGAGGTAAAGGGGAATTAAGGGTCATTGGTTGACTGACCAGGGATAGGTGGATTGAGGAGAATAGTAAAGGGTAGGAGACCTTGAGAGTTGAGGAATGATGTTCAAAGTGCGGCAGAGACTAGATACAGAGAGACAGAAATGGGGAAAGCGTTTGAAAACTGTAAGCCTGGCAGGAGTTGAGAGATTGCAGGATAACAAATTTTAGAGGATCATTTTGAACCTTTCCTTATTTCTGGCTGTTTTTCACAGGTGGCCATTAAACAGATCAACCTACAGAAGCAGCCCAAGAAGGAGCTGATAATAAATGAGATTATGGTGATGAAAGAGTTAAAGAATCCGAACATTGTCAACTATGTAGACAGGTAATGGAATGGTCAAATATATAATTAAGCTTAACAGCACTAACTTTGGTGTAAGTTGGGGGTGCCAAACCTAACTTTCTGGTGATGGTGGAACACTACTGGGTGTACGATATTGTACAATACAATATACCCTAACAACCTCTCTGGCTTTGGTGTCTTGTGTGTGTTTGTTAGTTTCCTGGTGGGAGAGGAGCTCTATGTGGTGATGGAGTATTTGGCTGGTGGTTCGCTGACTGATGTGGTGACAGAGACCTGCATGGACGAGGCTCAGATAGCTGCTGTCTGCAGAGAGGTGACAAGTTCTTATACGGCACACTGCATTAACCTTGACCTGTTTACCCTTTAACAGTGGCTGGGTGGGTAACTTGTGTGTTCACATTTAGAGCCTTTATTTTATGTGGAAATATTGACCATTGTTTCTTCATCCCCTCTCGCTCCATTGCGCGCTCTCTCTCTCTTTCTCTCTGCCATTGGTTTCCCCATCTGAAGTGTTTACAAGCACTGGAGTTCCTTCATGCGAACCAGGTCATCCATCGTGACATCAAGAGTGACAACGTGCTACTGGGAATGGATGGCTCTGTCAAGCTCAGTGAGTCTCCCTCTCCCACTAAACAACCCCAGGCCTATGTAGAGGAAGTAACAGCCCTAGTTGGGGGTGGAAATTTACCTTATTGAAAGTCTGCGGGTATATGGATTCGCTTTGATATTGTGAAACTGTTCTATATTCATATTTATAGCTGGAATTTGCCATCTGCATCCTATGAAAGATAAGTACCAATTTGGCAAGGATAGTTAACAAATGACTATTACAAGCTGGTGCTACTGTTTGTACTGCTACCCTTCAGTCCCTCACTAACATATGTCTCCATCTCTCTCTGAATTCCACCTCCCTTCTCTCTGTGCAGCCGATTTTGGTTTCTGCGCCCAGATCACTCCAGAGCAGAGCAAGCGCAGCACCATGGTGGGTACGCCTTATTGGATGGCTCCTGAGGTGGTGACCCGGAAAGCCTATGGGCCTAAGGTTGATATCTGGTCCCTGGGCATCATGGCCATTGAGATGGTTGAGGGGGAGCCTCCATACCTCAATGAGAACCCGCTAAGAGTAAGTGAACCAAAGAGCAGCATCCTCCTAAAATTCAATTTATTTATTTTACTATATCACAGTGCATCAAAAGCTAGTTCCATAGTGATACTGACATGGATGTAACATACTTTTCCAGCACCTCACAGTTCTCCTCTTCCCACTCTCCTCTCCCCCAGGCACTGTACCTGATTGCCACAAATGGGACTCCAGAACTTCAGAACCCAGAGAAACTGTCTCCCATATTCAGAGACTTCCTTAACCTCTGCCTGGAAATGGATGTGGAGAAGAGAGGTGGGGGCAAAGAGCTGCTGCAGGTGATGACCCATCCTATCTATGGCTTCCTTTGTGATTTGCTCTTCTACTCTTGTGCCAACTTGACTGGTTGGATTTGGCTGTATATACTCCTCCATCATTACCCTGTCTGCATGTACTACAATAGAGATGAGCTTCAAAGTTAACCCTTTACTCTCGTTCTTCTCCTTCTCTTCTTTTTGTCTAGCATCCCTTCCTGAAGCTGGCAAAACCCCTGTCTAGTCTTACACCTCTAATCTTGGCTGCTAAGGAGGCCATGAAAGGCAACCGTTAACCGAACAAATAGAACATACAAACAACGCTGTGCCAGATCTGTGCCAACTGTTTAGGTTTTGTGCCAGATAATAGGCTGTGACACCACCATGCTCCAGTCTGATAAGCCCTGACAACCCTCACTGTGAAGGAGACCAAAAACATCCAGAACACTACCCACCGCTGGCCATATGAACTCTGATTCTCACTCAAATCTTTGAAGACTTTATTTTGTACAAGAAAACATTGGCGGTGGGTCACGTTGGGGCTTAATTTGTATTTAACATGGAATGAGCATAGCTATCTAGTTCCTACTTTTTGGAAGAAATATCACTGCCTTAAATGCAAAACATTGCCCAATGCAGGGGTAGGCAACCTCCTGTTCCAGGAGTGCCACAGGTACTTCAGGATTTTGTTCCAACTAGGCACCACACCCGACCAACTGAGCTAAGTTCAGCGATTGCCTAAATTCAACACACCTGGTCTTCCAGGTCGGTTAAATCAAAAACATGAAGTGCCTGTGGCACTCCAGGACTAGGGTTGCCTACCCGTGGCCTAATGTATTGTTGATTGTGTCATGTTGGTTTGTTTCTCCATTTTTACTGTCATTGTAGTTTCCTCTACAGCTAGTTAGTGTCCTCTTAATAATTTTGATACTTGAATTTCATGTGTCCTGACTGATCATGTTATGGGCCTATCATTTAATGAAAACTGTTATTCCACCTGGTGCCTGACGTAATCTTTGGATTATTCTCACATTTGTTATAGGAAAGACATTTCAAAACATTTCTATTATTACAGTGAATGTGGTGATATTGATGATGATATAGGGTTGCCTCATTTGGCAGTCTAACCAGTGATTTCCTCTTGTATCATTAGCCTCTTCTTGGTAGTGGAGGTGCAATTTATGGGCAAATTCAATTGTAGAATGACAGGGTTTATTCTAGCTTGTGCCGACTTTCTTTGTTCTTATTAAAAATGGAACTATTGTACATGTCGAATTCTGTACTTTTTGTCTAATTCAGTGCTGAAGCTAGGAAGATATGGATGTCAGGCCAGGTAGCTTTGTAGGCTAGAGAAGGCAATGTAAATGTACTGTTTCTTTGTTTTCTATTTGAATAACTAACAATCTGATAATTGTCTGCGAATTCTAGTAAATGCAGCTGTTAATTTTGTCCTTATTCTTGATTTATTGTTATCTGTATACCATGACTCTTAAATGGAATGGAGATGTGTGAAAGTCACACTAAGAGACCATCCAAGAGTGGGCTCAAGGAATGATACTCCATGAGAACATCATTTTGTAGCTATTCAATTTGGATCAAAAGACAGACATTTGTTTTTCATAAAACACCTTACGATTTTGGTTGTCTTAACTCATGCCTTTATATACACTCCCCTCCATATGTATTTGGACAGTGAAGCTAACATTTTTGTCTCTACTCCAGCGTTTGGGATTTGAGTTCAAATGTTTTAAATGGGGCGACAGTAAACGGTGACTTTCTGTATTTGAGGGTTTTACCTTTAGAAATGAAAGCACTTTATGTATCTAGTCGCCCCCACATGAAGAAGTCATATAAGTATTTGGACAAATTGATTTCTAGTGTATCAAGGTAGTCAAAGGTTTAGTATTTAGTCACATATTCCTTGCACACAATGACTACATCAAGCTCTACAAAGTCGTTGGATACATTTGCAGTTGGTTTAGTTGTGTTTTGGGTTATAAAATAAAAGCTGACATTCTGTACTGTCACCTAATCAAGGATCTTCAAAATCTAGGGTTATTAGATTTATCCCTGGGCACACAAAGCTCCACTATTTAGTAGGCCTACTTTTTAGAAAACAATTATTTTACCTGGGCTACAACACAGTGCAATGTGGAATGTATTATTGTTATCAAGTGAATACACAGTTATTATACACTGCAGTGAGGTAGGCTAATTTGAATAACCACTCATACTTCCTGTTTTGTTTCATGCCAAAATAACTGCATAGGCCTGATTATGCAACCGTGTGGGTCTATTCTCCACAATTTAGAAGGTCCAGAAAGGTACATTAGCAGGCCACTCGTTTGGTGTTGGCCTTTTTTTTCAGGATGTAGCTGGTGTTAAAATAATAGGCTTACTATAAAAAAATATGTCTTCTCCTTCCAACTCCACTCCTGTTAGGCTACAGCATTATCTTCCATTCAGCAAGCTTCAGCTCTCCTCCAATAGTCTAATAGTAGTAGGAGGAGCAGAACGAGGAGGAGGTCGAAATAAGTGTCCAACAAGCTTTAAAAGGAATAGCCATGGCAGCGGAGAGGCCAGGTGCGTAATTGCGCAACAGAACAATGAAGACAGACATACTCGAAGTAGCCTATAGCCTAAGTTAGAAGCGTATGCATATTATCCCATAATTCATAAGCTTAATGTTAGGCTTAATAATGCGGTGAATATATCCAGTCAATTTACACAGCGAAATAAAAACAAGTTTATCAGATAATGAAATCATAGGTAGCTACCTACACTGTGCGCTCCCAAGGCTGCGCTGAGTGCCCTCCCTCCCAGAGCTCTGGTATACAGCTCGAAATGCTACCCAATTGTTTCAGTTTTTTTATGAACAAGAAATGTATCCTACGTAGGCTACAACAACACAATGTAATGAAGAATGTTAATATTGTTTTCAAGTGAGTACAAAACTCTACTCTATGCTGTAAACTGCAGTTAATAGCCTAAGGCATTTAAATGACTGCTCAAAAACATGCATATTCATTTCAAAATAACTGCATCTAGCCTGCTTAATTGGACAATCATTCGGGTCAGTCATGGGTACTTTCTCTGCAGTTTAGGTCCAGACACATTAGCAGGACTGTATAATATGGTGTATTTTGTCATGAAGTATCAGCTAACATGAACATGTTAATGCAAGGATTTGTAGTTTCTGCGTTTGGCTGCCATGTTTTCATAAAAATGTTTGAGAATGAGGTGAATAACATGTTTTCTTACTACAACAGTCATTACTATATATTCGTCAAATACCGTATTATTATACTGTTAATAAATCTTGCTTTTCTACAAAAAGTAAGCATTGGTGGTTCAGTGGTAGAATTCTCGCCTGCCACGCGGGAGGCCCGGGTTCGATTCCCGGCCAATGCATCAATATCTTTTGCTTCCATTATCCACTTTATTTTCCTTATCTGTTCTTCACTCTTTTTGTAGCATTCTTTAAAAATATGTATCATGATTTGAACAACTAAGGGTAGCTATAGCTAGCTAGTATTGTTGATTAATATTATAAAACTCCACAACTTTTTTATTTTTTATTAACAAATATCAACAAACAAAAGAAGAATAGTCACATGCAAACAAGCATACATACAAACTATTTACATTGCCAGGAATCCTAAACAAACAAATCATATTCATTAATTATATAACACGTTTTAATGGCATTTTTGTTTTTCATTTTAGTTAAAGTAGTGCCATACTGTTTAAATTAAGTTATAAAGCAAAACAAGTTAGGTTTTGAATTAGACCATTTGCATTTGTGAATATGAAATTGACCTAGTATTATTAGCAGTTGAATTAAATATACTACGTCTTTATCAAAGTCAGAATTCCTGAAATAAAACATTATATCAAAACCATTAAATAGTACAAGCTGTCCTATTTTTTTTGTAACAAAATTCTGTATGTCAATCCCAAAAAACTCGACTATAAATACAGGCAAAAAACAAATGCAAAATGGTCTCCTTCTCCATTCCACAGAAATCACATTTATAGTTAATATTCAGCTTGAATCTTTCCAAAACATGTTTCACAGGATAAATTCTATGTAACATTTTAAAATAAACTTCCTTTACCTTGTTACTGATACAATATTTGTTCTCAATTTTCCATGCTTTCCCCCATTGTATATCACCATAGATATTTGACCAAAATAATCTTGCTGAGGGAATTGTAGTATCACAAACAATCAAAAACAATTGCATATTCTTTCGGGGTTATTGGAATTTTAAACGTATCAAGAAATTCCCTATATGAGAGTAGATATCCATCCTCATTCAGTAACTGACCAACCAAAATAATTGTATTCTCAAACCAGTTACGAAAAAAAAGAGACTTATTTTTAAATCATCTTTGTTGTTCCATACAGTGCCTTGCGAAAGTATTCGGCCCCCTTGAACTTTGCGACCTTTTGCCACATTTCAGGCTTCAAACATAAAGATATAAAACTGTATTTTTTTGTGAAGAATCAACAACAAGTGGGACACAATCATGAAGTCGAACAACATTTATTGGATATTTCAAACTTTTTTAACAAATCAAAAACTGAAAAATTGGGCGTGCAAAATTATTCAGCCCCCTTAAGTTAATACTTTGTAGCGCCACCTTTTGCTGCGATTACAGCTGTAAGTCGCATGGGGTATGTCTCTATCAGTTTTGCACATCGAGAGACTGACATTTTTTCCCATTCCTCCTTGCAAAACAGCTCGAGCTCAGTGAGGTTGGATGGAGAGCATTTGTGAACAGCAGTTTTCAGTTCTTTCCACAGATTCTCGATTGGATTCAGGTCTGGACTTTGACTTGGCCATTCTAACACCTGGATATATTTATTTTTGAACCATTCCATTGTAGATTTTGCTTTATGTTTTGGATCATTGTCTTGTTGGAAGACAAATCTCCGTCCCAGTCTCAGGTCTTTTGCAGACTCCATCAGGTTTTCTTCCAGAATGGTCCTGTATTTGGCTCCATCCATCTTCCCATCAATTTTAACCATCTTCCCTGTCCCTGCTGAAGAAAAGCAGGCCCAAACCATGATGCTACCACCACCATGTTTGACAGTGGGGATGGTGTGTTCAGCTGTGTTGCTTTTACGCCAAACATAACGTTTTGCATTGTTGCCAAAAAGTTCCATTTTGGTTTCATCTGACCAGAGCACCTTCTTCCACATGTTTGGTGTGTCTCCCAGGTGGCTTGTGGCAAACTTTAAACAACACTAGAGAGAATAAAGTAGACGGCACGCGTCAAAATGATTGATTGATGACCTTACGTCATTTTGACCTTTGCGTGTCCGAATATGTGCCCCCTCCCCGTCCCCCTGTTCCCGTGGTCACGTGTTATTTTGTGTTATTTCAGATCTCTATGTCATCCTTTGAAGTAGTCCAGTTGATGGATGTCTAGGGGCCTGGTTGAACTGTGGTTGTTGTGTTTGAACTTTTGGACCGGGTATGACCCCCCAGTTTTATTGCCCTTATGTTTGTTATCTATGGAGCAGGAATGTGTGTCTGTATGTGTGTGTGTGTGTTAGAAACAAGGTCCCTTGGCATTGTGTCCATTTCAGGCTTTAAACAACAATTAAACAGCCATCTAAATGTTTCTCAGCCTAGTTTCCTATTTAGTTACCCACATGTGGATTGTATTTATCCTCATTAGTCATTTAGGTCAACATTGGATCATTCAGAGATCCTCACTGAACTTCTGGAGAGAGTTTGCTGCACTGAAAGTAAAGGGGCTGAATAATTTTGCACGCCCTATTTTTCAGTTTTTGATTTGTTAAAAAAGTTTGAAATATCCAATAAGTGTCGTTCCACTTCATGATTGTGTCCCACCTGTTGTTGATTCTTCACAAAAAAAAAAAAAATACAGTTTTATATCTTTATGTTTGAAGCCTGAAATGTGGCAAAAGGTCGCAAAGTTCAAGGGGCCGAATACTTTCGCAAGGCACTGTACCTAGTATGTTGTACTAGTATATACGTTAAGCTGCCTTAAAAACATATTTATGAGTTAGTTAATTCAGAAGCTGAATATAAAAAGCGTGGCTTCTTACTTAGAAATGGGTCAGGCCTCTTACTCAATAGCACAAAGCCTATCATTCAATCTATGTTCTTACTGGTTCTAGAGTATGTTGAAAGCATCTAAATGAATGCAGCGACCACTTCATTAACCGCTTCTTTGTCAAATGCTGTCAGATCCTCAGGTTGTTCTTCTATAAATAGTCATTTTTCTTTGCACTTTTCCCTATACATATCCCTCGCTGTCCTGGAGATGAATCTCATGATCACTGGTCGTGGTGGCTGGTTGTTTTCCCCATCTCTCAGCCTACACAGGCGGTGCACTACATCCAGAGAACCTGCAACAACATTTCACTCCTCGTCCGGGTCTATTGCCCTGCAAATGTCCTTCACTCTTGCTTTGATGTTCTCGTCAGATTTTTCTGCTATTCCATAAATTCGAAGATTTCCTCTCCGACAATACCGGTCATTCTCGTTTACCTTTGACTCCATTTCAGTGAGTTTCCTCTCCTGCTTTGCAACCTAAATTTTAAATTTCGCGTTCTGCTGCTTCGGAGTTTTTACTTCCTCAGCACTGACATCAATCGATTTCTTCAGGTTAACGATACTGATAAGTGTTATTTTTCACAAAATCCATGTCATCTGTGATGTTGTCCAGTAGCTGGCTTTGGATGGTTCTTCTTAGCGTCTTTGGAAGTTGCACCTTGGTTGAGGTATTCGGGTATGAATCACATTCACCCCCTTTTTCACATTGCAAACATGAGTGAGTTTCAACCATGCATCTTTTCTCCTTGAAAGTTTCAACATCCATTATCTCAGCAACAGTTTGGTCATGTCCTGATTCCATGCTACTAGCTATGAAGACGTTACCAGGCTAATTTAACTACACACGCTGAAACTTTTCGATAGCTAGCTTGTTCGTTGGAAATCGTCAAAAATATATTTCAATGGTTTGATTAATTACAAAATTATTCAAAATAGCTACATTGTATGGTTAGATATCATTTTTTGTGAAAACAAATAATAATTGCAACTGCAGTCTAAAAATATAAACTTTGTGAGAAAACCCTAAAATTGTTCCTCAGCTAGAAACGTTACACCCTCTCATCTTGAGCGCCCCCCTAAAACTCGACAATAAAGCCAGTTCTTTCCCTTCTGACCTAAACAAAAATATGGCGTGCTGAAACATAGTTAGCTATGTCTTCCAACTGGTAGGCAATATGTCAGCTAACCTAGCTAAAAATCACATGTTGTAATCCCTTTGCTAAAATGTTCAGACTGTGCCAGAAGAAAGCTACTTCAGTTCAAGTAATAAACTGTAGCATCTGCAGAGCATTTTGGGTCAGTTTTATAAAACATATTGTGTTTGCCATACTTCAGTCCTCGTTAGTATAGTGGTCAGTATCCCCGCCTGTCACGCGGGAGACCGGGGTTCAATTCCCCGACGGGGAGAAAAAGCATTTTTCTTAACTCCATTCACCGTTGATTTGTAACTGAGATACCTGAAACGTCACCATTTTACTGGGATAGACATATTGGTTATCATGGGCAAGATAATATTGGGCATGGGAATTCATTGTCGTTCTTCTGACAAAGGTAGGTAGAATATGATCATTAAAGATCATGATATGCTATCGAACAGTGTATGTGTGTGTGTGTGTGTGTATGTGTATATATATACAGTGGGGAGAACACATATTTGATACACTGCCGATTTTGCAGGTTTTTCTACTTACAAAGCATGTAGAGGTCTGTCATTTTTTTAATCATAGGTACACTTCAACTGTGAGGGACGGAATCTAAAACAAAAATCCAGAAAATCACATTGTATGATTTTTAAGTAATTAATTAGCATTTTATTGCACAACATAAGTATTTGATCACCTACCAACCAGTAAGAATTCCGGCTCTCACAGACCTGTTAGTTTTTCTTTAAGAAGCCCTCCTGTTCTCCACTCATTACCTGTATTCACTGCACCGGTTTGAACTAGTTACCTGTATAAAAGACACCTGTCCACACACTCAATCAAACAGACTCCAACCTCTCCACAATGGCCAAGACCAGAGAGCTTTGTAAGGACATCATGGTTAAATTGTAGACCTGCACAAGGCTGGGATGGGCTACAGGACAATAGGCAAGCAGCTTGGTGAGAAGGCAACAACTGTTGCCGCAATTATTAGAAAATGGAAGAAGTTCAAGATGCCGGTCAATCACCCTCGGTCTGGGGCTCCATGCAAGATCTCACCTCGTGGGGCATCAATGATCATGAGGAAGGTGAGGGATCAGCCCAGAACTACACGGCAGGACCTGGTCAATGGCCAGAAGAGAGCTGGGACCACAGTCTCAAAGAAAACCATTAGTAACACACTACGCTGTCATGGATTAAAATCCTGCAGCGCACGCAAGGTCCCCCTGCTCAAGCCAGCGCATGTCCAGGCCCGTCTGAAGTTTGCCAATGACCATCTGGATGATCCAGAGGAGGAATGGGAGAAGGTCATGTGGTCTGATGAGACAAAAATAGAGCTTTTTGGTCTAAACTCCACTCACCGTGTTTGGAGGAAGAAGAAGGATGAGTACAACCCAAAGAACACCATCCCAACCGTGAAGCATGGAGGTGGAAACATCATTCTTTGGGGATGCTTTTCTGCAAAGGGGACAGGACGACTGCACCGTATTGAGGGGAGGATGGATGGGGCCATGTATCGCGAGATCTTGGCCAACAACCTCCTTCCCTCAGTAAGAGCATTGAAGTTGGGTCGTGGCTGGGTCTTCCAGCATGACAACGACCCGAAACACACACCCAGGACAACTAAGGAGAGGCTCCGTAAGAAGCATCTCATGGTCCTGGAGTGGCCTAGCCACTCTCCAGACCTGAACCCAAAATCCCTGCTGCAGTGTGTGCAAACCTGGTCAAGAACTACAGGAAATGTATGATCTCTGTAATTGCAAACAAATGTTTCTGTACCAAATATTAAGTTCTGCTTTTCTGATGTATCAAATACTTATGTCATGCAATAAAATGCTAATTAATTACTTAGAAATCATATAATGTGATTTTCTGGATTTTTGTTTTAGATTCCGTCTCTCACAGTTGAAGTGTACCTATGATAAAAAAATGACAGACCTCTATATGCTTTGTAAGTAGGAAAACCTGCAAAATTGGCAGTGTATCAAATACTTGTTCTCCCCACTGTATATGTATGTGTGTGTATACATATACAGTATATCACAAAAGTGAGTACACCCCTCACATTTTTGTAAATATTTGAGTATATCTTTTCATGTGACAACACTGAAGAAATTACACTTTGCAACAATGTAAAGTAGTGAGTGTACAGCTTGTATAACAGTGTAAAATTGCTGTCCCCTCAAAATAACTCAACACACAGCCATTAATGTCTAAACCGCTGGCAACAAAAGTGAGCACACCCCTAAGTGAAAATGTCCAAATGGGGCCCAAAGTGTCAATATTTTGTGTGGCCACCATCATTTTCCAGCACTGCCTTAACCCTCTTGGGCATGGAGTTCACCAGAGCTTCACAGGTTGCCACTAGAGTCCTCCATGACGACATCACGGAGCTGGTTGATGTTAGAGACCTTGCACTCCTCCACCTTCCGTTTGAGGATGCCCCACAGATGCTCAATAGGGTTTAGGTCTGGAGACATGCTTGGCCAGTCCATCACCTTTATCCTCAGCTTCTTTAGCAAGGCAGTGGTCGTCTTGGAGGTGTGTTTGGGGTCGTTATCATGTTTTAATAGTGCCCTGCGGCCCAGCAATGCTGGCAGCACTCATACGTCTATTTCCCAAAGACAACTTCTGGATATGACGCTGAGCACGTGCACTCAACTTCTTTGGTCGACCATTGCGAGGCCTGTTCTGAGTGGAACATGTCCAGTTAAACCGCCCTATGGTCTTGGCCACCGTGCGGCAGCTCAGTTTCAGAGTCTTGGCAATCTTCTTGTATCCCAGGCCATCTTTATGTAGAGCAACAATTATTTTTTTCAGATCCTCAGAGAGTTCTTTGCCACGAGGTGCCATGTTGAACTTCCAGTGACCAGTCAGTATAAGGGAGTGTGAGAGCGATGGCACCAAATTTAACACACCTGCTCCCCATTCACACCTGAGACCTTGTAACACTAACGAGTCACATGACACCGGGGAGGGAAAATGGCTAATTGGGCCCAATTTGGACATTTTCACTTAGTGGTGTACTCACTTTTGTTGCCAGCGGTTTAGACACTAATGGCTGTGTGTTGAGTTATTTTGAGGGGACAGCAAATGTACACTGTTATACAAGCTGTACACTCACTACTTTACATTGTAGCAAAGTGTCATTTCTTCAGTGTTGTCACATGAAAAGATATACTCAAATATTTACAAAAATGTGAGGGGTGTACTCACTTTTGTGATATACTGTATATACACACACACACACATACACATACACACACACACAGCAAAAAAAGAAACGTCCCTTTTTCAGGACCCTGTCTTTCGAAGATAATTTGTAAAAATACAAATAACTTCACAGTTATTCATTGTAAAGGGTTTAAACACTGTTTCCCATGCTTGTTCAACGAACCATAAACAATTAATGAATATGCATCTGTGGAATGGGCCAAAATTCACCCAACTTATTGTGGGAAGCTTGTGGAAGGCTACCCGAAACGTTTGACCCAAGTCAAACAATTTAAAGGCAATGCAACCATTTACTAATTGAGTGTATGTGAACTTCTGACCCACTGGGAATGTGATGAAAGAAATAAAAGCTGAAATAAATCATTCTCTCTACTATTATTCTGACATTTCACATTCTTAAAATAAAGTGGTGATCCTAACTGACCTAAGACAGGGAAATTTTACTAGGATTAAATGTCAGAAATTGTGAAAAACTTTGTTTAAATGTTAAATGTATTTGGCTAAGGTGTATGCAAACTTCTGACTTCAACTGTATTTAGACAGTGAAGCTAACATTTTTGTCTCTATACTCCAGCATTTGAAATTTGAGTTCCAATATTTTATATCGGGCGGTAGTACAGAATATCACCCTTTATTTGAGGGTTTTACCTTAGAAATTAAAGCACTTTATGTATATAGTTGTCCCCATGCCTCCCACGTGAGGAAGTCATACGTATTTGGACAAATTCATTCATAGTGTATCAAGGTTATCAAAAATGTAGTGTTTGGTCCCATAGTCCTTGCACACAATGACTACATCAAGCTCTACAAACTCGTTGGATGCATTTTCAGTTTGTTTTGTGTTATAAAATAAACGCTGATATTCTGTACTGTCACCTAATCAAGGGACTTCAAAATCTAAGGTTATTTACGCGATTGAAAATCTTACAGAATGAATTATAGTGCGTGTGTATAGTGCGTGTATGGACTGGCTCTACCAGCAGGAGCTTGGCACAGCTACAGAACCTGTAGTGAGCGGGTAAGGTCTGCCACAACCTGGCACACACACACTCTTGGCCTTGAATACCTCAAAATGAGAATGTTCTGACTTTATCAAGTACATAGAGAAATATCTTCAATTTGTTTAGAAAATGAACCACGAGCTACAATTGTTTTTGGCTACGCAAAATCCAATTGTCCAATTAGAAGCATTGGTCATATGATGTCATAGACAAAATGTCAAGTAGATCTTCTCACCAACAATTTTCGTTGTCGAGGAGCTGTTAGTGAACATGACTGCAGTGCGCAGTGTTTAAAATATATGCATGGAAATTACAGTTATTTGAATTTCTTATAAGAAAATTATTTGAAACGCAATCGATTTCTGCAGCATGCGGTTTCAGGAACATTATCAAGAAGAGGCACATGCACCTTCGCCAGAAATATCACCGTCATTTGACCCTTGGTGAGTTGCAAATACATTACGTCTATAATTGATACAGAAATTATATCTTTACTCCAAGCAAAGTCCATGTACGTTTTTGAAATGTTTGGTTTTAGAAAATATTCATCCATCCATCATTGACTTTGTGTGGACATTGCTCGTGTTTGGAGGCCTAATGTGGCCAGGTGCATACTCGCTTAGGCCTGAGATATACCCTACGAATGGGCACATTGATTTTGACTCTGTGTATTATAAAAATGTAGCTACTGACAGTCTCGGATAATGGATTAGGTCAACAAGATATCAATAGATTAATACGTATTCTCATTTGAACTATACATTATTTTATTATAGTATTATAACAATGTTAATAGATCTTGCTTTTCTATAGACAAGTAAGCATTGGTGGTTCAGTGGTAGAATTCTCGCCTGCCACGCGGGAGGCCCGGGTTCGATTCCCGGCCAATGCATCAATATCTTTTGCTTCCGTCATTCACTTTATTTTCTTAATTAGCTCATCTGTTCTTCACTCTTTTTGTAGCAGGTTAACCCACTCCAATCCTCACTTTTAAAAAATATGTATAATTATTTGAACAACTAAGGGTAGCTATAGCTAGCTAGTGTTGTTGATAACGTTATAAAACTCGACAACTGATAAAGCAAGTTCTTTCCCTTCTGACCTATACAAAAATATGGCGTGCTGAAACATAGTTAGCTATGTCTTCCAACTGGTTAGCAATATGTTAGCTAACCTAGCTAAAAATCACATTGCTAAAGTGTTTAGACGGTGCCAGTCGAAAGCTATTTTAGTTCAAGTTAGAAACTATATTACCTGCTGAAAACACATTGTGTTATAAAACACATTGTGTTAACGGATCATCAGTCCTCGTTAGTATAGTGGTCAGTATCCCCGCCTGTCACGCGGGAGACCGGGGTTCAATTCCCCGACGGGGAGGAAAATATTTTAATTAACTCCTTTCACCGTTGATTTGTGACTGAGATACCTGAAACGTCACCATTTTACTGGGATAGATATATTGGTTATCATGGGCAAGATGATATTGGGTATGGGAATTCATTATCGTTCTTCTGACAAAGGTAGGTAGAATATGATCATAAAATATCATGATATGCTGTCAAACAGTGTATGTGTGTGCACGCACACACACACACACACACAGCACAACCAACCCTTTTTCAGGACCCTTTCAAAGATAATTTGTAAAAATCCAAATAACTTCACAGATCTTCATTGTAAAAGGTTTAAACACTGTTTCCCATGCTGCCATATGTTTTTGTGCTGGTCAAAGGCAGTCAAGTCTGGAGTGAACCAAGGGCTATATCTGTTCTTAGTTCAACATTTTTTGAAAGGGGCATGCTTATTTAAGATGGTGAGGAGAGCACTTTTAAGGAACAACCAGGCATCCTCTACTGACGGGATGAGGTAAATATCCTTCCAGGAGACCCGGGTCCAGGTTGATTAGAAAGGCCTGCTTGCAGAAGTTTTTTTGGGAGCGCACATTTTTATAAAACACACAGTCAAAATCAATGTGCCTATTCGTAGGCTATATCTCAGGCCTAAGCGTGCATGCACCTGGCCACACTAGGCCTCAGAACACGAGCAATGTCCACACAAAGTCAATGATGGATGGATGGATGGACATTTTCTAAAACCAAACATTTCAGAAACGTACATGCACTTTGCTTGGAGTAAAGCTATCATTCCTGTATCAATTATAGATCAAATGTATTTGCAACTCACCAAGGGTCAAATGGTAAAAACATTTTTTTTTTAAATTGTCAAAGACTCCAGTCACCCAAGTCATAGACTGTTCTCTGTGCTACCGCTCAGCAAGTGGACACACTTACTGACAAGTTGTGGCTGCTCTGCGTGATGTATTGTTGTCTATGCATTCTTGCCCTTTGTGCTGTTGTACCATGTTTTGTGCTGCTACCATGTTGTTGTCATGTTGTGTTGCTACCAGGGTGTGTTGTAATGTTTTTTTTTTATTTTTAATCCCAGCCCCGTCCCCACAGGAGGCCTTTTGCCTTTTGGTAGGCCCTCATTGTAAATAAGAATTTGCTTTTAACTGACTTGCCTTGTTAAATAAAGGCTAAATAAATAAAACATAAAAGTGGTACTGGAGCACCAAGTCTAGGACCAAATGGCTCCTTTAGAGCTTCTACCCCCAAGTCATATGACTGCTCAACAATTAATCAAATGACCACACAGACTATTTACATTGACCCCCCCCCCCCATCTATAAATAGTCACTTTCCCCCTACTTTCATGTACAAATTACCTCGACTAACCTGTACCCCTGCACACTGAATCGGTACCGGTACCCCCTATATATAGCCTCATTATTGTTGTTTTAATTTGTTACTTTCTATTATTTTTTTACTTTAGTTTATTTGGTAAATATTTTCTTAACTCTTTCTTGATCGGCATTGTTGGTTAAAGGCTTGTAAGTAAGCATTTCACAGTAAGGTCTACACCAGTTGTATTCGGCGCATGTGACAAATACATTTGGATTTGATTTGTAAACACTTCAGATGGAGAAACCAATGGCAGACGGAGAGACACAGAGCAATGAGCGAGTGAGGGGATGAAGGAACAACAGTCAACATTTCCACAAAAAAAAAGGCTCTAAATGTGAACAACACACAAGTTACCCAGGCTTACAGTTTTCAAACACTTTCCCCATTTCTGTCTCTCTGTATCTAGTCTCTGCCCCACTTTGCATATCATTCATCAACTCTCTTTCCCTAAAGGTCTCAGTTTCCTCTATTGTGATCGCTCCACTTTCACCCCAGCTGCCAAACTAACCCTGATTCAGATTAATATCCTACCATAGTAAGTTACGGAAACCGGATTTAAAGATCGGCTGGTAAGGGTGCTTTCGAGCAGCTAGATGTTCTTTACCATTCAGCCATCAGATTTGCCACCAATGCTCCTTATAGAAGCACTCGCACGTCCTGTTTTGTTTCATGCCTAAACAACAACCTAGGCCTGATTATGCAACCATTTGGATCAGTCTGGTTCTATTCTCCACAGTTTAGAAGGTCCCGAAAGGGACATTAGCAGGCCACTCATACGGTGTTGGCCTTTTACATTTTTGTATATATTTTTTTCTTTAGGATGTAGCTGGTGTTAAGATAGTAGGCATACTAAATGTATCCTGTGAATGGGGTAATGATCTTATTTATACACCTTGTTTTTGACACGTATATAAGCATTGGTGGTTCAGTGGTAGAATTCTCGCCTGCCACGCGGGAGGCCCGGGTTCGATTCCCGGCCAATGCAATGATATGTTTTGTTTTATTTTCTTTCTATCGGTTCTTCACTCTTTTTTTTTTTTTGCATGTTTACCCACTCCAATACCCGCTTTTTAAACATATGTATCATGATATGAACAACTAAGTGTAGGTATAGCTAGCTAGTATTTTTGATACTATTATAAAACTCGACAACTGATAAAGCCAGTTCTTTCCCTTCTTACCTAAACAAAACTCTAGGCTAGGACTGGGAAACTGGTCAGAATTGAAGGAATGATGGATGGCGCTAAATACAGGGAAATTCTTGAGGGAAACCTGTTTCAGTCTCGAGTGATTTAAGGGGAAACATTTAAATGTGTTGGAATTGCCTAGTCAAAGCCCAGACCCCAATCCAATTGAGAATTTGTGGTATGACTTAAAGATTGCTGTACACCAGCAGAACCCATCCAACTTGAAGGAGCTGGAGCAGTTTTGCCTTGAAGAATGGGCAACAATCACAGTGGCTAGATATGTCAAGCTTATAGAGAGTTGCAGCTGTAATTGGGTGAATACTTTCGCAAGCCACTGTAAATCCCCCCATGTTCCCTGTTTTAAGAGATGATGACTACTCTACTCCTACCATTGTCAACTTTCCCCTGACATGAATTGAAGTCACAACGTGTCTAAAAAATCACATTTTGAAACCTCTGCTAAAACCTTTGCTAAAATGTTCAGACTGTGTCAGTAAAAAGATATTTGAGGCACAGTCATACATTGTATCACGTGCAGACAATAATTCAGGACAAGTTTTATAAAAAACATTGTTGTTATTTCTTCAGTCCTCGTTAGTATAGTGGTCAGTATCCCCGCCTGTCACGCGGGAGACCGGGGTTCAATTCCCCGACGGGGAGGGAGATTATTTTCTTAACTTCCTAACTCAATGTTGATTTGTAACTCAGACCTGACATATCACCATTTTACTGGGATAGACATTTGTGTACATTATCCTCTTAAGGATCGTACCCTTTTTTTCAATTTTCACCTAAAATGACATCTAACCGACTGTAGCTCAGGACCTGAAGCAAGGATATGCATATTATTGATACAATTTGAAAGGAAACACTTTGAAGTTTGTGGAAATGTGAAATTAATGTAGGATAATATAACACTTCAGATGTGGTAAAAGACAAAAAAATTCAGATAGGAGTCTAGGTGTAATGTAGATTTTGGCCAGCAGATGGCAGCAGTGTGTGCACATTTTCAGACTAAGCCAGTGAAGAATTACATTATTGCCAGGATTTTGCCCAAATGTGCCGATTTGGTAATTTGATACATTTTAAAGTACATAACTATAGAGAACATACAGAAATGCCATGGTAATTAAACATTTAATTTTACACACTCCCAGGAATGTCATACATGATCAATCATTAGCTTATACACTTACTTTCACTCATAGAGAAACTTGTTGTCCAAACCTACAATAGCACAGCTGTAATGGAATGTATCTGCTATTTTTATTTACAGCTATAGTGCCTAGCAAAATTATTCATCCCCCTTGGCGTTTTTCCTATTTTGTTGCATTTCATGTAATGGACATTCACAAAATAGTCCAAATTGGTGAGGTGAAATTAAAAAAATATACTTGTTTTAAAAAACTCTCAAAAGAAAACTGAAAAGTTGTGCGTGCATATGTATTCACCCCCTTTGCTATGAAGCCCCTAAATAAGATCAGGTGCAACCAATTACCATCAGAAGTCACATAATTAGTTAGATTGCACACAGGTGGGCTTTAGTTAAGTGTCACATGATCTGACACATGATCACAGTGTACATATACACCTGTTCTGAAAGGCCCCAGAGTCTGCAACACTATTAAGCAAGGGGTACCACCAAGCAAGTTGCACAATGAAGACCAAGGAGTCCGCCATACAGGTCAGGGACAAAGTTGTGGCGGAGTACAGATCAGGGTTGGGTTTTAAAAAAAATATATACGAAATTTTTAACATACTCTGGTACTCTGGTCAGATGAGACTAAAATTGAGCTTTTTGTCCATCAAGGAAAACACTATGTCTGGCACAAACCCAACACCTGTCATCACCCCGAGAACACCATGCTTCACTGTGGGGATGGTATTCTCTGGATGATGAGGTGTTGGGTTTGCGCCAGACATAGCGTCATGCTGTGTGGATGTTTTTAATCGGCAGGGACTGGGAAACTGGTCAGAATTGAAGGAATGATGGATGGCGCTAAATACAGGGAAATTCTTGAGGGAAATCTGTTTCAGTCTCGAGTGATTTAAGGGGAAACATTTAAATGTGTTGGAATGGCCTAGTCAAAGCCCAGACCTCAATCCAATTGAGAATCTGGGGTATGACTTAAAGATTGCTGTACACCAGCAGAACCCATCCAACTTGAAGGAGCTGGAGCAGTTTTGCCTTGAAGAATGGGCAAAAATCACAGTGGCTAGATATGTCAAGCTTATAGAGAGTTGCAGCTGTAATTGGGTGAATACTTTCGCAAGCCACTGTAAATCCCCCCATATTCCCTGTTTTAAGACAGTGCGCTCTGACGTACGGTTTTATATGAACCGTGGGGCAGGTCCTCCCACGCTGTCATGTCACCCATCGACGTGATTTTGTTGTTATTAATGCACGAACTGCGCGAAGCGCAAGAGATATGATCCATACTTTCAACAGTACTGAAGGTCTAAAAGGTATGAAGTAAATCTTGATACACATTGTATGACACTGGGTAGGCTATTTGAACATTATTAGATTAGGGTTATTTAGAGTATTCATGCTTACTGTGTTCAGTTTCCGTAGTGTAGTGGTTATCACGTTCGCCTAACACGCGAAAGGTCCCCGGTTCGAGACCGGGCGGAAACATTTTTTTCAAAAAGTAAATGGCTATGGCCAATGTCTGAAATTAAACAAATAAATACAGTATTCGTAGGTTGTACATTTTGTCACTATTGTTTTGAACTATTGTTATTTTGTATTGTCAATTGGCGCTCACGAATGAAAATGTAATCAAAAGTGAGCGTTATAGAGGGGAACAGAAGCCGCAGCATACATGTTCCGGAGAGTCTTAGCTTTTGGGAATGGGGTCATAAAAGCTGGTAAAAACGGTTCCAAAAGTCCAAAATTCAAAAGAAAATAAAGTCAATAGGCCACATTGTCTTCAGAAACCCCTCCCTTGGTACCGCTTGTTTCTGTTTACCAGAGCGAGCGTTTGATACGTGTTCTCCTCTACCTTTTCTGGCTGGCAACGCGGTGACACAGGGAGGGAGACAGGGGGAGTGGGCTGTCTGGATCCTTGTCTGCGGCAACTGGGGGTGGGTGCCTGGAGGATGTAATTGCCAGAGAGGGGAATTGTGGGGGGTCCCTGGGTTTTGGGGAGAAGAGGCCCCTTTGTATGGGGCTAACCTGTCCCGGTGCAGTGTCACCTTTCTGCCCCTGGGAGAAAGCTGCACCTGGTAAACAACTTCCCCTACCCTCTCCAGGACACTGCAGGGTCCTACCCAGTGACTGTCCAACTTGGAGCATCTGCCTTTTTTCCTTAGAGGGCTGTAGACCCAGACCAGCTCCCCAGCCACAAGTGCCTTCCCGGGGTGTGCACGTCGTAATTCCTCTTCTGCCTTACACCTGCATTCACAACATAAAGAGTAAAAGATCATTCGTGGTGAGATTCTTTAACTCTATTTCTGGCACCAACTTTCAGTTTCCGTAGTGTAGTGGTTATCACGTTCGCCTCACACGCGAAAGGTCCCCGGTTCGAGACCGGGCGGAAACATGTTTTGCCAAATGGACAAATGACTGAAAATTAACAACGGAGTGGCTGCGGATCCGAGTTTTTTCTATGACCCAAAGCTTCTGTGCATGTGCGAATCACGCTATTACTCTTAGAGAACAGGCTACTCTGGCAAATGGTGCTTGTTTTAGAAAGTTAGATCAAAACTGAGTCAATGTCTGCAAGATCACATAATGATATTATTCTACATAACATAACCGAATATAATAGTATTACGTACATAGTTTAGCCTACCTATCTGCTCTAAAAAAATATTCTTATGGTGGCCAAATCACTTTTTTTTTGTCGCAATCCCTTCTAACGTGTCCTTCACAGCCTTTGAGCATCCATAGAGGCGAACAAAGTACATGTTCCAGAGTTTTAGCCACCGCCGGCCCGCTAATTAGACAGGATTCTGTAGCAGCCTATAACGGCAGATTGACGAGGGCGGTATTTTCTGAGTTTAACTAACCATGACGCACCTCTTACAACAAGACATTAAACCTCACATAGTTCTGCCCCAAAACAATGACAATTTCCCTCAACCAGTGACATATTTGGCTTTTTAGTTGAGCGCTGATGCTGCTCTGTGATAAACAGTGCCCACAAAGGCAGGGGCACAAAATATGTTGATTGTCCATTCCCAGCGCGCCTCTCCAGGGTGCTTTTGGAGAGAAATATAGCTCCACCAAAGTTCGGTTTAAAAAATCTTCGAACAATCTTAGACGTCTGTTTGTTTCAGATTTTGTCTGGTCTGGACCATCTTTGATTTGGCCCAAACATAGATGTCTATTAATTAAGTATTTTTTTCAAATTGAATTCAGGAAAACATCAGGAAAACATCAGGAAAATACGTATTTTTCAACGTCTGGAAAATATGCTTTTTCGACGTTCTGTAAAATATGTATTTTAAACATACGGAAAATATATATTTCCAACTTTCATTCAGAACCTAAATCGAAAATAAACTGAGCCACTTTGGCTTCAGAAACCTCTCCAATGGTACCGATAGCTTCTGTTTACCACAGAGAGCATTTCATTGTCTTTTTTCCCCTCTACCTTTTCGGGCTGGCAAAGTACCAGGATGTTGTCTTTTGGTTTTGAATCTAAATTTAAAGACCTGAAATTGAAAACTGAATATATCTGAGAAGTTGAATATATGAAACTTTAGTCAACTTGAAACCCTAACCTAACCCTAACCCTATATATATATATATATATTCTTCTCGAAGTTGAATCTATGTAATTTTAGTCACCTTGAAATTATAGATTGTTAACTTGATAAACAGAAAATGAATGCAATTTATACCATATTTAAACTCAACATATAAACATTATTACATTGAAATTTAATTAAGTTTCACATCAGGATATAAGTTAAATTGATGAATGCAGTGATTCAATTATTGAACTCAAATGCAATGTCTTATAATACAAATAAAAATGTAATGGAATTCAAAGATTTTGTGCACTGTAATCACTCCATTCATATACTACAATAGCGAAGCGAATTAGAATATATAGAATATACAACATAAAGAGTAACAGATTATTCAAATAATGGATATGCATGCTCTCACATCTCGTGGTGAAGTTCTTTAACTCTATTTCTGGCAATATCTTTCAGTTTCCGTAGTGTAGTGGTTATCACGTTCGCCTCACACGCGAAAGGTCCCCGGTTCGAAACCGGGCGGAAACATGTTTTGTCAAAATAAGACCAGTGACTAAAAATTAACGGAGTGGTTGCGAATCCGAATTTTCTGTGACCTATCCGAAAGCTTCTGTGCATGTGCTGATCACGTTATTTTTGCAAATCTACCATTCCAGTGTTTAACTTGTTATATTGTATTTACTTTGCCACCATGGCTTTTTTTTTTTTTTTTTTTGCCTTTACCTCCCTTATCTCACCTCATTTACTCACATTGTATATATACTTATTTTTCTACTGTATTATTGACTGTATGTTTGTTTTACTCCATGTGTAACTCTGTGTTGTTGTATGTGTCGAACTGCTTTGCTTTATCTTGGCCAGGTCGTAATTGTTCTCAATTTGCCTACCTGGTTAAATAAAGGTGAAATAATTTTTTGTTTGTTTCTGGTGTCCTTTGACAGCTCTTTGGTCTTGGCCATAGTGGAGTTTGGAGTGTGACTGTTTGAGGTTGTGGACAGGTGTCTTTTATACTGATAACAAGTTCCAACAGGTGCCATTAATACAGGTAACGAGTGGAGGACAGAGGAGCTTATTAAAGAAGAAGTTACAGGTCTGTGAGAGCCAGAAATCTTGCTTGTTTGTAGGTGACCAAATACTTATTTTCCACCATCATTTGAAAATAAATTCATAAAAAAACCTACAATGTGATTTTCTGGATTTTTTTTCTCTCATTTTGTCTGTCATAGTTGAAGTGGACCTATGATGAAAATTACAGGCCCCTCCCATCTTTTTTAAGTGGGAGAACTTGCACAATTGGTGGCTGACTAAATACTTTTTTGCCCCACTTTATGTCATTAATAAAGAACACATTAAAGCAACTCATAGAGAAGATTACTTTGAGGTTGACTTTAATGAAATCAAAGCCATAGTTATGATAATGTTGGAGCACAATCCTTTGTACAACAAACTTATTCACACAATAACTATAGAAATTGGTTTATAATAAGTATTCAGACCCCTTGACTTTTTCCACATTTTGTTACATTACAGCCTTATTCTAAAATGGTACCTGTGAAATAAACACAAATCAAACGAGTCCAAACCACTTCCATCAATGGAAATAGATTTTCAGTTCTTTATTTATTTGTGTGTGTCTGTAGTCACTCCCCCTTCTCCACCATCCAGCTTTACTTTTCAGTCTCATAAAAGGCAGACTGTTTGAGCTCCTGTCAATGCCCTGTGCCAGGTACAGGGAGAAAACTAGATATATTCCTGCCACTCATGGAAAGCTGGTATGTGTGTGTGAGGGCTGTTGGGGTCTTGTTTCAGCTGCTGGTGGCAGCACCTGTATAGATGGCCGGAGGGATGCTGCTCGGAGGATTTTCTTTCCTCAGTTTGCTCCTTCCTCACTGCCTACCACTGCTTCGAGGCCTCCAGCCCCCATTGAAAGAAGGCAGCGGCAGCAACATCCTCAAATGGCATCCTTGAATTGATGAGGCTTTCTGCTGTGTAAGTGCAGGTGGCAGGGGACGTGACAGTGACACTAACCGTTTCACTCTGCAGTAACATAATGCCACAGCTGTGTGTCTCTAGGAGCTTCTCTGGGCTGGTGTTAAGAGCAAAGCAGATCCACCCACTTCAGGATCTCTTCCTCCCTGTGGTGCTTGGCCAGTAGGACATCACTGGCAGCTCTAATGGGCTCTGTCCATCAGCCATGATCCAAGATGAAGAGGCAACCTCATCTCTTGTTGGGCCCAGTGGAGAAGATGTCAAGGGCAGTGGTGGTGTGGCTGGCAGAGGTGTGCTTGGCCAATCTGAAAGAGAGTCACAATATTATTTGAATAACAAAGCCTTTACTATAGACTAACCTAAATCAAGTGTGTGTTTGTGTGTGAGACAAAACAAGTTAGTGCCTGCACACATAAGTTTGTGTGTGATACAGTATAATTTGAATGACCTGTATCCAGCAGGTACTCTTCAGAGCAATCCTATTTTGTTGTGGCAGGAGCTGGTGTCAAAAGGGAGTGAGGCAGGACAGCCTGTAGGGAGGACCACTGTTAGTGCTGGGCTGTGCTGCTGGGGCTGGATCAATCTCAGCAGAGAAGAGAGCATGCATGTCGTTCCTCCCATGAAATAGATGCCCAATTACCTTAGTTTAGCTTTATGATTATTCTAATGTGTAATGTCTAATTGTAACTGTTGTTGGATAGCCTTAGGGAAGACGTACTCGTGTGTGTGTGTGTGTGTGTGTGTGTGTGTGTGTGTGTGTGTGTGTGTGTGTGTGTGGTGGAGCGTGAACTGTGTGATCATGTTGCTGTGCTGTTTCTTTTATGTTGTATTCTAAATGCACAATATTAACTTTTCCCGACTGCTCAGTTTACTCGCCCTGGCAATCACTGATGTGTGTGTGTTCATATAACACAGAACTTTGTCAAGCTGACCGAGTCCTTGTAGTAGGAAATTCAGTGATAAGCTTTGGCATCAACTACTATCAACAGTGTAGAGTAAAAAGGGTATCAATCATTCAGATCTATATTGACATAGACTTATTCATGTGAAGTTACAAAACTTCAAGGACCTAGTCATCGCTCGAGTTTAACAACGGATGTAGGTTACATTGCAAGTACAGTGCCTAAGAAAAGTATTCAGACCCCTTGACTTTTTCCATATTTTGTTAGGTTACAGCCTTATTCTAAAATTGATTATCAATCGACACACAATACTCCATAATGACAAAGCAAAAACAGGTTTTTAGAAAATGTTACAATTACATAAGTGTTCAGAGCCTTTACTCTGTACTTTGTTGAAGCACCTTTGACAGCGCTTAGAGCCAAGAGTCTTCTTGGGAATGCCGCTACAAGCTTGGCACACCTGTATTTGGGGAGTTTCTCCCATTCTTCTCTGCAGATCATCTCAAGCTCTGTCAGGTTGGATGGGGAGCATTTTTTCAGATCTCTCCAGCAATGTTCGATCAGGTTTGAGTCCGGGCTCTGGCTGGGCCACTCAAGGACATCCAGAGACTTGTCCCGAAGCCAGTCCTGTGTTGTTTTGGCTGTGTGCTTAGGGTCGCTCTCCAGTTGGAAGGTGAACCTTCGCCCCAATCTGAGGTCCTGAGCGCTCTGGAGCAGGTTTTCATCAAGGATCTCTCTGTACTTTCTCCATTCATCTTTGCCTCGATCCTGACTAGTATCCTAGTCCCTGCTGCTGAAAAACATTCCTACCACCATGCTTCACCATAGGGATGGTGCCAGGTTTCCTCCAGACATTCCTCCAGACATTAACTCCAGACATTAACATTCTTGAAAATATATGTGTTATACATCAAAATAAAGCTTAACTTCTTGTGAATCCAGCCACCATGTCAGATTTCAAAAAGTCTCTACAGCAAAAGCAAACCATGCGATTATCTGAGGACTGCACCCCGCATACAAACACATGAAAATCATATTTCAACCAGGCAGGTGCGACACAAAAGTCAGAAATAACGATATAAAAAATGCCTTAGCTTTGATGATCTTCACTTTGGGCATGCTTTTCTTCCGCATGTCAAAATACTGCCCCCTACCCCAGAGAGGTTAAAGAACATATTCTGGGCGTTCTGCCAAATAGTCTAAAGGAGGAGGTCATAATGGCCCCACCTCAAGTCTTTACCAGGCACAGGCAGAAACCAAGGATTGTTTATGACACCAAAGACAAGATGCACAAAGTAAAATGTCCTTTAAAGGCACATGAAAGCCCGCTAGGTGTTTGCCAAAAGGCAACTAAAGGACTCTCAGACCATGAGAAATAAGATTCTCTGGTCTGAGGACACAGGACGTGTACTCTGCACATGAGCTGACTAACTGGCAAGTGTCTTCACTGACATTTTCAACCTGAGTCTGAGTCTGTAATACCAACATGTTTCAAGCAGACCACCATAGTCCCTGTGCCCAAGAACACTAAGGTAACCTGCCTAAATGACTACCCACTCGTAGCACTCACGTCTGTAGCCATGAAGTGCTTTGAAAGGATGGTCATGGCTCACATCCACACCACTATCCCAGAAACCCTAGAACCACCTAGATTTGCATATCGTCCCAGCAGATCCAAAGATGATGCAATCTCTATTAAGCTCAACAATGCCCTTTCCCAGCTGGACATAAGGAACACCTACAGTTGAAGTCAGAAGTTTACATACACCTTAGCCAAATAGATTTCAACTCAGTTTTTCCACGATTCCTGACATTTAATCCTAGTAAAAATTCCCTGTCTTAGGTCAGTTAGGATCACCACTTTATTTTAAGAATGTGAGATGTCAGAATGATAGTAGAGAAAATTATTTCTTTCAGTTTTTATTTCTTTCATCACATTCCCAGTGAGTCAGAGGTTTACATACACTCAATTAGTATTTGGTAGCATTGCCTTCAAATTGTTTAACTTTGGTCAAACGTTTCGGGTAGCCTTCCACAAGCTTCCCACAATAAGTTGGGTGAATTTTGGCCCATTCCTCCTTACAGAGCTGGTGTAACTGAGTCAGGTTTGTAGGTCTCTTTGCTTGCACACGCTTTTTCAGTTCTGCCCACACATTTTCTATAGGATTGAGGTCAGGGCTTTGTGATGGCCTCTTCAATACCTTGATTTTGTTGTCCTTAAGCCATTTTTCCACAACTTTGGAAGTATGCTTGGGGTCATTGTCTATTTGGAAGACCCATTTGCGACCAAGCTTCAACTTCCTGACTGATGTCTTGAGATGTTGCATCAATATATCCACATAATTTTCCACCCTCATGATGCCATCTATTTTGTGAAGTGCACCAGTCCCTCCTGCAGCAAAGCACCCCCACAACATGATGCTGCCACCCCCATGCTTCACGGTTGGGATGGTGTTCTTCGGCTTGCAAGACTCACACTTTTTCCTCCAAACATAACAATGGCATTATGGCCAAACAGTTCTATTTTTGATTCATCAGACCAGAGGACATTTCTCCAAAAAGTACAATCTTTCTCCCCATGTGCAGCTGCAAACCGTAGTCTGGCTTTTTTATGGCGGTTTTGGAGCAGTGGCTTCTTCCTTGCTGAGCGGCCTTTCAGGTTATGTAGATATAGGACTTGTTTTACTGTGAATAAAGATACTTTTGTACCTGTTTCCTCCAGCATCTTCACAAGGTCTTTTGCTGTTGTTCTGGGATTGATTTGCACTTTTTGCACCAAAGCACGTTCATCTCTAGGAGACAGAACGCGTCTCCTTGCTGAGCGGTATGACGACTGTGTGGTCCCATGGTGTTGATACTTGCATAATATTGTTTGTAGAGATGAACGCGGTACCTTCAGGCATTTGGAAATTGCTCCCAAGGATGAACCAGACTTGTGGAGGTCTACAATTGTTTTTCTGAGGTCTTGGCTGATTTATTTTGATTTTCCCATGATGTCAAGCAAAGAGGCACTGAGTTTGAAGGTAGGCCTTGAAATATATCCACAGGTACACCCTCAATTGACTAAAATTATGTAAAATAGCCTATCAGAAGCTTCTAAAGCCATGACATCATTTTCTGGAATTTTCCAAGCTGTTTAAAGGCACAGTCAA
This sequence comes from Oncorhynchus mykiss, assembly GCF_057628025.1. NCBI lineage: Eukaryota > Metazoa > Chordata > Actinopteri > Salmoniformes > Salmonidae > Oncorhynchus > Oncorhynchus mykiss. Next base: position 22,481,565 of record NC_143025.1, read on the forward strand.
CTTAGTGTATGTAAACTTCTGACCCACTGGAATTGTGATACAGTGTATTATAAGTGAAATAATCTGTCTGTAAACAATTGTTGGAAAAATGACTTGTGTCATGCATAAAGTTGATGTCCTAACCGACTTGCCAAACTATAGTTTGTTAACAAGAAATGTGTGGATTGGTTGAATAATTAGTTTTAATGACTCCAACCTAAGTGTATGTAAACTTCCGACTTCAACTGTATGTGAGAATGCTATTCATTTACTACAGCTCAGCGCTCAACACCATAGTGCCCTCCAAGCTAAGCTAAGGACCCTGGGACTAAACACCTCCCTCTGCAACTGGATCCTGGACTTCCTGACGGTCCGCCCCCAGGTGGTAAGGGTAGGTAACAACACATCCACCACGCTGATCCTCAACATGGGGGCCCCTCAGGGGTGTGTGCTCAGTCCCATCCTGTACTCCCTGTTCACTCATGATTGCATGGCCAGGCACGACTCCAACACCATCATCAAGTTTGCTGATGACACAACAGTGGTAGGCCTGAACACCGACAACGATGAGACAGCCTATAGGGAGGAGGTCAGAGACCTGGCCGTGTGGTGCCAGGACAACAACCACACCCTCCACGTGATCAAGACAATGGATATGATTGTGGAATCCAGGAAAAAGAGGACTGAGCATGCCCCATTCTCATCAACGGGGCTGTAGTTGAGCAGGTTGAGAGCTTCAAGTTCCTTGGTGTCCACATCACCAACAAACTATCATGGTCTAAGCACACCAAGACAGTCATGAAGAGGGCACGACAAAACCTATTCCCCCTCAAGAGATTGAAAATATTTGGCATGGGTCCTCAGATCTTCAAAAGGTTCTACAGCTGAACCATCACTGCCTGGTAAGGCAACTGCTCGGGCTCCGACCGCAAGGCACAACAGAGGGTAGTGTGTACGGCCCAGTACATCACTGGACCCAAGCTTCCTGCCATCCAGGACCTCAGAGGAAGGCCCTAAAAATTGTCAAAGGCTCCAGCCACCCTAGTCATAGACTGTTCTCTCTGCTACCGCACGGCAAGTGGTACCGGAGCGCCAAGTCTAGGTCCAAAAGGCTTCCAAACAGCTTCTACCCCCAAGCCATAAGGGCTACCCAAACCCCTCTGTTATACTGCTGCTACTCTGTTTATTATCTATGCATAATCACTTTAATTCTACCTACATGTACATATTACCTCAATTACCTCTAACCGGTGCCCCCGCACATTGACTCTGTATCGGTACCACCTGTATGTAGCCTCGCTATTGTTATTTTATTGCTGCTGTTTATTTATTTGTTACTTTTATTTTCAAATTTTTACTTTTATTTTTTACTTAACACTTACTTTTTCTTAACTTCTTAAAGCATTGTTGGTTAAGGGCTTGTAAGTAAGCATTTAATTGTAAGGTGTTGTATTCGGTCACATGTGACAAATACAATTTGATTTGATGAAACCAAGATTGAACTCTTTGGCCTGAATCAGGTCTGGAGGAAATCTGGTACCATCTCTACGATGAAGCATGGTGGTGGCAGCATCATAGTGTGTGGATGTGTTTCAGAGGCAGAGACTGGTAAACTAGTCAGGATCGAGGGAAATATGAATGGAGCAAAGTACAACCTGCCCCAGAGTGCTCAGAACCTCAGACCGGGGGTGAAGGTTCACCTTCCAACAGGACAACAATCCTAAGCACACAGCCAAGACAATGCAGGACTTGATCGGGACAAGTCTCTCAATGTTCTTGAGTGGCCCAGCCAGAGCCGATTGAACATCTCTGGAGAGACCTGAAAATAGCTGTGCAGTGACATTCCCCATCCAACCTGACAGAGCTTGAGAGGATCTGCAGAGAAGAATGGGAGAAACTCCCCAAATAGAGGTGTGCCAAGTTTATAGCGTCATACCCAAGAAGACTCGAGACTGTAATCGCTGCCAAAGGTCTCTGAATACTCATGTAAATATGATATCAGTTTTTTACAAATTCATTTTGCAAGCATTTTTAAAAACCTGTTTTTGCTTTGTCATTGTGGGGTATTGTGTGTGGATTGTTGAGGGAAAAAACGATGTAATCCATTGTAGAATAAAGCTGTAATCTAACAAAATGTGGAGAAGGTGAAGGTCTGAATAATTTCCAAATGCATTGTGTAAAGATATCTCTATCATTCTCTATGTTTACCACATATTAGGGGTGCGCAGGTCAGCTGTTTGTTCACCTGCATTTGCTAATAACCCATCCACAACTGCCTGACTATATGTGATAAAATGAACATCTGAGGCCCGCACTGAACCTTAAGGCTATGTGAGGTTATATACCTACAGTCAGTGTTCAGATTTCAGTTTCCATTTAATCCTTATAAACAGTAGGCTACAGTTCCCTTGACATGACATAGGCCAATTTGAAGTCCTGTCTTGTGACTGTCGAATATGTATAGGGCCTCACAATCATGACACATAACATAGCTGGCACTGCTATCATCCTCTGTTATCACTTCACCAAATATATAATTTTATGGCCAACCCTTCTCTTTATTTTCAATTCTCCTTCAGCATCTTTTATCTTATTGAATTAAACTTCGACAATTGCCTTTTTCCTCCGTAGATTGACATTAACGTTAACCTTAATATGCGAGGTTAAAATTGTGATTTGAAAGGACATGTCCTACCTGCTAAATCTGTGTCATTCAGGTTTCCATAGTGTCAGATCTATCATGCCAGAGTTCGTTCAGAGGCTGATCAGTAGTCAGAGGATTTAGCAACTGCTTAGATTTAGCAAACGAATGTTAGTAGCTAGTGAAGCTAGACGAATTTGAGGGCACATCTGTTGCTTGCGTAGAACATTGTTTAGTAGGGTAGTAATTTAGCAATCGGGTGACACATATAACGTTAGCTAAGATAGCTAGCCTAACGTTGACGTTACATACTTAGTAACGTTAGCTGGCTAATTTAGCATAGCAATCCACATCCATGCAATGGCAGGAAACGTGAAAGACAAGGAGGCTTTTCAAAGACTGAACTTCCTGTATCAGGTACGTTTTCTTGATTTCTAGTAATCCAGCTATACCTTTGGCTTTATAACTATATTCTCAAAATGCTTTAAGATGACATTGATTTCTTGCAGGCTGCACACTGTGTTTTGTCTCAAACCTCGGAGAATGTGGAGTTAGCTCGTTTTTACTGCTTCACTCAGAAGACAATCGCAAAACGTTTGGTACTGAGACAGTGAGTAACATACACAAACAATATCATATAACGTTAAACTCTTGTCAGAAAACATATGGTGTTACATTTGCATCAATAAAGGTTGTGACGTTCATGTCATGTTAGAATACATGACAGAAATAAGTTTGAAACATGTCTGCTAAAACGATGACAACTAGGGCATGACTATAATGTTATTAATGTCTTTATAGAGACCCCTCAGTGAAAAGAACATTATGTAAGAAGTGCTGCTCTTTGCTGGTCCCAGGAGTAACTGCCACAGCCAGACAGAGAAGTAAGTTTATTCATGCAAGTCTAAGTCACTTTGTGTGTATATATATTTGCTTTTATACTTTATACTTTGCTATATATATATATAGCTAAATAGACGGCCACCTAACCAGTACATCACTGGGGCCAAGATTTGCAAATAAATTCATAAAAAATCCTACAATGTGATTTTCTGGATTTTTTCCCTCATTTTGTCTGTCATAGTTGAAGTGTACCTATGATGACAATTACTGGCCTCTCTCATCTTTTTAAGTGCGAGAACTTGCACAATTTGTGGCTGACTAAATACTTTTTTGCCCCACTGTATGTATCATCCTCATGAGATTTTGAAAGTACTGAGTGGAAGTCCAATGTCTTTACATAAGTGACATATTGCTTTTTTCTCTCAAGGGACTAAGCATAGAAACCGCATGACTGTGCTGCGATGTCTTCGCTGTGGGCAGTGCAAGAGGTTCCTAAACAATCCGGAGCATCGCCTGTGGGTGGACCAGCCTGAGGCTCAGCTGCAGAACCAATCACAGCCACGTGATTTTTACCCTGGAACAACTCCACTACATTGCAGTTATGTATCATATTGGGGGGACAACTAAGTACCGTCATGTACACTCTCCTACATATTCATTTGGACAGTGAAGCTAAAACTTTTAATTTTGAGCTGTACTTTGAGATTTCCATGCGTGGAACGGATGTGGGTGGGGCTAGGTCTTCATAAGGGTGTTAATTTCAAAAATTTAACAAAAGCTCTGACGAAGGCCGTAAGGCCGATACGTAAGCTTATTAAATATCAGTGATCCTACCAAGAGCAGTGTGCGGTTTCCTTTTTCCTTCCTCTTGTTCAACAGTTGCCATGCACCTGCAAAGAGATTGCTCAGATGTGTGAGTGCCTTTTGAATGCTGTACTTTGAGATCAAATGTGTTACGAGGTGACAGCACCGAATGTCACTTTATATTTGAGGGTATTTTCATACATATCTGCTTTATCATTTAGGAAGCACTATTTCTGAAGCCCCCCCCCCCCATTTGAAAGTGTCATAAGTATTTGGACAAATTCACTTAGTGTATTAAATGTAGTATTTGGTCCCATTTTCCTAGCATGCAATGGCTACATCAAGCTTGTGACTACAAACGTGTTGGATGCATTTGTAGTTTGTTTTGGTTGTGTTTCAGATTGTTGTGCCCAATAGAAATGTAAGGTAAATAATGTATTGTCATTTTGGAGTCACTTTGATTCTAAATAAGATGTATTATATGTTTCTGAACACCTCTACATTAATGTGGATGTTACATGATTATGGATAATTGTGAATAATGATGAGCGAGAAAGTTTGAGGCATAAGTATCATACCCCCCCCAAAAAATGCTAACCTCCCCTGTTATTGTGAGAGGTTAGCATGTTTTGGGGGCATGATCTTTGTGCATCTGTAACTTTAGCTATGTGGGGAAAGACCGGATGAATCGGGAGCTTAGGCTGTCATTTCAGACGCAGTTGTATTAAAATTCAGCTTCACATGTAACATTTGAATCTAAAATGTTTTCTGTTTCTTTATGCCACTTTTCATCCATCTCAGAGGGAGGCCATGGTGTTTAACCTTTGTCCTTTCTGTTTTGCAGAACAAGGTCCCTCCACTAAAGAGTTGAAGGAGAAAGCAGATGGACCCATATCGCAGATATCCTCCACAGGGCCTTCCTCTACCCAGCACCAGGTGCCTCCATCCAAGCCCAAAACCTGAGCCCTGTGGCCTCAGTAGCCCATTCACAACTGGACATAGCTGCTTTGTGTAGCATTGACACATATTTTTTAACTATATCATAAATGTTTGAATATGATTTTTTTTTTTTTGCCAGTGACAACCTGTTACATCAGTGGTATGATGTAACATGTTGTCATTGTAATGGGAGAGGTTGAGGTTGGTTAAAAATACATTTGATGTTTAGTCTACCTCAACGTGCTCACAGTGTACAGGAAGTTTAGGAACGACAACCAATGTTAAATGTCCTTTTCATAAACATGTATTTTTAATTGATTTATTACTTCTGTAAGAACACAGGCGATATGAGTTGTAACTTAATGTACAGATGTTCTACAGCCCACACCTTTTTTGTCAGTAACTTAAGGAGAGAATAGGCTGTTGAATATAATGCTCAGTGCATAATGAAATATCTTCTCCCAATAGGAACAAAATTGAGTAGTGTGTTCCTAATGCACACATATGTCCTATATTGCCTCAGCTGAGGTGGATGATGTCTTTCTTTCACTTTTTCTTTTCATCTCCGTCCCCCTTTGGCACCTGTACGTGGGTCTTCTGGGAATACAGCAGATTCTTTGCAAAAATCCTGGGGATGTGACCCATGTACAGGAGAAGGGCCAGGGTCATTCCTGAAAAGAGGATATCTGTATTACCAGCTTGATAAGCAATTATGCCTCATTGTTATGCATAAAGCCTGTTTCACACATTAACCTTTGGCAATTACATTTTGTCTATTGGTATACTTTTATTAGGGGTTTGTATATAATGAATAATTTCTGATTTGACTTACCAATAATGGGCCCAAGGCAGTAGACCACTGAGTACTCCGTAAAGGTAAACCCAGGACAGTAGAAGGTAAGGCCATAGGCAAGGGAGGGGTTCAGGAAAGCTGAGGTATAACCACTGGCTGACATGCATAGAAAGATGAGTTATCGAAACGGGATGCAGAAATAGATTTTGCTCTGACAAACAAATATAACACAAAGAAAACAGCATATAGGCCTATGCAACTTTAATGATTATCTCTACTGAAATTTCTTTCTATATTTGAAGCGCGATGGTTGTCATCGTGGGCTACTTACCTGCATGAGAGAGAAGGGTGAGCACAGCTGCAAAGAAAGGCACCCGAATCAACACAGCGCGACATCTCAGGCTGAGGTATATCAGATAAAAGATGAATGCACACACACACTCAGAATAGACCCCCTGCACCAGGGAGACACGCAGGGCTGTACTGCACTCCCTGAATATCAGGTTCTTAATTATGTGCATGTCATTGAGCTCCATTGCCCAGTAGTAGCCAGCTACAATCAGGGCCAGGTGTGCCCCCAGGAACTGAGCAGCCAAAGCTAGCAGAGTGTGTAGAGTAGGGGTCTCCAGCAGCAGGAAATTCATCAGAGTCAGGGAGGGGTTTCCAGTGGCTCCAGCACAGATCACACCATGGGTCAGCAGCACCACAAACCGTATTGTCAGAGTAACGTCTGATCCCAGTCCCTCTGCCCACTCACCAATCTCTATAATGGTCTGCACCTCCAGCCAGCATGCCACCAGCACAAATGAGGTTGTGAACTCTGATGCAAAGCTCAAACAAGGCCATTTTCTGAAAAGGACTCTAAAGACTGCACCAAATGCCACAACAGCAAGAAAGTAAACAAGGGAGACATCAAGTTCAGACATAGTTAGGTTCACAGATGCTAGCTACTACACCTCGCTGGTTCTTCTCACACAGTGTATGACTTGTTGGGCAGTTTGTTGTCTGTGTGATTGTGACAACGTGGAGAAGTGTTTTTCTCAACACAGAAACACTGACTTTTCATCCCACACCACCTGCCAAAATACACACTGCCCTTTTCGAGGTCAATTCAGGAAAGTTACTTTGCCCCAGGGATAAGGGCAAATTACTTCTGTGACTTACATCAAAGATATAGTTTATTGACCCTGAGGGAAATGTCTGTTAAACCTTAATAATGCTTGTGTACTAAGATATCCTTCAAGCCTAGACATTGGGCTTGAGATTGTTAAAAAGTAACTCCTATAACATAGAAAGGTGTGTGCGCACATTGATATAGGCCTGTTCTAACTGTTCTGTGTGTGTAGAATGAACCCATGATGTCCGGGCACTCAACCGAGAATGTGACAGAAACTGACTGGTTCCTCTTGATCCTGGACAGACTAAAGGTTATATCCTGCACACCAGTAACAGAGCTATTGTTCTGTTTTGGAACCTGTTTCTGGGGAAAGATTGTGGTGGAGAAATCAGAATTAGCTAAGTAACACAGATATTTAAGATGTCTTATCTGCAGAATATGCTTACATGATTGAACTGTTGAAACTGTTATTAGAATATCTCCTTTCGGGCTCTGGTGTTGGCAGCTGCACTTCCTCCCTCATGGGCCTCAGTCACCTTGGGTCCAGAGAGGGGAGAAGTCAGCCTTATCTATCACGTCCCTGTTGCTATACAGAATATCAGCAAGGAGTATGGCAAAGGAGGTCAGAAGGAAACATTGTTTCCATATGTGAACTGTGTGTGTGTCTTTATTGCATACCATGTGAAGGGATGGCGTGAGTAATGGGGAACCAATCACTTGTCTCCACAGTGTCTGTGTCAGTCACCTCCAAGGGGGAGATAGTTTCCAACTTGAACTAAGAGAGAGAACAAAGTAACAACAAATGTCCCAAGTTCTTAGTACTGAACAAAACAAGTTATTTGTATTTGGGGCCCAAGGTCTGGCATGGGATGTGTGGGGTTAGTGTTTGGAACCATTGTATGTCATATCTGAAGTTGCACCTATCCTGAGATAGTATTTAACCCAGAAGCTAACTCCACTCTGTGGGCTCTCACTCCACCATCTGCGGGGGTGGAGCGACCAGTCTCCTTGTTGTAACAAGTCTTTTAATAAAATTAATACTTTGAATGATTATTCATTTTGCCTCTCCTCATTATTGATTAAGGGTAGAAATTCCACCACAACACCAAGAAAAAAAAAGGTAATATTACCTGGTCTGATCTCTCTGAAGAACATACACTGAACAAAAATATGAACGCAAACATGTAAGTAAAGTGTTGTTCCTTGTTTAATGTGCTGAAATAAAAGATCCCAGAAACTTCCCATATGCAATTTCTCTCAAATTTTGTGCAGAAATTTGTTTACATACCTGTTAGTGAGCATTTCTCCTTTGCCAAGATAATCCATCCACCTGACCGGTGTGACATGTCAAGAAGCTGATTAAACAGCATGATCATTACACAGGTGCACCTTGTGCTGAGGACAATAAAAAGCCATTCTATAATGTGCAGTTTTGTCACAACACAATGCCACGGATGTCTCAAATTTTGAGGGAGTGTGAAATTGGCATGCTGAGTGCAGGAATATCCACAAGAGCTGTTGCCAGAGAATTGAATGTTTATTTCTCTACCATAAGCCACTTTCAATGTTGTTTTAGAGGGTTTGGTAGTACATCCAAATCGACCTTAGACCATGTGTATGATGTCGTGTGGGTGAACGGTTTGCCCCACGGTGGCGGTGGTATTATGGTATGGGCAGGCATAAACAATGGACAACGAACAGAATTGCGTTTATCGATGGGAATTTTTAAATGCACAAAAACTCTTTGACGAGATCCTGAGGCCCATTGTGAGGCTCATTATTTTAAAGGTATCTGTGACATATCTGTATTCCCTTGCATGTGAAATCCATAGATTAGGACCTAATTACTATTTCCTCATATGAACTGTAACCCAGTAAAATCATAGAAATTGCTGTGTGTTGCATTTTCATATTTTTTCAGTATACCTTACTATGATTCCGTTTTTCTCCGTTTTTCTCCTTTAGCTATGTGTATTGGCATATAGGTTGACTGATGAATGTACAGTACTTTCTTTTCTTGGACCACTGAAGCAGCATTGTTTTCTGTTAATATATTGTCCAAAACATGTGGAATTGTTCCTGGTTCAAACCACTACGAGCCTCGTTGGCGCAGTAGGCAGCGCGTCAGTCTCATAATCTGAAGGTCGTGAGTTCGAGCCTCACACGGGGCAGATGTTTTACATTTACTAGCGAGATTTGAGATCTCAATTTATTTTTGATATTAATCCGACGCTACGGTGGGTAGAACTGCTTTTACATGACTAATTCCACGACTGACCACACGGTGGACGCGGTGTTCTGTTTTAGATTAATCTCTGCAGGCTAGAGAAGCATATCCAGTATAAATCAATCATTAGGACTATACATTGTGTTATTAGAAGAAAAACATTATGTTATTCGAGCTCCAATTGCTGTGGTATTGTTTTAAATGATCGCGCAAGGAATAGCCAACATCTATGAACAAAGAACCCAATATATAATTTTGCACTTTAAGAACGTTTTTCTGTTAGTCAATCTTGTGTGATGTTTCAAACTGAGAATTTCAAAGATAGTGTAGGCCGGTTTGCGCGATGTGTGTGAGAGAGAGGGAGCGAGAGAGAGAGCGCTCAGCTGTATCCAAAGAACAGCGTTTCACTTTCTGAAGCGCATGGATTTTAACTGGAAAGCCCACTGAGAGAGGGAACGTCGTGAACAGACCCAAAATGTGATATTCTAACAGATCGATCCAGTTGATAAGGACTGCGAATTTATTTTGGGATTGTTAAATACGTAAATAGCCTATTCGGCTACTTTTACAAACGGCCATACCACTGCTAGGATACCTTGATAGTCTATCTGATTGAAATGGTGCGATGTTCCAAACAATACTCCAACGCGTTGACTTTTGGTTGATTTACCTGACAGTTGTACTATGTGGAGCTTCAGGTGCAGGAGTGCACAGTTGCCATGAGGTTAAAACAGCGTTTCAATTGCGCCAGATCGGTCCGTTGAAATGGGTCCCCGAGGCACCTGGAACAGGTTAGTGCGCACTTGACTTGTAGGTCCTAACACAATTTCTCAGCAGAATGTCCAGGAGCCACTTTGCACGTGTACGTGCTGTGTACCCGTTTATTTTCCACAGGGAATTGATAAATCACAATCATAAAAATTTAACTACAGTAGCCTAGGTCTAGAGACAGATTCAAGAAAATGTGCCTAGTAAGTAGTAGTTGATGCTTATCTTTGTTTAACGACCATCCTAAGAATTGGAAGTAAGTCCCTGTGAAGGGAGGCCATCTCTTGTTTCTTTTCTTTTCAAATACTGAGTTTATTATATGGATGTACTGGCACTAACAGTCACAATCAATAACATTGCGAGGCTGTAATTGCTGCCAAAGGTGCTTCAAAAAAGTACTGAGTAAAGGGTCTGAATACTTATGTAAATGTGATATTTCAGTTTTACTTTTTTAATACATTTGCAAACATTTAAAAACATTTTTTTTTTGCTTTGTCGTTATGGGGTATTGTGTGTAGATTGCTGAGGATTTATTTTTATTTAATCCATTTTAGTATAAGGCTGTAATGTAACAAAATGTGGAAAAGTTAAGGGGTCTCTCCGAATGCACTGTAAGTCTGTCACCTGTCATCAGTTACATGATAGATTTGTTTGCACAATTCCTTCATGATTGACACATGCAATGACTTAGGCCCAGTTGAGTTTGTAAGTAAGCATGTTGTTAACTCTGGTGAGCATCACTCCCTCTGCATCCTCTCTACACCGTTGGAGATTTTGTATCTGGACTTTGATTCAGCTACGTCCAGCCAGCCTGATAACCAAAGTCTATTTCTGAAGCTCTTTCTCACTCTCCTTTCTGGCTCCACTATCCCAGCTTGGTGTATTAGTTTCATATGGGAGATAAATCAGTATAATCACTCTGGACCTCATCCAAATGAGATTGTAGCAGAGGAAGCTTTGCTAACTCAAAGGGAACTTGAATACAGGGGATGGGTATATATGATAACTAGTAGAAGTGTAGAGAAACAATGTCTTTGAACCATTTATTTACTCAACTATTTGGGTAAGTATTATTAATCACATTTGGTCAAAGCTTCCAACACACTTAGTTTATGTTCTTCACATTTGAGGTCTGTGTCATGCTCAAGTTTGCTTTCCTCTTCTTTCCTAGATGGCGAGCTGCAGATCTGCAAGCACGCAGGCCCGTCGTGTTGCACACGCAAGATGGAGGAGAGTTACCAGGCAGCAGTGCGCAGAGAGACTCTCCAGAATATCCGTTCCTACAGCTTTGAGCTCAAGTTCCTCATCGTGGGCCACGCCTCTGCCTTCCAGGGTAAGGATAGGGACAGGATGGAGGGGTAAGGGAGATAGATATTCACTGTGATTCACTGTGTAAAGCCTTGGGACCACTTTGGCCCTCTGCGCCCCTCAGTAAGGGGTCAATTCTGAAGTCCATGAACAATGTTTCACGTCAGTGTCAGTGTGACTGCCACTTGGTTTGGTTTAATTACATCTTTTGATTTACTTAAAAATCAGTCTCACCTCATTGAATGGAATGGGCTCTGAACCGACACGCAGCCAAAAGTATTTTGTTCTGATAAAGGCAAAAATGTTACATTATTACAGCTGCAGGTAGCCTAGTGGTTGGAGTGTTGGGCCAGTAACCAAACGGTTGATGGATCGAATCCCTGAGCTGACAAGGTAAAAATCTGTTGTTCTGCCCCTGAACAAGGCAGCTATCCCACTGTTCCCTGGTAGGCTGTCATTGTAAATAAGAATTTGTTCTTAACTGACTTGCCTAGTTAAATAAAAATAACAAGTAAATTGCACTCAGTAGTAACATGATATTTGACCATCATATAACATGAGAAAAAAATATTATGTTTTGTTGAGACAATCCGAGAACCACTTCAGTGGTATTGGATATTGGCTTTGTACTGTTCAATATTGGCTTTTAAAGAAAACATTTAGTCAGGCCTCACATTAAGCAAATAATCTCTCAGAGAAAGAGAACTTGACCTCTGCTCTATCTCTTTGTCTCTGTTTCTCGATGTCTGCCTCCGCTTCGCTCTCTCTCTCTCGCTCTCTCTCTTTCACTCACTTTCTCTCTCTCCCATTTAGAGTAGAGAATACACAGTATGTCTTGTTTTGAACCAATGAATGAAAGGGAGAGAAAAATGTTTACATTCACTGAGTATCCCTGGAGATGTGTTACCATTTGAAATCAATCTGTCTCTAACGAGGTGTCTTGAATGGGAGGGAAGAATAGTGGGTTTGTCCTGCTCTGCTTTTCACAGTGAGAGTGGCTGGTCCCTGGCTTCTCAGAAAGGGAGGCTTTCTTGGGGTTTTATCCCTGCTGAAAAGAGACAGATGATGTAAGTGAGTGACGTGGACAGTGTCCTCTGAGCAGCCTCGGTCCTGGCCGATATGCCGCCCTAGACAAGACAAAAAAATTGCTGCCCCGCTCCTATCCCTGCAAAGTACAATAGTAGCCTAGGTCAGTGTTGGCCTGCAATGCACTATCCATGTGGTAGCCTACCGTTTGTAAAACAGGCAGTTGCATTGGCTTTATAGGCCTGATAACTGAAAAAAAGACTTAAGACTAAAAATTGTGGCTATTCAAGCTCTGAATACCAGCTACTGTGTCTGAAAGTAAATTGAAATACATTTGCCAAAATGATACAATTCCACCTGTCTTTTCAAACATATTTCACCAGAGAGCCTGACTTAACACCAGAGGGTCATTAGCTTCTTTAAAAAAATACATTGCGCATTGTTTAAAATCACATGAGTGTAGGCCTATGCCTTTTTGGGAAGTCCACAATTTGGGCAGCGCACTTGACAATAGGCCTAGCTGATTATTGAGTTGAGGATGTCAGTGAAAATTATCTAAAATACATATGAAGATAATGTGTCTTGAATATAATTCTAAATGTTGAGACAAGAAGGGGAGGGGTGGGTGGCGAGGATATAGGCACATCTCTCTCCAGAATACACTCAGCTCTCCAGTATGCGCTCAGCTGTCTCCCGACAATTCTTGCACATGAATTGTTTCATTTGTGTAAATTGTTTGTCATTTGATTGTGTATTTTTATCAATTCCCCGTCACCAGTAGTATGTCACCAGTAGTATGTCACCAGTAGTATGTCACCATTAGTATGTCACCAGTAGTAAATTTACTGTTAATCCCTGTCATTTGGTTTAATTCATTTCTGTTAATGCATGTATTAATTACAGTCATTTACCGTTCTCATTCTCGAAGTGGAAACATTGTTTGCATTGTTCACAACCTACTACACTTGTGAGAAACAAGTTCTGTTTTATTTCATACCATAATTTACAAGTTTTGTAATTTTTTCGATTGTCTTTTGTTTGGAGCCCTCCATGTGAGCATGTGTCTCCCCACTGGGGACAAACTGGTTGAATCAACGTTGTTTCAATGTCATTTGTCAACGTATTGTGACGTGGAATCTAGGTGGAAAATACATTGGATTTGAAAAAGTTCTCAATGTAAACTGTTGTTTTGAGGGTGAAATTTCAACGACAGGATTATGTCATCATGGTAGCCAAATTTGAACATAGACAAACTTTGTATAAAATATGTTGAATTTGTACATTTAAAGCAATGTCAGATTTTCAGTTATATTTACTATCAGAAAATAGTTATAGACTGGGCAGCACCTCCTACTGGAGAATTGATCTGTCTACAGCTACCCCTTGGTCTCCCATCCAAGGTTTTTAACAATGATATTTGTCACTGACTATTACCAATGTGTAATCGTGAGAATGATTGTTGAGAGATCTCCGCATAGAAATTAAATAGATTCACTGCTGCTATCAAAGTCATTCTGAATGGTAGGTTTAACAGAGCAAATGAAATTTAACCATACTTTATCAATCATCAATGATGCTATGTAGGCCTATTTAGTGTAGCATGTGCAAAGTCATCAACAGCAAATGATTGAATTCAAACCAGAATTCAACAAAAAAAATAGACAATACAATAGGCCTAGGATTTCAAGCTCAGTTGATTGCAGTTTTGATATTTAGTGACATTGAATTGTGTTTGGTTGTCAACACAATCAAATATAGTCATTTAAAGTAGATGGAACTATCCAAGTAGAAGATACATCTGTGCTAGAGGTCGTCTCAGGTCCAAAGAGTTGAACCCCTTCCAAAATGGACCCTACCCGAATTGTTTTAAGAATTGCTTTAAGATGTCATACCATAGATCATTTAGATATTTGAATTTGAGGACCGCTTTATGTATAAAAATAATAATATTTAAATGGAAAAAAGACAAGGAATAAAGTTTTGAAGTGTCTGTCCTATATCTAGGAAATATAAGAAAGCGACTGCACTTGAAGAAACTTTCAAAGTTCTTGAAATTTTCCACATTGACTGACCTTCATGTCTTAAAGTAATGATGGACTGTTGTTTCCCTTTGCTTATTTGAGCTGTTCTTGCCATAATATGGACTTGGTCTTTGTCACAACACAACTGATTGGCTCAAGTGCATTAGGGAGGAAAGAAATTCCACAAATGTACTTTTAACAAGACACGCCTGTTAATTGAAATGCATTCCAGGTGACTACCTCATGAAGATGGTTGAGAGAATGCCAAGAGTGTGCAACGCTGTCATCAAGGCAAAGAGTGGCTACTTTTTACCAGTGACCTGCCACTGGCATTAAACAAAGCATGTGTGTCCATATATGTTGGTGATTCAACCATATACCTATCAGCAACCACAGCTTATGAAGTCACTGAAACCCATAACAAATAGTTGTTGTCAGTGATTTGATACAAATCATTACCTACGTTCTAGAACTCAGCTGATTCTGGTAATGAATGGTGTGGCTGTTGAACAAATTGAAGAGACTAAATAACTTGGTGTTACCTTAGATTGTAAACTGTCATGGTCAAAATATATGGATTCAATGGTTGTAAAGACGAGGAGAGATCTGTCCGTAATAAAGAGATTCTCTGATTTTTTGACACCACACTCCAAAATACAAGTTCTGCAGGCTCTAGTTTTATCTTATCTTGATTATTGTCTAGTCATATGGTCAAGTGCTGCAAAGAAATACCAAGTTAAGTTGCAGCTGGCTCAGAAGAGAGCAGCACGTCTTGCTCTTCATTGTAATCAGAGGGATAATATTAATAGTATGCATGCCAGTCTCTCTCTGTGTCACTTCTTGTATTTCTAAGAAACATATTTTGGGGGGAAATTACAAATTGTTTGCATAGTCAACTTACAGAGCACTGACACACACACTTACCCCACCAGACATGCCACTATGGGTCTTTTCACAGTCCCCAGGTCCAGAACAAATTCAAGGAAATGTACAGTATTATACAGAGCCATGCGTGCATGGTACTCCCTTCCATCTTATATAGTGCAAGTGAACAGCAAACCTGGTTTCAAAAAACAAATAAAGCAACAACTCACTGCACAACGCCTCTCCCCAATGTGACCTACTTGTTATGTGTATGTACTGACATGTATGCATAACTGATAGATACATTTATAAACATTAACATGTAGTGTATGTAATTGTAAAGCATTTAGTCTGTAATGTCTTTTTTAGTATGTGTCGGAACCCAGTAAGACTAGCTGTCGCCATTAGCGTCGGCTATTGGGGATCCTAATAAATCAAATCAAATGCCCTTGTGTTTGGGACACCGTTGCTAGGATATGTCCACATAAGGGGAAAGAGGCGGAGAGTCCTGATTCAGTGCCCCTGAATTTGAAAAGAGAGTATTGCACCCCTTCCCATCACCCCTCTGCTCCCACACCCACCCTTCTGTCTGTGGCTCACACAGGTTTAAGATCTCCAGCTTCCGTCCACAAACCTGGAGATGCGGACCAGTATCACATTTACAGTTCTGCCCTTCCCACGTCCCATGTGCTGCACTGTGTGTGTCTCTCGGAGTGTGTGTGTGAATGATCAGAGTATGTATGTTCCTGCGTTGGTGTGCCACTGTCTCTGTAACTCTATACTGGTAGTTGCAGCGCGGCTTAACCTTCACGATAGGTTCTTGTGGAACTGACTCTCACACATAATTGGAAATTAATTTGTGTGAACCTGAGGTGGTTGGGTCCTTTCTGAAATGTGACTACAGTTGTAGGTTGTAGTCAGTCTGTGTAAAGGGCACCCAGAGGCTCCCCTTGGGAATGGTCTGTGTCCCACACACAGGAATGTCTTAACCAGCCCTTTTGTTGGAAACAAGAATGCAGATAGAGCATGGTCAAATTATTTATCATAGTACATTTCCAATCCTGTTTTTGTGTGTCTGCAAATCAGGTGAAAAACATAACCACAATTTCACAACCTTTAAACTATCATATGTCTGTGATGATCAGTATACATTTTTTCTTGAATTTAGGATGATGTGAGTAACACATCAGTTCTACCTCTGTCTCCAGTTTGCCTCATATCCAGGTGTCCCGGTGTCAGAGTATGGGGTGTGGCTGTGAGTCCATGCTGGTCACGCTGGGATAAATTTGGCCCCGGAAGCTGTAGACAGCCTGTTCTGCCTGGTCCCTTTGATCCCACTCAGCTCCAAGGTTACATGAGCCAGCAGTAGACAGATTAGAGTGAGAGGCCCTGCAGAGCAACTCGGCAGTGCCCTTGCTACACCCTGGAACCATGTTCCATAACCTCTATTTCAGGTATAGGCTGTGTCTCATCCCATTGAACCACATTAATCAAAGTTGGGCTGTTGAGATGTTGGAAATGAAAAAAATAATAATATCAAATTCACAAACAAGGTCTGGGTTTTGAATGGCCAGTTGTACAGTACTATAGTACAGTGGTCAGTCAGGTTATGTCTATGAGCTGTACATTGTAAAAGGCCAGGGCTAATTCGTGTCCCTTCTGGTCTTCCTCTGTATGTATGTTTTCATTAGGTTCTCATCTCAGTCCTCAGCTGCTGTCCACCTCTGCATTTTCCCACAATATGAGCAAATACCTCCTATCAACCAGGGAAACATTACAGTCCACTAAACCTGGGCTATGCTCATGGACTGTGACCTCTCACAGTGGCTGGCTGTGTGCATGGAGAAGCAGCCTATACCAGCGGTCACAAACCTTTTCTGAGTCAAGATCACTTTCTGATCAATAAGGAAGCCGAGCTCTATTGCTCAGATTTGTTAAAAACATTACTTAAAAAATGTAAGCCTATGCAACATAAACCAATTAAAAACAGTTCTGTAGCAATGAGGTTTGTGCAGTAGGCGATACATCTTAGAAGGGAGTGCAAGTCTTAAGTTATTTATATTGACGGTAGAAAATTAGTTTTCACTGAACTCTAGTAGTTGTATGTTTTACAAGAGATGATAATCCTTTGTGTTGCTCAATCAGCTGTCTTGTTGTGTGCATAATTAAGAAAGGATGTATTGGCACTGTTCTGTCATTGGAGGCTCAGATGCAGTGGCCCCTGTCCCTGAGGTGTAAATACTTGGACATTCACACGTTCCCAAAAGCTGTTGACTTCCTCTGACCAGAAGGACCCAGTGTTTCCATTAATAACCTCATCATCACACTGTCCCGGAGAGATGGCTGTGTGGCTCCCGCTGTGATGATGTTTGTGGATGTTCGTGGGTATATGCAATATGCGTCTTTGTTTAATAGATTGAACAAATGGGTTTTTCTATAAAGAAATGGGGACAATGTGTGACATTGGGATCAACATTTAAAAATGGTTTGAAATGAAAATAAAAGGGATTTGTATGCAATTGCACATGTGTACTTAGAGGAATATATGCAGATTGGCTGATAACTCCACCTATACAACATGGGCCTAGGACTATACATCCTTTATGCAGGGTTCATACAGACATTGGCAAGTCAAATTCAAGGACTTTTTCAAGCACTTCATTGTAATTTCCAAGGACCTCAATGTTATATTAGTATATAATTTATATAATTGTACATACAGGGCCTAATATAGACCCCCCCCCCCAAAATAAAAACATGCGAAAAATGTTTTTAAAGAAATAGGCCATTGCCACTTTTTAGGCCTTGCCAATGCATTGATATTCAAATGTATATTACATTCTAAAATATGTGAGAATAATGTGGACTTGCCTGACTAAATAAATTGGATAAATACATGGCAATTTTTCTATAGCATATGTGATCGACACAGGCACACATAATAAAGCCATGAAAAGCGGTAGCATTAATCTTGGTAAAACTTTACTAGACATGCAGCTGACATAACCTGTCATAATGTGGTCTTAACACTGTCATTATCAGTGGTGTAAAAAGTACCCAATTGTCATTCTTGAGTGAAAGTAAAGATACCTTAATAGAAAATGACTCAAGTAAAAATGAAAGTCACCCAGTAAAATCCTACTCGAGAAAATGTCTAAAAGTTTTTGGTTTTAAATGTACTTACTGTAAGTATCAAAGGTAAACGTATAAATTATTTCAAATTCCTTATATTAAGCAAACCTGACATTTCCTTGTTTTTTTTATTTACAGATAAAGCCAGGGGCACGCTCCAACACTCAGACATAATTTACAAACGAGCATGTGTTTAGTGAGTCTGCCAGATCAGAGGCAGAGGGATGACCAGGATGTTCTCCTGATAAGTGTGTGAATTAGACTATTTTCCTGTCATGCTAAGCATTCAAAATGTACGAGTACTTTTGGGTGTCATCATGCACCGCTCCCGAGCATACTACTCGCCAATGACCAGTCTCTTAACAACAAGGTTGATGAAATCCGAGCAAGGGTAGCATTCCAGAGAGACATAGAAGACTAACGTTCTTTGCTTCATGGAAACATGGCTCACTCGAGACACGCTATCGGAGTCGGTACAGCCAGCTGGTTTCTTCATGCATCGCGCCAACAGAAACAAGCATCTTTCTGGTAAGAAGAGGGGCGGGGGGGGGGGGGGTATGCCTTATGATTAACGAGACGTGGTGTGATCATAACAACATACAGGAACTCAAGTCCTTCTGTTCACCTGATTTAGAATTCCTCACAATCAAATATGTCAACCGCACTATCTACGAAGAGAATTATCTTCAATTATATAATCCCCCCAAGCAGACACATCGATGGCCCTGAACAAACTTTATTTGACTATGTAAACTGGGAACCACATATCCTGAGGCTGCATTCATTGTAGCTGGGGATTTTAACAAGGCTAATCTGAAAACAAGACTCCCTAAATTCTATCAGCATATCGATTGTGCTACCAGGGCTGGTAAAACCCTGGGTCATTGTTATTATAACTTCCGTGATGAATATAAGGCCCTCCTCCGCCCTTCTTTCAGAAAAGCTGACCACGACTCCATTTTGTTGCTCACTGCCTATAGACAGAGACTATAACAGGAAGCTCCCGTGCTCAGGTCTGTTCAACGCTGGTCCGACCAATCTGATTCCACACTTCAAGATTGCTTCAATCACGGGGACTGGGATATGTTCCGCATTGCGTCAAACAACAATATTGACGAATACGCTGATTCGGTGAGCGAGTTTATTAGCAAGTGCATCAGTGATGTCGTACCCACAGCAACTATTAAAACCTACCCAAACAAGAAACCGTGGATTGATGGCAGCATTCGCACGAAACTGAAAGCGTGAACCACTGCTTTTAATCAGGGCAAGGTGACCGGAAACATGACCGAAAACAAACAGTGTAGCTATTCCCACCGCAAGGCAATCAAACAAGCTAAGCGTTAGTATAGAGTCAAAGTAGAGTCACAATTCAACGGCTCTGACAAGAGGTATGTGGCAGGGTCTACAGTCAATCACGGATTACAAAAATAAATCCTGGTCCGCGACGGGGCTGATTGTCTTGCTCCCAGACAGACTAAACAACTTCTTTGCTCGCTTTGAGGACACTACAGTGCCACTGACACGGCTCGCTACCAAAATCTCCGGACTCTCCTTCACTGCAGCCGACATTAGTAAAACATTTAAAAGTGTTAACCTTCGCAAGGCTGCAGGCCAAGACGGCATCCCCAGCCACGTCCTCAGAGCATGCGTAGACCAGCTGGCTGGTGTGTTTACGGACATATTCAATCAATCCTTATCCCAGTCTGCTGTTCCCACATGCTTCAAGAGGGCCACCATTGCACTTCCGTCATCATGAAGTGCTTTGAGAGACTAGTCAAGGACCATATCACCTCCACCCTACCGAACACCCTAGACCCACTCCAATTTGCAAGTCCACAGATGATGCAATCGCAACCACTCTGCACACTGCCCTAACCCATCTGGACAAGAGGAATACCCATGTGAGAATGCTGTTCATCGACTACAGTTCAGAATTTAACACCATAGTACCCTCCAAACTCGTCATCGACCCTGGGTCTCGACCCCGCCCTGTGCAACTGGGTACTGGACTTCCTGATGGGCCGCCCCCAGGTGGTGAGGGTAGGTAACAACATTTCCACCCCGCTAATCCTCAACACTGGGGCCCCACAAGGGTGCGTTCTGAGACCTCTCCTGTACTCCCTGTTCACCCACGACTGCATGGCCATGCACACCTCCAACTCAGTCATCAAGTTTGCAGACGACACTACAGTGGTAGGCTTGATTACCAACAACGACGAGACGGCTTATAGGGAGGAGGTGACAGCCCTCGGAGTGTGGTGTCAGGAAAATAACCTCACACTCCATGTCAACAAAACAAAGAAGATGATCGTGGACTTCAGGAAACAGCAGAGGGAGCACCCCCCTATCCACATTGACGGGACAGTAGTGGAGAGGGTAGTAAGTTAAGTTCCTCGACGTCCACATAACGGACAAACTGAAATGGTTCACCCACACAGACAGCGTGGTGAAGAAGGCGCAGCAGCGCCTCTTCAACCTCAGGAGACTGAAGAAATTCGGCTTGTCACCAAAAGCACAAACCTTTAGAGATGCACAATTGAGAGCATCCTGTCAGGCTGTATCACAGCCTGGTACGGCAACTGCTCCACCCACAACCGTAAGGCTCTCCAGAGGGTAGTGAGGTCTGCACAACGCATCACCGGGGGCAAACTACCTGCCCTCCAGGACACCTACACCACCCGATGTCACAGGAAGGCCAAAAAGATCCTCAAGGACAACAACCAGTCAGTACAGGTGCATCAAAGCAGGGACCAAGAGACTGAAAAACAGTTTCTATCTCAAGGCCATCAGACTGGCAAAACTTCTTGAAGCACCCATCCCTTTAGCGGGATCATTTTCGTCAACACCCGCTGAATTGCAGTGCGCCAAATTCAAATTAAATTACTAAAAATATTTAATTTTCATGAAATCACAAGTGCAATATAGCAAAACACAGCTTACCATAACAAGCGTTTATGTAAGAACATCTCTCTCAGTAGACAAAATATTACAAACACTAGCAGCCAAGTAGATTGGTCACCAAAGTCAGAAAAGCAATAGATGAAATTGCTTACCTTTGATGATTTTCAGATGTTTGCACTCACGAGACTCCCAGTTACACAGTAAATGTTCCTTTTGTTCCATAAAGATTATTTTTATATCCAAAATACCTCGATTTGTTTGGCGCGTTATGTTCAGAAATCCACAGGCTCGAGCGGTCACGACATCGCAGACGAAAATTCCAAATAGTATCCGTAATGTCCACAGAAACATGTCAAACGTTTTTTATAATCAATCCTCATGTTGTTTTTAAAATATATAATCGATAATATATCAACCGGGACTGTCGCTTTTTCAATAGGAGAGGGAGAGACAATGGCTGCCCCACTCTGTTGCGCAAGCAAAACTCTGCGAACACCCAGCTATCCACTGACGCGATGTTATCTATCTCGCTCATTTTCAAAATAAAAGCCTGAAACTATGTCTAAAGACTGTTGACACCTTGAGGAAGCCATAGGAAAATGAATCTGGTTGATATCCCTTTAAATGGAGGCAAGGCATCCAATGGAACAGAGAGCTTTCAGGAAAAACGGCACTTCCTGGTGGGATTTTCCACAGGTTTTCGCCTGCAATATCAGTTCTGTTATACTCACACACAATATTTTGACAGTTTTGGAAACTTTCGAGTGTTTTCTATCCTAATTTGACAATTATATGCATATTCTAGTTTCCGGGCCTGAGAAATAGGCCATTTCAAAAGGGTATGTTTTTTAGCCAAAAATGAAAATCCTGCCCCCTACACTCAATAAGTTTTAAAACAGCCACCACTAACATTGATTGGCTGCTGCCAACATACTGACTCAACTCCAGCCACTTTAATAATGGAACAATTTATGTAAAAAATGTATCACTAACCGGCTTTAAACAATATCACTTAATATGTTTTCATACCCTACATTACTCATCTCATATGTATATTCTGTACTCTATACCATCAACTGCATCTTGCCATCTTTATGTAATACATGTATCACTAGCCACTTTAAACAATGCCACTTGTATATGTTTACATACCCTACATTACTCATCTCATATGTATATACTGTACTCGATACCATCTACTGCATCTTGCCTATGCCGTTCTGTACCATCACTCATTCATATATCTTTATGTACATATTCTTCATCCCTTTACACTTGTGTGTATAAGGTAGTTGTTATGAAATTGTTAGGTTAGATTACTCGTTGGTTATTACGATTGTCGGAACTAGAAGCACAAGCATTTCGCTATACCAAGTTTATAATTTTAAAAGGCTCATTGATCATTAGAAAACCCTTTTGCAATTATGTTAGCAGAGATGAAAACTGTTGTGGGTTGTGGGTTCGATTACTGGCTCAAAATGGCCAGAAACAAATACCTTTCTTCTGAAACTCAGTCTGTTCTTGTTCTGGTCCGCAAAACACCAGTCTCAACGTCAACAGTGAAGAGGTGACCCCTGGATTCTAGGCAGAGTTCCTCTGTCCAGTGTCTGTGTTCTTTTACCCATCTTAATCTTTTATTATTATTGGCCAGTCTGAGATATGGCTTTTTCTTTGCAACTCTGCCTAGAAGGTCAACATCCCGGAGTCACCTCTGTAGTAGTGTGATGTTGTTCCCCTAGATTATGCACCAAATTTCACTCAAGGACCAATTCAAGGTCAAGAGGGGATGTTAATAATTTGATAATAATAATTCAGTGTGTGTTTTTTTATTTAATTACAGCTGCATGGCCAATGTTATTCTTTGGTGTACAAACACTTTTTCATATCAACATTGTACATACATGTGATTGTAAAAGTTTTGTATATTTTGGTTTGGCCCATCGCGGGTTATCTGTATTTCCGTACCCCCTTTTATTGTTCTCTTTTGCCTGACCTTCGGCATAGCAAGGTATGTTGTCCTTGGCTCCGAAATTGTTCAATATAAAAACGTGGTAATGTTACACAATGTGCTGTTAAGCAACCATAAGTTTGTTACAATGTGGACAATATAAAGATTTATGTTAACAAGTTTCACCAAGCTCGCAAACTAGGGTATCTATTGTAACTTCTGAGTACTTGGGACAGTGTTTGAGTGAGTGTCCATGTGCTTGCGCAGGTGCCTGAGAGCTATGACTGCGCCAAGGGCTAACATATTGTGTGTTGTCTCTTCTTGTATTTGAAGGCTTACCTTCAAACTCAGTGCCTCTTTGCTTGACATGGGAAAATCAACAAACCAAAAAAAAATCAGCCAAGACCTCAGATTTTTTTTTTTATTGACCTCCATAAGTCTGGTTCATCCTTGGGAGCAATTTATAAACGCCTGAAGGTACCACGTTCATCTGTACTAACAATAGTACGCAAGTATAAACACCATGGAACCACACAGCTGCCATACCACTCGGGAAGGAGATGCATTCTGTCTCCTAGAGATGAACGTACTTTGGTGCGAAAAGTGCAAATCAATCCCAGAACAACAGCAAAGGACCTTGTGAAGATGCTGGAGGAAACAGGTACAAAAGTATCTATATCCGCAGTAAAAACAAGTCCGATATCGACATAGCCTGAAAGGCAGCTCAGCATGGAAGAAGCAACTGCTCCAATACCACCATAAAAAAGCCAGACTATGGTTTGCAACTGCACATGGGGAGAAAGATTGTACTTTTTTGGAGAAATGTCCTCTGGTCTGATAAATCAAAAATATAACTGTTTGGCCATAATGGGGGATGCTTGCAAGCTGAAGAACACCATCCCAACCGTGAAGCACAGGGGTAGCAGCATCATGTTTTGGGGGTGCTTCGCTGCAGGAGGGACTGGTGCACTTCCCAAAATAGATGGCATCATGAGGTGGAAATAATACATAATTGTGTGGATATATTGAAGCAACATCTCAAGACATTAGTCAGGAAGTTAAAGTTTGGTCGCAAATGGGTCTTCCAAATGGACAATGACCCCAAGCATACTTCCAAAGTTGTGGAACAATGGCTTAAGGACAACAAAGTCAAGGTATTGGAGTGGCCATCACAAAGCCCTGACTTCAATCCTACAGAACATTTGTGGGCAGAACTGAAAAAGCGTGGGCCTACAAACCTGACTCAGTTACACCAGGTCTGTCAGGAGAAATGGGCCACAATTCACCCGACTTATTGTGGGAAGCTTGTGGAAGGCTACCCAAAACGTTTGACCCAAGCTAAACAATTTAAAGGCAATGCTACCAAATACTAATTGAGTGTATGTAAACTTCTGACCCACTGGGAATGTGATGAAAGAAATAAAAGCTGAAATAAATAATTCTCTCTACTATCATTCTGACATTTCACATTCTTAAAATAAAGTGGTGATCCTAACTGACCTAAGACAGGGAATTTTTACTAGGATTGAATGTCAGGAATCGTGTAAAAACTGAGTTTAAATGTATTTGGCTAAGCTGTATGTAAACTTCAGACTTCAACTGTATATTTTGATTTGTTTAGCACTTTTTTTGGTTACTAAATCAAATTAAATCTAATTTTATTGGTCACATACACATGGTTAGCAGAATGCTTGTGCTTCTACTTCCGACCATGCAGTAATATCTAACAAGTAATCTAACAATTTCACAACAACTACCTTATACACAAGTGTAAAGGGATGAATAAGTATATGTTTATACAAATATATGGATGAGCGATGGCCGTGCGGCATAGGCAAGATGCAGTAGATGGTATAGAGTACAGTATATATACAGTGGGGCAAAAAAGTATTTAGTCAGCCACCGATTGTGCAAGTTCTCCCACTTAAAAAGATGAGAGAGGCCTGTAATTTTCATCATAGGTACACTTCAACTATGACAGAAAAATGAGAAAAACAAATCCAGAAAATCACATTGTAGGATTTTTAATGAATTTATTTGCAAATTATGGTGGAAAATAAGTATTTGGTCAATAAAAGTTTCTCAATACTTTGTTATATACCCTTTGTTGGCAATGACAGAGGTCAAACGTTTTCTGTAAGTCTTCACAAGGTTTTCACACACTGTTGCTGGTATTTTGGCCCATTCCTCCATGCAGATCTCCTCTAGAGCAGTGATGTTTTGGGTCTGTTGCTGGGCAACACAGACTTTCAACTCCCTCCAAAGATTTCCTATGGGGTTGAGATCTGGAGACTGGCTAGGCCACTCCAGGACCTTGAAATGCTTCTTACGAAGCCACTCCTTCGTTGCCCAGGCGGTGTGTTTGGGATCATTGTCATGCTGAAAGACCCAGCCACGTTTCATCTTCAATGCCCTTGCTGATGGAAGGAGGTTTTCACTCAAAATCTCACGATACATGGTCCCATTCCTTCTTTCCTTTACACGGATCAGTCGTCCTGGTCCCTTTGCAGAAAAACAGCCCCAAAGCATGATGTTTCCACCCCCATGCTTCACAGTAGGTATGGTGTTCTTTGGATGCAACTCAGCATTCTTTGTCCTCCAAACACAACGAGTTGAGTTTTTACCAAAAAGTTCTATTTTGGTTTCATCTGACCATATGACATTCTCCCAATCTTCTTCTGGATCATCCAAATGCTCTCTAGCAAACTTCAGACGGGCCTGGACATGTACTGGCTTAAACAGGGGGACACGTCTGGCACTGTAGGATTTGAGTCCCTGGCGGCGTAGTGTGTTACTAATTGTAGGCTTTGTTACTTTGATGACCAGCTCTCTGCAGGTCATTCACTAGGTCCCCCCGTGTGGTTCTGAGATTTTTGGTCACCGTTCTTGTGATCATTTTGACCCCACGGGGTGAGATCTTGCGTGGAGCCTTAGATCGAGGGAGATTATCAGTGGTCTTGTATGTCTTCCATTTCCTAATAATTGCTCCCACAGTTGATTTCTTCAAACCAAGCTGCTTACCTATTGCAGATTCAGTCTTCCCAGCCTGGTGCAGGTCTACAATTTTGTTTCTGGTGTCCTTTGACAGCTCTTTGGTCTTGGCCATAGTGGAGTTTGGAGTGTGACTGTTTGAGGTTGTGGACAGGTGTCTTTTATACTGATAACAAGTTCAAACAGGTGCCATTAATACAGGTAACGAGTAGAGGACAGAGGAGCCTCTTAAAGAAGACAGGTCTGTGAGAACCAGAAATCTTGCTTGTTTGTAGGGGACAAACTACTTATTTTCCACCATAATTTGCAAATAAATTCATAAAAAATCCTACAATGTGATTTTCTGTATTTTTTCTCTCATTTTGTCTGTCATAGTTGAAGTGTACCTATGATGAAAATTACAGGTCTCTCTCATTTTTAAGTGGGAGAACTTGCACAATTGGTGGCTGACTAAATACTTTTTTTGCCCCACTGTGTGTGTGTGTGTGTGCGCATATATATATATATATATATATATATATATATATATATATATATATATATATATATATATATATATATATATATATATGAGATGAGTAATGTAGGGTATGTAAACATTATATAAAGTGGCATTGTTTATAGTGACTAGTGATACATAGTGACTAGTTATAACATCCAATTATTAATTATTAAAGTGGCTAGAGATTTGAGTCTGTATGTTGACAGCAGCCATTCAATGTTAGTGATGGCTGTTTAACAGTCTGATGGCCTTGATAGAAACTGTTTTTCAGTCTCTCGGTTCCAGCTTTGACTCACCTGTACTGACCTCGCCTTCTGGATGATAGCAAGGTGGACAGGCATTGGTTCGGGTGGTTGTTGTCCTTGATGATCTTTTTGGCCTTCCTGTGACATTGGGTGGTATAGGTGTCCTGGAGGGCAGGTAGCTTGCCCCCAGTGATGCGTTGTGCAGACCGCACTACTCTCTGGAGAGCCTTACGGTTGTGGGTGGAGCAGTTGCCATACCAGGCTGTGATACAGCCCGACAGGTTGCTCTCGGTTGTGCATCTGTGAAAGTTTGTGAGTGTTTCCGGTGACAAGCCAAATTTTTTCAGCCTCCTGAGGTTCAAGAGGCTCTATTGCGCGTTCTTCACGACACTGTGTGGGTGGACCATTTCAGTTTGTCCGTGATGTGTACCCCGAGGAACTTAAAACTTTCCATCTCCTACACTACTGTCACGTCGATGTGGATAGGGGGGTGCTCCCTCTGCTGTTTCCTGAAGTCCACGATTATCTTCTTTGTTTTGTTGACGTTGAGGGTGCGGTTATTTTCCTAACACCACACTCTGAGGGCCCTCACCTCCTCCCTGTAGGCCGTCTCGTCGTTGTTGGTAATCAAGCCTACCACTGTAGTGCCGTCTGCAAACTTGATGACTGAGTTGGAGGCGTGCATGGCCATGCAGTCGTGGGTGAACCAGGAGTACAGGAGAGGGCTGAGAACGAACCCTTGTGGGGCCCCAGTGTTGAGGATCAGTGGGGTGGAGATGTTGTTTCCTACCCTCACCACCTGGGGGTGGCCCGTCAGAAAGTCCAGGACCCAGTTGCACAGGGCTGGGTTGAGACCCAGGGTCTCCAGCTTAATGACCAGTTTGGAGGTTGCTATGGTGTTGAAAGCTGAGCTGTAGTCGATGAACAGCATTCTTACATAGGTGTTCCTCTTGTCCAGATGGGTTAGGGCAGTGTGCAGTACTACATGATTCCATATGTGTTATTTCATAGTTGTAATGTCTTCACTATTATTCTACAATGTAGAAAATAGTAAAAATATGAACAACCTTGGAATTAGTAGGTGTGTCCAAACTGTTGACTGGTACTGTATATGATAACACAAACTCATTACCTTGATGCTTTCTCTGTTAAATCTAATGACACAGTAAATCAAGGAGACAACAACAGATGATCAACATCAATTCGCTAGGGATAATAGATCCATCATGGATCCAGGCACAACTGTCTTCACTTGCGTAACGAATGAGAACAAAATATTCTGGACATTCCTTACGAATAGCTTTTTTTCCAGCACTTGAGCTGTTGTTGCATCGCATGCGCTATGACAACAGCTGTTCATCACTTGACTGTCATTCAGAAAATTCCTTACTGGATCAGATGATGTGTGAAAATATCACAGCTTAATTAAACAGCTCAATACCAAATGCGCAAATATTATGGATAATTATTGAATAACCACATTAATGACAGTATTGATTTAGTTTTTAAGTATCAAGGTAAGGTGACTCTTTCATTTAGCAATGGCATAATTTTGTGGGGATTTGTGTGGCAATGAAAACTGTTTCCACCCCGTAGCACAGGGATGCCCAACTAAATCAGGGCATGGGCCATATTACAAAAACACAACAAATTCGTTGGCCACACAAAGCCTATTATGTATGTTTTTACTTTTTTGATGTTTCATACAACTGCGATCAAACTTGCCATTGTTTTATTTGAAAGAATATGCCCCTTCATAATGTCCAGTTACAGTATGTAGATAGCAGTTTTATAGTACTCAAGACCACATTGAGTGTCTCTGTGTCGGATACATTTGTACTCGGTCTTGACTAGGTCTTGAACAGTGAGGACTCATAATTTCTTTCTGAGACCAGCGGAGTAAAACACAAATAATTATCAGCTTCCAGTAAGTAAGTGCATACAACCTCTTCACCAGGTCAAACACACACACTCCTTGAAACATTAATACCTGATCAGCCTTTATATATATATTATAGACATGTTTGCGCAGTGGCGAACCTATTGGACCTAGGCTTTCAGTGTGTGACAGGTTTGTGATGCTGAAAGGACAGCAACGGTAATACCAGAACACTCATGTAGGAGCAGTGGCGACCCGTCATTCAGGGCAGGTTTTGACCCCCACATTTTTTTCAAAAAAGGAAAGGGTTAACCTATCCCAATCAACAAAACCGAAGAGATTAAATCAGAATGTCATTGAAAATAATAAATGATTATTGTTATTATTATTTTATAAATACTTAGCCCTTCTCTGAAGGCGTAGAAGGCCCTCATTGTTTGGGTTAGTAATAATTCGTAGTGTCTCTATTTGCCTTCAGCATGCATTTTTTTTCACCATTCTGAATGTCTAAAGAATCCATATGTTCTTCTGAATTATGAACACAGAAATACTGGACATTTTGAAGTCTTATTATGGTGGCGATTTGACCAAATTACAATCATGGTCTTGAATTGGACTGGCATTTTTCTGACTTGGTCTCGGACTTGGTCTCTTGTTCTTGACTCAGACTCGATTTGCTCCGGTCTTGGTCTTGAATGGTCTCGCTTTATGTGGTCTCGAACGCAACACTGGTAGGATGCTGTATGTAGCATTTTAACATATTAAAACAAAAGAAGAGAAATAATGTTTGTCCAGCGTTTGCTGCTGTGCTTGCAGATGTGCATTATAAGCTGCGACCCTAATCAACTTTTAAACTCCAAATAATAAAAACGTAGCTAGGCTGTTGTAACATTTAAACGGAAATTATATATATTTTTTGCATTGCATCGATCATCATTGCGGTTGAACGCAGCATTGCTGTATGGTGCACACAAAATGTATTGTAGTTGAGTAACCAGCCTAGGCTACTGCTCAAATATTGCTGTAATAGGCTATATGTTTTCCTTTACGTTACAGGTTTAGCTTTTTGGTTTAATTCATTGTCAAGCTTTAAAAACCAAAGCCAAACTGCAACATTTTAGTAGCCTAGCTAGGACTGTGGCATGTCTGTACACTTTCCCTTCGATGCGTGCTGTAAACGGGACACACGTAAGCAGCACAAATTACGTTGAATTCACCAATGCGAGCGCATCAGGCTGTAATTTCATTAAGTAGATGACTCAACTGTTGACTCTTTTATACTCGCTTGTGTCCTTTAGTAGTAATTTATACCCACGCGTGAATCTTGTATCGTATAACTTTTTGACAACCAAGATGCCATTTTCTGTAGGCTGTAGCATGATGGCAGTGCTTGCTGTGACTTGAGTGCAGCGCATGGAGAGTGGTATGGAAGCGGGCCGAAATGAATTGACAACCCAAGTCATTGCGCTGGCCAGATTGAAATGTGTCACGGACCGGAATCGGCCCGCAGGCAGTGGAGATTTTAGCATTTCAATCTCGGTGGGGCAAACCCAAAATATATTTAAATAATTATACATGCCAGCAAAGCCACTACACAACACAACACTAAACAATGCGCTATAATGGTGACAAACAGTGCCCAAAAACTGTTAGGGCCTACATAAAGCTGTCCCTTCAGCAAAGTCCCAACACCTTACCACTGCTACACCTGACTATCAGTCGAGCCTTGTCTTGCAGCATAACAGTTAATTCAGCCTCATTTACTGACTTAAAAAAAAAACATTGCTGATATGGCTGACTTGTTTAAACAAACGTGGTTTCTATTGACAATTGAGATAGACAAGCTATGGCATAAGGGAACAATGAGCAGATAAGAGGCAAGCCGTAATTCCGATTAAGAGCGAGCATGGGCCGGTCTTACAGTATTCTCCCTGTACACCAAGTCAGAACTGTAGGATAAATAACGGGGGCATATAAGCAGACAATGAAAACTTGTACAACATCCAATGATTAACGTTACATTTCTCTAAAACAGGCTATAGGCTACATGTGCACCACCAAGTCAGAACAGTAGGCAAAATTAAGAGGGGAAAACGGAACAAATTATTAGCAGGAGGCACATGGGCTACCAACAGCTTACTACACAACATACACTCAGTATTACTTTCTTAGCTACAGTATACATATCTCCCTGGCATATTACATGATTTATGCAGCAGCATACAATACATTTTTCCACTCACCTTGTTGTGCTATTCTCACTTCCTTCCAAACCACTCATTGTTGAATTTGCGATTTCCAACTTGTTGTGTCATGTTTATGTCTGATGGCCGATGAGCACCGATACGCTTTATCTATAATTTCTCTTCATTATTTCTCTTCATATGACAAGGATGGAAAATGACTGCTAGCTAAGATTTTGAAAGTTTGATGTTGACATGATCAGTCCAATCAAAGCTACTGTACATATAAAGTGATTTGATGTCATTTTATCTGTGGCCAATGACCTTGAGCCATCTTGGATGGGCACTTCTAATGTAACTCTATGTCAACCCCCAAAGAGTTAGAATTTTCCAGGTCTCCCCTTAGACTTCGCGGTGACGTAGTTTCCCCATGAGTGACAGAACACTGAGCCAATCACTCCGTATTTTCTGCTGGCTTGCCCCACCACAGACAGCACTGAGCTGGGCTGAAACACATGCATTTTGGAGCTGCCTTACTCAAGAAAACAAAAATGAGACCATGTTTGTATGCAGCTGTATTAACTAAATTAATTAAATATATAGTGGGGCAAAAAAGTATTTAGTCAGCCACCAATTGTGCAAGTTCTCCGACTTAAAAAGATGAGAGAGGCCTATAATTTTCATCATAGGTACACTTCAACTATGACAGACAAAATGAGAAAAACAAATCCAGAAAATCACATTGTAGGATTTCTTTATTAATTTATTTTCAAATTATGGTGGAAAATAAGTATTTGGTCACCTACAAACAAGCAAGATTTCTGGCTCTCACAGACCTGTAACTTCTTCTTTAAGAGGCTCCTCTGTCCTCCAATCGTTACCTGTATTAATGGCACCGGTTTAAACTTGTTATCAGTATAAAATACACCTGTCCACAACCTCAAACAGTCACACTCCGAACTCCACTATGGCCAAGACCAAAGAGCTGTCAAAGGACACCAGAAACAAAATTGTAGACTTGCACCAGGCTGGGAAGACTGAATCTGCAATAAGTAAGCAGCTTGGTTTGAAGAAATCAACTGTGGGAGCAATTATTAGGAAATGGAAGACATACAAGACCACTGATAATCTCCCTTGATCTGGGGCTCCACGCAAGATCTCACCCCGTGTGGTCAAAATGATCACAAGAACAGTGAGCAAAAATCCCAGAACCACACGGGGAACCTAGTGAATGACCTGCAGAGAGCTGGGACCAAAGTAACGAAGCCTACCATCAGCAAGGGCATTGAAGATGAAACGTGGCTGGGTCTTTCAGCATGACAATGATCCCAAACACACCGCCCGGGCAACGAAGGAGTGGCTTCGTGAGAAGCATTTCAAGGTCCTGGAGTGGCCTAGCCAGTCTCCAGATCTCAACCCCATAGAAAATCTTTGGAGGGAGTTGAAAGTCCGTGTTGCCCAGCAACATCCCCAAAACATCACTGCTCTAGAGGAGATCTGCATGGAGGAATGGGCCAAAATACCAGCAACAGTGTGTGAAAATCTTGTGAAGACTTGCAGAAAACGTTTGACCTCTGTCATTGCCAACAAAGGGTATATAACAAAGTATTGAGACAAACTTTTGTTATTGACCAAATACTTATTTTCCACCATAATTTGCAAATAAATGAATTAAAAATCCTACAATGTGATTTTCTGGATTTTTTCTCTCATTTTGTCTGTCATAGTTGAAGTGTACCTATGATGAAAATTACAGGCCTCTCTAATATTTTTAAGTGGGAGAACTTGCACAATTGGTGGCTGACTAAATACTTTTTTCCCCCACTGTATGTATATATATATATATATATATATATATATATATATATATATATATATATATATATATATATATATATATATATATATATATATATATATATATATATATATATATATATATATATATATATATACATACATACATACATACATACATACATACATATATATGTTTACAAACTGATATGCGACTAGTATTAATGCCAAATAAACATGCAAAAGAGGCAAGCCTATATTTTGCTAAATGACGGGTCGCTACTGCCAACAGGCTTTTGACATGTGCTATAGCATAAGGAGACAACATGTTACTTAGGTACACTGCATTTCTGAGATCTCTATACAAAATAAACTGTCCCGACAGCTAGATCTAGGATTCTTAAAGGGTCAAGTTCAATGTCTAATTTAACTGATTCATGCTTAATATATGATTATAACGACAACTTACACTCCCATAAATGCAAGGACAGAAAAGTAATGTTTTGTGTCTAACATGATTTTGCACAAATTCGTCAAGACTCCAACTATGAGAAAGGGTTAAACATAAGTTTTAAATCAACTCTTGAATGCGATTGAATATAGCTACACTATATATACAAAAGTATGTAGACACCATTTCAAATTTGTGGATTCGGCTATTTCAGCCACACCCGTTGCCGACAGGTGTATAAAATCGAGCACACAGCCATGCAATCTCCATATAAAAACATTGGTAGTAGAATGACTTTCTACGTGGCACCGTCATAGGATGCCACCTTTCTGTTTGTCAAATTTCTATCCTTCTAGAGCTGTGAAGTGAAACTTTCTAGGAACAACAACGGCTCAGCCGTGAAGTCGTAGGCCACACAAGCTCACAGAACGGGACCACCGAGTGTTGTAGCGCGTAAAAAAATTGTCTGTCCTCGGTTGCAACACTCACTTCTAAATTCCCAAATGCCTCTGGAAGCAATGTCAGCAAAATAACTGTTTGTCGGGAGCTTCATGAAATGGGTTTCCATGACCGAGAAGCCACATGGAGCCTAAGATCACCATGCGCAATGCAAAGTGTCGGCTGGAGTGGTGTAAAGTCCGCCGCCATTGGACTCTGGAGCAATGGAAATGCATTCTCTGGAGTGAAGAGTCACGCTTTACCATCTGGCAGTCTGATGGACGAATCTGGGTTTGGCGGATGCCAGGAGAACGCTACCTGTCCGAATGCATAATGCCAACTGTAAACTTTGGTGAAGGAGGAATAATGGTCTGGGGCTGTTTTTCAAGGTTCAGTCTAAGCCCCTTAGTTCCAGTGAAGGGAAATGTTAACGCTACAGCTACAATGACATTCTAGATGTTTCTGTACTTCCAACTGTGGCAACAGTTGAGGCCCTTTCCTGTTTCAGCATGACAATGCCCCCGCGCACAAAACGAGGTCCATACAGAAATTGTTTTTAGAGATCGGTGTGGAAGAACTTGACTGGCCTGCACAGAGCCCTGATCTCAACCCCATCGAACACCTTTGGGATGAATTGGAACGCCAACTGTGAGCCGGGCCTAATCGCCCAACATCAGTGCCCGACCTCACTAATGCTCGTGGCTGAATGGAAGAAAGTCTGAATGGTGGCTGAATGGAAGAAAGTCCCTGCAACATCTAGTGGAAAGCCTTCCCAGAGGAGTGGACACTGTTATAGCAGCAAAGGAGGGGGATGTTTGACGTGCAGGTGTCCACATACTTTTTTATGTGTGTTCCGTGTTATATTTTAATGACATGATTTTTTCCCTCCAGATTATTATCAGTGACTTATCAACAGCTGTATCAAGTGTTCCAGCGTAGGGAATCCTCACTGGTATCCTAGTATATAGAAAGAGCCATATACAAGTGTGCAGATGCCTAATGTCTGAGTATGCTTCAGTAATGTGTCATTCTCAAATGAATGTGTGTGGGAGGGTAAAAGTCCATCAGTGAATTGAGTTCTCTCTGTGGAGCTTTTGAACATTAAAAAACATTTTGCCTGGTTTCCCATCTGCAATCCAGTTGCTCATTACTCAGTGGGAAATATCTGGCAACCGCAACATCATAGAAGCTTTCAATGTGGTCATCCCATTCCCCACAAGCTAACTCCATTAGTGGTAATGTATTGCATTGACAATGTTTGCTGGTAGGCCTACTTCACCTATGTAATTTAATATGTTGAACTTGAGTACATTGATTACACATTTGTGAATTCTAAGTAGTTAAATGACAGTGATGATGTCACCAAACGAACACTCCTTGCAGCGCCACCTGTTAGTCTCCCTCCACCCCCTCATCCCCCTCCCCTTTACTAAACCCCACATCCTGGGAAGACGGATTAGGAGTTAGGGGGAGAGAGAGAGCAGAGAGATTGTCCTAGAGGACATTGGTCATGAATTACCAAGCCCTTATGTCATGCTGTCTTTATAAATGCATTACACACTTATGACCCATGGTTCAAGTAAGGTGTTAAAGAGCATTATTACAGACACCTATTACTCAGCATGGGGTCCAGGAATAGTACCAGGGTTTCTCAATTTAAAGAAATTCTTCCTCAATTATTTTTTGGTATTTGTTTCATTAGACCATTGTTGACAGTCCCAAAATGATTTGCTTGTCAGCAATCAAGTTAAGATGTGACATTCAAAATACAGAAATAATCCGGTATGATGTATTTAGTCTATGGACTAATGAAACAAATACCAAAGATAGGGTTAAAGGAAAACTCCACTCAAACTGACAGATTCTCCAGCCATCGAATGCCCCCTAGGTTCTTTCTAAACTGTAGATGAATAAAGGTGAAATAAAACTAAAAATGTTTTCCTAAGCACAGAAATCCACCATCATCTCCTTATTCAGACTATGATTCATTTGAATGATGTTCATTTTGTTAATTGTGAAATTCTCTCATTTATGGGTCTGTTTCAAATGAAAGCTGCAAAGTCTATTATAGACTGCGGTGATTTAAGGCGTGGACCAGGCTTCTGCTGAGTCGCCTACAGTAAGGTTGTTTTAGAGCGACCAAGTGCTTTTATGATATCCTAACTACATATACACTGAGTGTACAAAACATTAAGAATACTTTCCTAATATTGATTTGCACCCAAACCCACACACCTTTTGCCCTCAGAACAGCCTCAATTTGTCAGGCATGGGCTCTACAAGTTGTCAAAAGCATTCCATAGGGACACTGGCCCATTGTTACAAATACCTTTGGCCCGGCAGTCTGGGGGGGGGGATGTTAACGAGTCCTGTAACATAACTCATGCAAAGTATAATAGTGAAAAGTAACAGTGAGAACGAAAAACCAGACAACTAAATTACCGTCAAACAACCCGGGTTTATTGTTAAACACACGGTAAAGGGGGGCAGGAAAAGGGGCGGAGTTGGACCCAAGGAAAGACACAAATATCCCAAAACACCCAATCAAGACTAGCCTACTTCAATACAGCTAACTAATTAACCAAAAATACAGCGGGTGGTCCGCCCAGTTCTAACTAGGGTATTTAGACAAAGTATTCCTACGGGTAATGTATGCCCATAGGCAACTTGTCTTGGTACCCCCTTTTCCCACCATCAAACAAACAGTCAAACACCATAACCAAAACAATACTCACAGGTGGGGACAAAGTGACATGTAGTTGCAAAAACAAAAGACAGCTCAATCCAAAGAGAGAGAGAGAGATATATATATATATATATATACATATAGCGTGAGATATAGCGAGAAATTGAGCGAAAGAGACACAGAAAGATTGAAACACAGAGAAATCAAGCTCATGAAAAAACAACTGACAGAGTTTTTAAACCAAGGGAAAGGGAATGTGATAGGGTAAGGGAAAAGGAGCAGGTGTCTTCTGATTGATGACTGATTGGGGAATGATGATTGTCACCTGTGACGGGAGAAGGAGAGAAAAGAAACACAGGATACACACACAGGATACTTGTATCCGTAACACCCACGTTGACTACAATGCTTACCACAGTTGGGTGAATGTCCTTTGGGTGGTGGACCAGTCCTGATACTCACAGGAAATTGTTGAGCGTGAAAAACCCAACCACTGTGATTATTATTTGAGCCTGCTGGTGATCTGTTAACGTTTGAACATATTGAAGAACGATCTAGCCTTGATGGCCATGTACTCTTATTATCTCCACCGGCATAGCCAGAACTGGCTATAAACAGAACATATATGGCACAGATACACAATCCATGTCTGAATGAATTGAATGGCACAGATACACAATCCATGAATGGCACAGATACACAATCCATGTATGGCACAGATACACAATCCATGAATGGCACAGATACACAATCCATGAATGGCACAGATACACAATCCATGAATGGCACAGATACAAAATCCATGAATGGCACAGATACACAATCCATGAATGGCACAGATACAAAATCCATGAATGGCACAGATACACAATCCATGAATGGCACAGATACACAATCCATGAATGGCACACATACACAATCCATGAATGGCACAGATACACAATCCATGAATGGCACACATACACAATCCATGAATGACACACATACACAATCCATGAATGGCACACATACACAATCCATGTCTCAATTGTCTCAACGCTTAAAAGTCCTTCTTTAACCGTCTCCTCCCCTTCATCTACACTGATTGAAGTGGATTTAACAAGTGACATAAATAAGGGATCATAGCTTTCACCTGGATTCACCTGGTCAGTCTGTGTCATGGAATATTTTGTTCTTAATGTTTTGTATATTTAGTATGTTTCTCCATGATGTATATAAACAAAATATATATGCGTAGGCTATCCATTTTTATGTTTGAGCACTTTGAATAGGCCTAGCCTATGTGCTGATGGCAGTATTAGCTAATGCTCCTGTTAAAATGTCTCAGTCTCTGTATTGATGGGGGGACTTCCACCCAGTGAAAGCTATACTAGGCAGTATACTGTACTGTATATCTAACCCATCATAGGCTTTAATGTCTGTCTTCCATGCCGGCGATGTCCAGTAGCAGCTATCAGCCAAATGGAAGTGCATGACACAGACAGGTTCCCAGCCAAAGCTGAGTGATTGGTCTGCTTTAATTGGAACCACTAAGTGTCTGGTCACCTGTCCATTTCCTTAATCACGAAGCAATGACAAGATGTCTGGTTTATGGGTCGGTATGTAGGGAGCTAGAAGTTCTCATTCACCATTCAGTGTGTAGATAGTCCTTCTATATACTGTATCTGCCAAACACACACACACACACACACACACACACACACACATTGACTTCTCATTCTCTGTGAGCACTGACACAGCACACCGAACACATATCATCCAACACACAGAATGTCTTCCCTAGAATTACTCGCCGAAAGCAATAAGACAGGAACAATAGCATGCATCTGTGATGAGTAATATTACACCTTGGGACATTAGCGAGAACTCTGGGTGACTGTGTGTGTGTGTGTGTTTGTATGTGTGTGTGTATATACTATTGTAGCAGTTTCCCAGTTGCTGTCTCTCTTACATCTGTCAGAATGCCATCAAGACTGACATCCCAACTGGACTCAGAATCCCCCCATCCCTCTACAATCATATTATATACACACACACACACACGAGAACGAGAACACCTTACACAGGTACATGCACACAATAAGAAAAGCTTTATTTTTTTTATCCCTTTCATAACATAAAAGACAAGATCATTTATTTTTACAATGTGTTTTCACCATCCCTTCTGTCTCTCCTTTTCTCTCTCTGTTTGTACAGACACGTTCCAGTCTCTGCTATCCTTCACTCTGAACCTGACCACTGGTCTTTTTGACAGTGCCTATGAGCCCCTCTCCCAGGACGCTCGCCCCCTGGTGGCAGACCTCTTCTCCGACCTCTCTCTCTTCCTGGGAGGAGACGGCAACACCTCCATTGAGCGCTCTGTGCACCGCTTCTACGACAACCTCTTCCCGCTGGTTTACCGGCGTCTTGTCAACCCTGGGCTGGCCTCGGCCCCACCCTCCTCTGAGCACAGCGAGTGTCTGCGCATGACACGCCAGGATGTCAACCCATTTGGGTCCCATCCCCGTGTCCTGGCCGAGGGGCTGACCCGCGCTCTGAGCGCAGGACGGGCACTGAGCCAGGCGCTGGTGATAGGGGCAGAGGTGCTGAACGCCACAGAGCGGGCGGGGCTGGCCAGGGAGTGTGGGCGGGCTCTGGTGAGGATGCAGTACTGCCCCCACTGCAGGGGCCTGACCCTGATCCGGCCGTGTGGAGGACTGTGTCTGAATGTGATGCGGGGATGCTTGGTAGGGCTCTCGGAGCTGGACGGGCCCTGGAGGCGCTACGTGGCCCTGCTGCAGGAACTGACAGGGGCCCTGGCTGAAGGCCACGACCTGGAGCTGGCTCTGCAGGGCATCAGGAACCACGTCAATGACGCTATCCTGCACGCACAGCTGCACGGGCCACGCATCAGTGCCATCGTGAGTCAGTTCCTCACCCACCACTCATACTTCACCTGTCATAGGACTGTACTAATATGACATACCTCTTAAGGCCCATGATGAGACCACTTGGGCACATGACCATCCCTCACACCATTCATTTACATCACAGGACACATGCAACAAAAATAATATTGGTAGGTCTCATCTGTCATATAAAACTGTTCTCTTAGGTCTTTGGGTTCTCTATTAATGACACCCACAAAAGAACTCTCAAGACTCTTCTGTGCAGCTCTGTGGTTGGCTTCTGTGGCTGAGTGGCTGCCTGGACGGGGGGCATGAGGCTGGCATGGACCTTCTCTCTTGGCTTTGGACTCAAGGGGCTAGGAGATGGGAGGCTGGCAGGTTTCTTGGTACTTGTAAAGCAGGGGACAAGAGAAGAGAGGAGGGAGAATTTGCTAAATTCCACCAAAGCTGAATGTATCACAGAGGGCCAAGCAAACAATACACTTTTTTACTTAGAATGACAGATAGGATATTATCTCTTTGCTCACACAAAAGAGAACCTGTGGTGTAGAGAGACATAGATACATATCTGATTCTAGCTGTTTTTCCTGAGTGATTTAGTTTAATGGGCTTGAATATTAAGTTCTAGCTCCAATGATAGGTAGGATTATGGTAATGATGACAACTGTGGGCCTGATTAGATTGTGGTTATGAATATGATTATAATTGACTTTATGATAATGAGACATGAAAGATTACACTATATAACACATACCTGTCTATGTTGTGCAGAGATGTTTGGGGGACAGGAGTGGGGGTCTGTGAGGGCCAGAGATGTTAGGGGGACTGGAGTGGCGGGTCTGTGGGGGCCAGAGATTTTAGGGGGACAGGAGTGGGGGTCTGTGGGGCCAGAGATTTTAGGGGGACAGGAGTGGGGGTCTGTGAGGGCCAGAGATGTTAGAGGGAATGGAGTGGTGGGTCTGTGGGGCCAGCATCCCTCCCCATCCCATCAGCACCCCTCTCTGTTACTGACATTGTCATTGTAGTAGTGTATTTACAGTCTGCCTGCCACCCCCAGGATCCAGTGTTGCTCATTCGCTGGTTCAACATGGCTAGGATGGCTGGGTCTCAGGTTACCCCCAGGATCAAGTGTTGCTCATTCGCTGGTTCAACATGGCTAGGATGGCTGGGTCTCAGGTTAGCCCCAGGATCAAGTGTTGCTCATTCGCTGGTTCAACATGGCTAGGATGGCTGGGTCTCAGGTTACCCCCAGGATCAAGTGTTGCTCATTCGCTGGTTCAACATGGCTAGGATGGCTGGGTCTCAGGTTCCCCCAGGATCAAGTGTTGCTCATTCGCTGGTTCACCATGGCTAGAATGGCTGGGTCTCAGGTTAGCCCCAGGATCAAGTGTTGCTCATTCGCTGGTTCAACATGGCTAGGATGGCTGGGTCTTAGGTTACCCCCAGGATCAAGTGTTGCTCATTCACTGGTTCAACATGGCTAGGATGGCTGGGTCTCAGGTTACCCCCAGGGCTGGCATCTGGACCCAGAGATGGGAAGGGAAGGAGTAGGCAATGACGACTCATTCGGTCATATGACTCATTCAGTCACCTTCACAAACCTCTTCCTTTTCAACTCCTCTTCCTCCCCCTCTTCCTCCTCCTCCTGCTCCTCCTCAACTGTTTTCCATCTCCACACAGAGGCATGTGTGCAGGTGTGTTTATAAGTGTTTATCATTTATGGGGATTATCTTTCTAGATGTCCTGCTGCATGTCTTTCCTGTGGAGATAAACCTCCTACAGTAAGATGGAAGACAGCCGAGTATCTTATTACCTTATGCATGATGAAAGTAACAGACTACCAGATTGAAGAGATGTGGGCCTAGCTCTCTCTTTTCCTCTCTCCTCTCCTTGTCTTCCTCCAGTGACATGGTTTGTTGGACCAGTTTTCCAGTTGGCATGGGGAGAATTGCCTCCTCAGCACATCCATACAAACAATCCATTAGCCTATCTAGTTAAGTGTATCTAGGTGCCTGACGCAGCAGGAGCTGCAGCAGGCCAGAGCAGACCCCCCCCCCCCCCCACACAGCCTGCCAATCACTCCCTCTCTGCCAAAATGCAACAAGGTGGAGAGGAGAGTAGGTGTCCAAAACACTTAGCAAGGAGAGATACTGGAATGACGATAGACTTCAGAAAAGCCCCCCTAACACAGGTAGTGACTAACATTCTTTCACATTTCAGCAATATTTTCAACTCTTGCACCAGGTATTGCTGTAGCGTTGCAATTACTATTGTAATTAAGAATCTCTGAATCGGAATGAATACATCCAGTTGATTTAAGTGAAAATCCTCTGCAACGCTTCAATAGCTAATTATTAGTGAGTTATAAAATAGTTATCAATCCTTAGAATCCATACTGAAAGCTTTGGAGGAGCTAAGCCAGAGTTTGGCTGGGGCACGGGGGTGGCAGGGGCTCTAAAGAGATCCTGATTGACGGGATGCAGGGGCGCTTTGGTGATGTCACTCAAGCTCCGGCAGTCTTTTGATGAGTTAGAGTTCACTTTATTAGCATGAGCATACTCTTTGTCCTGCAGAATTGTGGGTTTTAAACTGTGTGTTTGTTTTCTGGTCTGGCATTGAGTTGTTTTGAGGCTTCCTAAAGGATCTGCCAGCTATTCAGTGGGTTGCCTCTGGTCCTGTCCAGCCGTCTAGAGCCCCAGTGAATCCCCTCAGAAAGTGTCTGTAGGCGGACCACAGACTGCCCTCCAGAATGCAAATCCAACTCTGGACAAAGACTCCTCATGCTGACTGGACAACCCTGTCCCACAATGCTTTGAAACTCAGGGCCTGGGACAGAGTGATGAGAACATTTCTGTGGCTAATCTCTGGACAAATAAACTTCTATAGGAACACACACGCACTGAGGAGGCTGGTGGGAGGAGCTATAGAAGGACAGGCTGATTGTAATGACTGGAATGGAATCAATAGAACAGAGTCAAACATGTGGTTTACATATGTTTGGTGTGTTTGATGCCGTTCCATTTTTTTCCATTCCAGCCATTACAATGAGCCTGACACACACACACACACACACACACACACACACACACACACACACACACGAGTACGTCTTCCCTAAGGCTATCCAACAACAGTTACAATTAGGGGTGATAGGGCAAGCAGATTCCCTTGGTCTTTGGCTTCCCTCTTATAAAAAAGAGGACATTTCCCAGATGTATACAAACACATCCTCACAAGTGATACACATGAATATACACACATACCCTTAATGTCAGTGAGCTCGATTGCTGTCTAATCTCTGGGGAAGGCAGTGTGTGTCTCTGTTGGTGTCAGTGGTTTTGTCCCAGCTTTATGTTGGCCTACACCCTAACTCAGAGCTCAGCTTTCTGAAAACGTCCATATTTCACTGTTTCACAGCACCCTACTTACTGTCCAGGGGCCAAATGAGCTAATTCCATTAGAGAGCCTTTAAAGCCTGTCCACAGCTGTGTGGGTGGGAGTGGTAAATGGGATCCATGTCACATCGGCCTATAACTCACTCCCAGCTACTCTACACAGAAGGCTGGATATGAGAGAGAGAGAGAGAGAGAGAGAGAGAGAGAGGGGGAGGGAGAGAGAATACATCATCTCAGCTTTTCTTTTTGGGCAGGCCACCGGTTGCTGACAATTTTTAACGTCAGCGCATACCCTCTCTCTCTCTCTCTCTCTCTCTCTCTCTCTCTCTCTCTCTCTCTCTCTCTCTCTCTCTCTCCCCCCCCCCCCCCCCCCAGCGTCTGGACAATAAGTCATAAGAGGGAAGGAAAGAGAAATGCAACACCATAGCAGCATCTGCATATCCACTGGCCCCTGGTGATATCAGTTGTCTAGCGACTGGATCATTCTTTTCTGTGCAGTATCATAGTTCTGTGTTCGTTCTGGTTTTAGGCAAGAATAATCACCATTGTGTCACTGATGATTTCCACAGCATGAGCCCTGCACATCTGCAACATATTCTTATCATTGTGTTCTCACATACTGTAGAGTGACTCTGTTAGGGATGTAATGGGCACCCTCTTTTTTCACACAGTCTAATTTCCTTCTCTGCCCACCCTTCACCCCCCCCCTCTCCACCCCTCTCTCCTATCCCTCTCTCTTAGGTTGATAAAGTATGTGGGCCTCTCACAGACACTCCGTCAGTGACAAGCATACGTTCCACCCTGAAGGTCATGACCTCTGTGAGTACCTCCCCGACCTCGATGGTGATGACATCCTCCCCAGCTGAGGTCACACGGGACCACTTGTCAC
The DNA here is from genome assembly GCF_057628025.1 of Oncorhynchus mykiss. NCBI lineage: Eukaryota > Metazoa > Chordata > Actinopteri > Salmoniformes > Salmonidae > Oncorhynchus > Oncorhynchus mykiss. Next base: position 22,525,223 of record NC_143025.1, read on the forward strand.
ATACCAGGAGGTGAGAGAGAGAGGCGGCCATAGTGTCTGGTTAGCTGCCTTAGAGTGGTTGGTGTTGTAGCTGGTTGGCATGCTGTGTTCCACATGTATTTGCGCATTGCAGTATGAGTTACTTAGAAGCACACTTTGCCACATATATTTTTTGTCAAACAAGCTTTCTCTATAATTATGTTTTTTTACATTTTGAAGTTATGTTTTCCCTCTCCTTCGCATTGACTTGTGTTTGCTTTGCATTGGATCCCTGCTATTCCTACACCATCTCTCTCATCCTCTCTCCTCCTCTCCCTGACCATGATCACATCCTCCCAGGTCCTTTCCTCTGAAACCATCCAAGAATAATAAGCCTAGAAGTCTAAAAAAGATCTCAAGGTAAGCATGAAGCCCAGCATCTCCCCCTCGCTCGTTAATGTGGCCGTCTGACATGGAGTACAGGGGTTGGCCACCAGCGACACATTATGTCACCTTAATAAATCTACATACAGTGCCTTCAGAAAGTCTTCACACCCCTTGATTTTTTCCACATTTTGTTGTGTTACAACCTGAATTCAAAATTGATTCAATTGACATTTTGTGTCACTGATCTACACACAATATCCCATAATGTCAAAGTGGAATTATGTATTTAGACATTTGTACAAATTAAAAATGAAAAGCTGAAATGTCAATCAGTATTCAACCCTTTTGTTATGGTAAGCCTAAATAAGTTCAGGAGTAAAAATGTGCTTAACAAGTTACATAATAATTTGCATGGACTCACTCTGTGTGCAATAATAGTGTTTAACATTATTTTTTCATGACTACCTCATCTCTGTACCCCACGCATACAATTATCTGTAAGCTCCCTCAATCGAGCAGTAAATTTCAAGCACAGATTCAAACACAAAGATGAATGAGGTTTTCCAGTGGTTCGCAAAGGGCACCTATTGGTAGATGGGTATAAAAACAACAGACGTTGAATATCCCTTTGAGCATGGTGCAGTTGTTAATTACACTTTGGATGGTGTATCAATACCCCCAGTCACTACAAAGATATAGGCACCCTTCCTACAGTGCATTTGGAAAGTATTCAGACCCCTTGACTTTTTCCACATTCTGTTACGACTTGTTCTAAAATTGACTAAATTGTTTTTTCTACACAAAATATCCCATAATGACAAGGCAAAAATTGTTTTGTTTTTTACATTTTAGCAAATTTATTACAAATACAAAACGGAAATATCACATTTACTTAAGTATTCAGACCCTTTATTCAGTACTTTGTTGAAGCACCTTTGGCAGCGATTACATCCTTGAGTCTTCTTGGGGAGTTTCTCCCATTCTTCACTGCAGATCCTCTCAAGCTCTGTCAGGTTGGATGGGGAGCGTCGCTGCACAGCTATTTTCAGGTCTCTCCAGAGATGTTCGATCGGGTTCAAGTCCGGGCTCTGGCTGAGCCACTCAAGGACTTTCAGAGACTTGTCCCGAAGCCACTCCTGCGTTGTCTTGGCTGTGTGCTTAGGGTCGTTGTCCTGTTGGAAAGTGAACCTTCGCCACAGTCTGAGGTGCTGAGTGCTCTCGAGCAGGTTTTCATCAAGGATCTCTCTGTGGGCCTCCTGGGTGGCACAGTGGTCTAGGGCACTGCATTGCAGTGCTAGCTGTGCCACCAGAGATTCTGGGTTCGAGCCCAGGCTCTGTCCCAGCCGACCGCGACCGGGAGGCCCATGGGGCGGCGCACAATTGGCCCAATGTCGTCCGGGTTAGGGAGGGTTTGGCTGGCAGGGATATCCTTGTCTCATCGCGCACTAGCGACTCCTGTGGCGGGCCGGGCGCAGTGTATGCTGACCAGGTCGCCAGGTGTACTGTATTTCCTCCAACACATTGGTGCGGCTGGCTTCCGGGTTGAAAAAAAAAAGTATCTCTCTGTACTTTGTTCTGTTCATCTTTCCCTCATCTTTCCCTCGAGTCTCCCATTCCTTCCCGCTGAAAAATCCCCCCACAGCATGATGCTATGTTGATAGCATCATGCTGTGGGGATGTTTTTCAGCAGCATGGTCTCAATATTGGTTTCACCAGACCAGAGAATCTTGTTTCTCATGGTCTGTGAATCTTTTGACAAACTCCAAGCGGGCTGTCATGTGCCTTTTTAGTGAGGAGTAGCTTCCGCCTGGCCACCAATCAAATGCTTGATTGGTGGAGTCTCTGCAATGGTTGTCCTTCTGGTAGGTTCTTCCATCTCCACAGAGGAACTCTATAGCTCTGTCAGAGTGACCATCAGGACCATGTGTGACCAAGGCCCTTCTCCCCCGATTGCTCAGTTTGACCGGGCAACCAGCTCTTGGTGGGTCCAAACTTCTTCCATTTAAGAGTGATGGATGCCACTGTGTTCTTGGGGACCTTCAATGCTGCAGAATGTTTTTTGTATCCTTCCCCAGATCTGTGCCTCGACACACACCTGTCTCGGAGCTCTATTCCTTCGGCCTCATGGCTTGGTTTTTGCTCTGACACGCATTGTCAACTGTGGGACCTTATACAGTGGGGCAAAAAAGTATTTAGTCAGCCACCAATTGTGCAAGTTCTCCCACTTAAAAATATGAGAGAGGCCTGTAATTTCCATCATAGGTACACTTCAACTATGACAGACAAAATGAGGAAAATAAATCCAGAAAATCACATTGTAGGATTTTTAACTAATTTATTTTCAAATTATGGTGGAAAATAAGTATTTGGTCAACAACAAACAAGCAAGATTTCTGGCTCTCACAGACCTGTAACTTCTTCTTTAAGAGGCTCTTCTGTCCTCCACTCGTTACCTGTATTAATGGCACCTGTTTGAACTTGTTATCAGTATAAAATACACTTGTCCACAACCTCAAACAGTCACACTCCAAACTCCACTATGGCCAAGACCAATGAGCTGTCAAAGGACACCAGAAACAAAATTGTAGACCTGCACCAGGCTGGGAAGACTGAACCTGCAATAGGTAAGCAGCTTGGCTTGAAGAAATCAACTGTGGGAGCAATTATTAGGAAATGGAAGACATACAAGACCACTGATAATCTCCCTCGATCTGGGGCTCCACGCAAGATCTCACCCCGTGGGGTCAAAATGATCACAAGAACGGTGAGCAAAAAACCCAGAACCACACGGCGGGACCTAGTGAATGACCTGCAGAGAGCTGGGACCAAAGTAACAAAGCCTACAGCCTAAGATTGGGAGAATGTCATATGGTCAGATGAAACCAAAATAGAACTTTTTGGTAAAAACTCAACTCGTCGTGTTTGGTGGACAAAGAATGCTGAGTTGCATCCAAAGAGCACCATACCTACTGTGAAGCATGGGGGTGGAAACATCATGCTTTGGGGCTGTTTTTCTGCAAAGGGACCAGGACGACTGATCCGTGTAAAGGAAAGAATGAATGGGGCCATGTATCGTGAGATTTTGAGTGAAAACCTCATTCCATCAGCAAGGGCATTGACGATGAAACGTGGCTGGGTCTTTCAGCATGACAATGATCGCAAACACACCGCCTGGGCAACGAAGGAGTGGCATGGTAAGAAGCATTTCAAGGTCCTGGAGTGGCCTAGCCAGTCTCCAGATCTCAACCCCATAGAAAATCTTTGGAGGGAGTTGAAAGTACGTGTTGCCCAGCAACAGCCCCAAAACATCACTGCTCTAGAGGAGATCTGCATGGAGGAATGGGCCAAAATACCAGCAACACTGTGTGAAAACCTTGTGAAGACTAGATTGCAGCACTCCATCAACCAGGCCTTTATGGTAGAGTGGCCAGACAGAAGCCACTCCTCAGTAAAAGGCACTTGACAGCCCGCTTGGAGTTTTCCAAAAGTCACATAAAGGACTCTCAGACCATGAGAAACAAGATTCTCTGGATTGATGAAACCAAGATTGAACTCTTTGACCTGAATGCCAAGCCTCACGACTGGAGGAAACCTGGCATCATTCCTACAGTGAAGCATGGTGGTGGCAGCATCATGCTGTGGCGTCACTCCCCCCTCCAACCTGACAGAGCTTGAGAGGATCTGCAGAGAAGAATGGGATAAACTCCCCAAATACAGGTGTGCCAAGCTTGTAGCTTCATATCCAAGAAGACCCGAGGCTGTAATCGCTGCCAAAGGTGCTTCAACAAAGTACTGAGCAGAGTCTGAATTTGTATGTAAATGTGATATTTCAGTTGTTTTTTATTATAAATGTGCAAAAAAAATGTGTTTTTGCTTTGTCATTATGGGGTATTGTGTGTAGATTGAGGGGGGGAAATTATTGAATCAATTTTCAAATAAGGTTGTAACTGAGGATGTATCAGCAACATTGTAGTTACTCCACAGTACTAACATAAATGACAGACTGAAAGATGGAAGCCTATACAGAATAAAAATATGTCGAAACATGCATCCTGTTTGCATTAAAGTAATGTAATACTGCAAAAAAATTTAGCAAATAAATAAACTTTTTGTTCTGAACACAAAGCGTTATATTTGTGGCAAATCCAGTACATCGCTGAGACCACTTCATATTTTAAAGCGTGGTGATGGCTGCATCATGTTATGGGTATGCTTGTCATCGGCAAGGACAAGGACGTTTTTTAGGATAAAAATAAACGGAATAGAGCTAAGCACAGGCAAATTCCTTGGGAAAACTTGGTTCAGTCTGCTTTCCAACATTCACTGGCAGACAAATTCACTTTTCAGCAGGACAATTACCTAAAACATAAGGCCAAATATGCACTGGAGTTGCTTTTCAAGATGATGTTGAATATTCCAGAGTGACCTAGTTACAGTTTTGACTTAAATCGGCTTTAAAATCTATGCTAAGACTTGGAAATGGCTGTCTAGAAATGATCAACAACGAGCTTGAAGAATTTTTTAAAGAATAATGGGCAAATATTTTACAATCCAGGTGTGCAAAGCTCTTAGAGACTTATCCAGAAAAACTCAAAGCTGTAATTGCTGCCAAAGGTGATTCTAACATGTATTGACTTAGGGGGTGGGAAACTTATCTAATGAAGTTCTATTAGTGTTTCATTTTCCATCTCTTTTTTAAACCACTTTGACATTACATAGTATTTTGTGTAGATCGTTGACTAACAAAATTACAATGAAATCAATTTTAATCCTACTTTGTAACACAACAAAATGTGGAAAAAGTCAAGGGGTGTGAATACTGTCTGAAGGGCACCTCAATGAATATACATTCGATTCTATGATATTGTGGTTATGATCAGCACCCCCACCCTCTCTCGTTCTTCCCTCTCCCCTCTCTGTCTCCCTTTTCCTCGCTCTCTCCTCTACCTCAGAGAGTTTATGGGCTATATCCAACGCTACAGGTCCTTCTTCTCTGCGTTGCCAGAGATGCTTTGTGAGAGTGAGATGGTGGTGGATGACTTCACCTGCTGGAGCGGGGAGGATGTGGTGGAGAGGTAGGAATGGACCCTTTCTATTGGTCTACATCTGTGTCTGTCACACTTAATTTAATTTAAAAAAATGAATTATATAGTGTCATTGACTGTACTTTTGTTTATGTGTAACTCTTTGTTGTTTTTGTTGCACTGCTTTGCTTTATCTTGGCCAGGTCGCAGTTGGAAATGAGAACTTGTTCTCAACTGGCCTACCTGGTTAAATAAAGGTGAAATAAAAAAATAAAAAAATAATGGGCTTAGCCTTTCTGTTACGTTCTCTATACAGGTCTTGTTGCCCATTAAAAGAGAGAGGTTCTTTTGAATCTTTAACACATGATGTCAATACACATTAAGGCAAGTCACATGACTCTTTTCTATCCCATTAAGATAAATTCAAGTAATTGATGCTAACATAAAAACACATTCAACCAGGTTAAAAACAAATCAGATATCCTGGTCAAGCCCTTATTGACATCTGAGGGCATGGATTCTGGGTTTAAGGACCTAGAAGAGTCCACGAATGTCTGGTGTAAGAAGTTTCAAACCAGTGAGGGTGCATGGGGATAATGAGTTTAACCAGGGGGTCTATAGACATTTGGATGCCATGGATATTGGGAGCATGTCCCTAGACCTTTGGAGTATAGTGTGTTCATTTATAAAATTCTAGAGGCCATTCTCATGAAAATTACATTGGAAACTTTGGAGAAGCACCTTCCTAAAAACACACATGTAGAAACAAGCGTTCAAACACACACACACACACACACACACACACACACACACACACACACACACACACACACACACACACACACATATTCTGCCACTCTGTCCTATAATAACGTTGGTCATCCTGGTTACTGTTGAGTCGGATAAAAAGCCCATACAGCATGGACCACAGTGTAAACTGTTTTGTGTACTTATCTGACCACCCATTCTGACCAGCTCTCCTTGAATGTTTTGGGCTGGTGCAGAACAGCTTCCCCTCCTCTGTTGTGGAGTAGGCAGAGAGGCCCCATTCACCTAGGACTCCTGGGCTGGAACTGTGCTCCTCCACTATCACATTTAGGCCTCTGTTTTGTCCGCCTTTCAGCCAATTGAACTGTTTTTTTTCTATTCTTGTTGAATTCACTGGCCATGAAGGGGTGTTGGAGCCAGCGGAGAGTGTTTTTTTGAATCGCTTTGGGCTGGGAGTGCTGGTGGGGGTTGGTGTGGTCTCCCCTAAAGAACCACGGAAACCATGTTTTTTATAATACCAATAGCATTCAATCCACTCCAGTATTGTGTGTGCTAATTTGTTTGTTTAGTGGTTGTCTATAACTAATACTGTATCAACAAACAAAGGGCCCTCCCACCGGATGTCGATTAAGGCAGCCCCCTGCACCTCTCTGATTCAGAGGGGTTGGTTTAAATGCGGAAGACACATTTCAGTTGAATGCATTCAGTTCAACTGTCTAGGTATCCTCCTTTCCTTTCCTTCCCTATGGGAGGCCAGCTCCCCTCAGCCCACTCCAAGCTCTTCTCTATCCTGGTACCCCAATGGTGGAACCAGCTTCCCCCTGAGGTTTGGACAGGAAAGTCCCTGCCCATCTTCCAAAAGCACCTGAAACCCTACCTCTTCAAAGAGTATCTTAAATAATCCACCTCCTCACCTCGACCCCCCCCCATCCCCCAAAAAAGAAAGAAATAAAAACAAATACAACTCCTGAATCATCACGTGTACTTGAACCCCCCCCCCCCCCCCCCCCTTTGCTGATAACTACTTTATTGAGAAAAAGTGTACTTACTATGCCTGTGATGTGTGGTTGTCATATCTAACTAACTTTAAGTCACTGGCTAAATGATTAAAATGTAAATAGTAGGCTTGGGCTCGATTCAGTTAAAATTCCAGTCAATTCAGGAAGTAAACCGAAATTCCAATTCTCTTGTTGGTTTGTTGTGGGCTAGGGAGAGACAGAGGGGGTTCACTGGGGCTCCTGTGGGCCCTCTGTGTGGCACTATTGAAGGCCCCAGGCCTGGTGGCCATTCAGGCTTTGTGAACCTTGCAGAAGAGCAGAGGGAGGCCTCCTCCTCCCCTCCTAATGTACCTGCTGCCCCCCCACCAGGGACCACTGAGAGAAGGGTCTGTTCTCTGGCCCTCTGGGGCTGCAGCCTGGAGCTTGGAGCCTGGCGGCTGGAGCCCAGCCAAGCGCTGTGGAATAGGAGGGCACAGAGACACTGGGGCACAGCCACTCTGCTGACCTCTTTACAGTTTCAATTCACTGAACCCCGCCGTGCACCACACCACTCTCCTGTTTGACCCAATTCACTTACTGACAAATGCCTTAGCTTGTGTGGTTGCTTATGTGTTACCAGAAAAAGAAAAGTCTCTTTGCTGTGTTATCTGTCCTGAGACAGTTCTGACATTGTCTCTGTATTTTATTTATATATTTTTACATTTTCTATTGAACCTTTATTTAACTGGGCAAGTCAGTTAAGAACAAATTCTTATTTACAATGACGGCCTACCCCGGACAACGCTGGGCCAATTGTGCTGGTTTGAATTCAAACCAGGAACTGCCTCTTGCACTGAGATGCAGTGTCTTAGACCGCTGCGCCACTCAGGAGCCCCATTAGGTGTTCTTATAGATTGGTTTAACCCTCTCATGGTATGTAGGCAGGCATCATATATCACTTAACCAGAGTTCTCTGCATCTAAGAGTCAAAACAATAATTGCAAGGATTTAAATTCAAGCATCACATGAGTTTGGATAGGTGCCGTGAATAACCTCTTCTCATACTGTACTAATGCGGTCTCTGCTACCCACCCCACATTATGGGGAAACACTGCCACCTAGAGGATGTAACTAAATCAAATCAAATTTTATTGGTCACATACATGTGTTTAGCAGATGTTGTTGCGTGTGTAGCGAAATGCTTGTGCTTCTAGTTCCGACAGTGCAGCAATATCTAACAAGTAATATCAAACAATTTCACAACAAATACCTAATACACACAAATCTAAGTAAAGGAATGGAATTTAGAATATGTAAATATATGGACGAGCAACGTCAGAGCGGCATAGACTAAGATACAGTAGATAGTATAGAATACAGTATATACATATGAGATGAGTAATGCAAGATATGTAAACATTATTAAAGTCGCCAATAATGTCAAGTCTGTGTATGTAGGCAGCAGACTATCTGTGCTAGTGATGGCTATTTAACAGTGATGGCCTTGAGATAGAAGCTGTTTTTCAAACTCTCAGTCCCAGCTTTGATGCACCTGTACTGACCTCGCCTTCTGGATGATAACGGGCAGTGGCTCGGGTGGTTGTTGTCCTTGATGATCTTTTTGGCCTTCCTGTGACATTGGGGGGTGTAGGTGTCCTGGAGGGAATGTCATTTTTCCAAGATGGCGAGCAGTACAGACATTGTTTGTCGTTCTCCCATGTAAATTTTGTATTTTTCGTCTTTTTTGTAAAGATTTCAATATATTTTCAATCTCTTTTTCCATTTTTAAATTAAATATACCTTCCGGCAACCCGCCTCACCCAATGTGATACGTACCTGCTATTTTTAGACCTTATAGCCAGAACCTCCATCAGAAACTTGCCATCAGAAGTTAACCAGCTAATTAGCTACTAGCTCTTTAGTAATTGTTAGCCACTGCTAGCGGCCTTTACCTTTAGCACAGACACCAGACGCTTTTAGCCTGGATAACACTTGCCAGCCTGCCAGTCTGCACAGCGCGTTATCAACCCTGAGCATATCGGACTGTTTTTCTCCACTACAACATTGGATTCCTGCCGTAAGCCCTGGACCATTGCTCCTGATCATTGCAGCTAGCTAGCTGCCACCGAGTGGCCCAGCCCCAAAGCTAGCCTTGAGCCAGGCCCATCTCCCGGCCTGCTCAGTGGACCCTATGATCACTCGGCTACACAGCTGATGCCTCCCGGACTCTTCACTAACACGACTAGAATCCACTACACCACCGGATTCTTGCTGTAAGTTCTGGACCTTTGCGTCGGATCATCGCTGCTAGCTAGCTGTTATCGAGTGGCTATAGTGGCTAACGCTATTGTCCCGAAGCTAGCAAAAGTTATCCGCGAGCCAGGCGCATCTCCCGGCTAGCAAACAAAATTACTCCATTTACAATACCTATTTGAACACCCTTTGTCGACACGGAGCCCCGCCGTTCCATCACGACTGGTCTGCCGACGTAATTCCATCTGTTGTGCCCTCAATCGGCCTTTGCCGGACGTCAGAGCAGACGCTTCTACTAGCCCCGGCCTGCTAACTTTTTTTGAATGCCGTGTCTCCCGCTTGCTAGCGTAGTAACGACTACCTAGCGGCTTCCCTGTTTCATCTATTGCTGTTCACTGGACCCTATGATTATTGGCTACATAGCTGATGCCTGCTGGACTGTTCATTAATCACGGTACTCCAGTTTGTTTATTTTGTTTATCTGACGGCCCCAGCCTCGAACTCGGGCCCTGTGTGTAGTTAACTGACCCTCTCTGCCCATTCATCTCCATTTTACCTGTTGTTGTTGTCTTAGCTAATTAGCTGTTGTTGTCTTACCCATTGTTGTCTTAGCTGGCTCTCCCAATCAGCACCCGTGATTGCTTTATGCCTCGCTTTATGTCTCTCTCTAATGTCAATATGCCTTGTATACTGTTGTTTAGGATAGTTATCATTGTTTTATTGCACTGCGGAGCCCCTAGTCCCACTCAACATGCCTTAGATACCTCTTTTGTCCCACCTCCTACACATGGGGTGACCTCACCCAGCATAACTAGTGCGTCCAGAGATTCAACCTCTCTTATCGCCACTCAATGCCTAGGATACCTCCACTGTACCCGCACCCTACCATACTGTGTATATTATGCCCTGAATCTATCCTACCACGTCCAGAAATCTGCTCCTTTCATTCTCTGTCCCCAACGCACTAGACGACCAGTTTTGATAGGCTTTAGCCGTACCCTCATTCTACTCCTCCTCTGTTCTTCGGGTGATGTGGAGGTTAACCCAGGCCCTGCTTGTCCCCAGGCGCTCTCATTTGTTGACTTCTGTTACCGAAAAAGCCTTGGTTTTACTCACTGCTTTAGCACACTCCGCCAACCCTGATGTCCTTGCCATGTCTGAATCCCGTCTTAGGAAGGCCACTAAAAATTCTGAGATTTCCATCCCCAACTACAACATTTTCCATCATGATAGAACTGCCAAAGGGGGATGAATTGCAATTTACTGCAGAGATAGCTTGCAAAGTTCTGTCTTACTTCCTAGGTCATTGCCCAAACAGTTCGAGCTTCTACTTTTAAAAATTAATTTCTCCAGAAATAGGTCTCTCACTGTTGCTGCCTGTTATAGTCCCCCCTCAGCTCCCAGCTGTGCCCTGGACACCAAATGTGAATTGATTGCCCCCCATCTATCTTCAGAGTTTGTTCTGTTAGATGACCTAAACTGAGATATGCTTAACACCCCGGCAGTCCTACAATCTAAGCTACATGCCCTAAATCTCACACAAATTATCAAGAAACCCACCAGGTACAACCCTAAATCCGTAAACATGGGCACCCTCATAGATATTATCCTGACCAACTTGCCCTCCAAATACACCTCTGCTGTTTTCAATCAGGATCTCAGCAATCACTGCCTCATTGCCTGCATCCGCTATGGGTCCGCAGTCAAACGACCACCCCTCATCACTGTCAAACGCTCCCTAAAACACTTCTGCGAGCAGGCCTTTCTAATCAACCTGGCCCGGGTATCCTGGAAGGATATTGACCTCATCCCGTCAGTAGAGGATGCCTGGTCGTTCCTTAAAAGTAATTTCCTCAACATCTTAAATAAGCATGCCCCTTTCAAACATTTTTGAAATAAGAACAGATATGCTTGGTTCTCTCCAGACCTGACTGCCCTCAACCAGCACAAAAACATCCTGTGGCATCCTGCACTAGCATTGAATAGTCCCTGCGATATGCAACTTTTCAGGGAAGTCAGGAACCAATACATGCAGTCAGAGCACCTCCTCTCAGTTGCCCACTGCACCGAGGCTAGGAAACACTGTCACCACTAATAAATCCACGATAATTGATAATTTCAATAAGCATTTCTCTACGGCTGGCCATGCTTTCCTCCTGGCTACCCCAACCCCGGCCAACAGCTCCTCACCCTCCACAGCTACTTGCCCAAGCCTCCCCTGCTTCTCCTTCACCTAAATCCAGATAGCAGATGTTCTGAAAGAGCTGCAAAACCTGGACCCATACACATCAGCTGGGCTAGACAATCTGGACCCTGTCTTTCTAAAATGATCCGCCGCCATTGTTGCAACCCCTATTACCAGTCTTTTCAAACTCTCTTTCGTATCGTTCGAGATCCCTAAAGATTGGAAAGCTGCCGCGGTCATCCCCCTCTTCAAAGGGGCGGACCCAAACTGTTACAGACCTATATCCATCCTGCCCTGCCTTTCTAAAGTTTTCGAAAGCCAAGTTAACAAACAGATCACTGACCATTTCGAATCCCACTGTACCTTCTCCCGCTGTGCAGTATGGTTTCCGAGCTGGTCACGGGTGCACCTCAGCCACGCTCAAGGTACTAAACGATATCATAACCGCCATCGATAAAAGACAGTACTGTGCAGCCGTCTTCATCGACCTGGCCAAGTCTTTTGACTCTGTCAATCACCACATTCTTATCGCCAGACTCAACAGCCTTGGTTTCTCAAATAACTGCCTCGCCTGGTTCACCAACTACTTCCCAGACAGAGTTCAGTGTGTCAAATCGGAGGGCCTGTTGTCCGGACCTCTGGCATCCTCTATGGGGGTACCACAGCGTTCAATTCTCGGACAGACTCTTTTCTCTGTATATATCAACAATGTCGCTTTTGCTGCGGGTGATTCACTGATCCACCTTTACGCAGACGACACCATTCTGTATATATACATCTGGCCCTTCTTTGGACACTGTGTTAACAAACCTCCAAATGAGCTTCAATGCCATACAACACTCCTTCCGTTGCCGTCAACTGCTCTTAAACGCTAGTAAAATGAATTGCATGCTTTTCAACCGATCGCTGCCCGTACCCGCCCACCCGACTAACAGCACTACTCTGGACGGTTCTGACATAGAATCTATGGACATCTACAAATACCTAGGTGTCTGGCTAGACTGTAAACTCTCCTTCCAGACTTATTAAACATCTCCAATCCAAAATTAAATCTATAATCGGCTTCCTATTTTGTAACAATGCCTCCTTCACTCACATTGCCAAACATACCCTCGTAAAACGGACTATCCTACTGATCCTCGACTTGGGCAATGTCATTTACAAAATAACCTCTTTGTCACTAAAGCCCCATATAACACCCACCACTGCAACCTGTATGCTCTCGTCGGCTGACCCTCGCTACATATTCATCGCCAGACCCACTGGCTCCAGGTCATCTACAAGTCTTTGCTAGTTAAAGCTCCATCTTATCTCAGCTCACTGGTCACCATAACAACACCCACCCGTAGTACTCGCTCCAGCAGTTATATCTCACTGGTCATTCCCAAAGCCAACACCTCCTTTGGCCACCTTTCCTTCCAGTTCTCTGCTGCCAATGACGGGAACGAATTGCAAAAATCGCTGGAGACCTATATCTCCCTCACTAACTTTAAGCATCAGCTATCTGAGCAGCTTACGAATCACTGCAGCTGTACACAGCCCATCTGTAAATAGCCCATCCAATCTACCTACTTCATCACCATATTGTTTTTATTTACCTTTTTGCTTCTTTTGCACACCAGTATTTCTACTTGCACATCATCATCTGCACATCTATCACTCCAGTGTTAATTTGCTAAATTGTAATTACTTCGCTACTATGGCCTATTTATTGCCTTACCTCCTCACACCATTTGCACACACGTATATAGACTTTTTCTATTGTGTTATTGACTGTACGTTTGTTTATTCCATGTGTAACTCTGTGTTGTTGTTTGTGTCGCACTGCTTTGCTTTATCTCGGCCAGGTCGCAGTTGTAAATGAGAACTTGTTCTCAACTAGCCTACCTGGTTAAATAAAGGTGAAATAAAAAAAGAAGTTTGCCCCCAGTGATGCGTTGTACAGACTGCACCACCCTCTGGAGAGCTCTGCGGTTGTGGGTGGTGCAGTTGCAATACCAGGCGGTGATAGAGTCCGACAGGATGCTCTCTATTGTAAAAGTTTGAGGGTTTTAGGTGCCAAGCCAAATTTCTTCAGCCTACTCAGGTTGAAGAGGCTGTCACGCCCTGGCCATAGAGAGGCTTTTATTCTCTATTTTGGTTAGGCCAGGGTGTGACTAGGGTGGGCATTCTATGTTCCTTTTTCTATGTTTTTGTATTTCTTTGTTTTTGGCCGGGTATGGTTCTCAATCAGCGACAGTTGTCTATCGTTGTCTCTGATTGAGAACCATACTTAGGTAGGTCTTGCCCACATGGGTTTTGTGGGTAGTTTCTTTCTGTTTTGTACCTGATGGAGCTGTTTCGGTTGTTCTTTTTTTTACTTTGTATTTAGTGTTCAGTTATATTACGTTAAAATGGACACTTACCACGCTGCCTTTTGGTCCGATCTTTCCTGTTCCTCAGATGAAGAAGATTGTTAGAGGTGCTGTTGCGTCTTCTTCACCACACTGTCTGTGTGGGTGGACCATTTCAGTTTGTTTGTGATATGTACGCAGAGGAACTTAAAACATTCCACTTTCTCCACTGCTCTCCCATCGATATGGATAGGGGGGTGCTTCCTCTGCTGTTTCCTGAAGTCCACGATTATCTCTTTTGTTTTGTTGACATTGAGTGACAGGTTATTTTCGTGACACCACACTCCCAGAGCCCTCACCTCCTCCCTGTAGGCTGTCTCGTCGTTGTTGGTAATCAAGCCTACTGTTATGTCGTCTGAAAACTTAATGATTGAGTTGGAGGCGTGCATGGCCACGCAGTCATGGGTGAACAGGGAGTACAGGAGGGGACTGAGCACACACCCTTGTGGGGCTCCAGTGTTGAGGATCAGCGAAGTGGAGGTGTTTTTTCCTACCTTCCCATCAGGAAGTCCAGGACCCAATTGCACAGGGCGGGGTTCTGAACCAAGGCCTCGAGCTTAATGATGAGTTTGGAGGGTACTATGGTGTTGAATGCTCAGCTATAGTCAATGAACAGCATTCTTACAGTACATAGGTATTCCTCTTGTCCAGATGGGATAGGGCAGTGTGATGGCAATTGCATTGTCTGTGGACCTATTGGGGTGGTAAGCAAGTTGAAGTGAGTCTAGGGTGGCAGGTAAGGTAGAGGTGATATGATCCTTGACTAGTCTCTCAAAGCACTTCATGATGACAGAAGTGAGTGGTGGCCATCTTGAAAGCATGTTGGGACAGCAGACTGGGATAGGGAGAGATTGAATATGTCCGTAAACACGCCAGCCAGCTGGTCTGCGCATGCTCTGAGGACGCGGCTAGGGATGCCATCTGGGCCGGCAGCCTTGCAAGGGTTAACACATTTAAATGTCTTACTCACGTTGGCCACGGAGAGGGAGAGCCCACAATCCTTGGTAGCTGGCCACGTCAGTGGCACTGTGTTATCCTCAAAGCAGGCAAAGAACGTGTTTAGCTTGTCTGGAAGCAAGACGTCGGTGTCCACGACGTGGCTGGTTTTCCTTTTGTAGTCTGTGATTGTCTGTAGACCCTGCCACATACGTCTCTTGTCTCAGCCGTTGAATTGTGACTACACTTTGTCTCTATACTGACGTTTTGCCTGTTTGATTGCCTTGCGGAGGGAATGATTACTCTGTTTGCATTCTGCCATATTCCCAGTCACCTTGCCATGGTTAAATGTGATGGTTCACGCTTTCAGTTTTGCGTGAATGCTGCCATCTTTCCACAGTTTCTGGTGAGGGTAGGTTTTAATAGTCAGAGTGGGTACAACATCTCCTATACACTTCTTGATAAACTCAGTGACCGTCTCAGTGTATACGTCAATATTATTCTTGGAAGCTACCTGGAACATATCCCAGTCTGCGTGATGAAAAGAGTTTTGAAGCGTGGATTCCAATTGGTCAGACCAGCGATGAATAGTCCTTAGCACGGGTGCTTTCTGTTTGAATTTCTTCCTATAAGAAGGGAGGAGCAAAATGGAGTTGTGGTCAGATTTGCCCGAAAGGAGGGCAGGGGAGGGCCTTGTATGCATCCCAGAAGTTGGAGTAACACTGGTTGAGTGTTTTTCCTGCGCGAGTACTACAGTCGATATGCTGATATAATTTAGGTAGCCTTTTCCTCAAATTTGCTTTGTTAAAATCCCCAGCTACAATAAATGCAGCCTCAGTATATATGGTTTCCAGTTCGCATAAAGTCCATTGAAGTTCCTTGAGGGCCGTCGTGGTATCGGCTTGAGGGGGGATATACACGACTGTGACAATAACCGAAGAGAATCCTCTTGGGAGATAAAACGGTCTGCATTTGATTGTGAGGTATTCTAGGTCCGAGGAACAAAAGGACTTGAGTTCCTGTATGTTATTGCAAATACACCATAAGTCGTTAATCATGAAACATACACCCCCGCCCTTCTTCCCGGAGAGATGTTTATTCCTGTCGGTGCGATGAACTGAACTCCGACAGTATATCCCGAGAGAGCCATGTTTCTGTGAAACAGATTATGTTACAATCCCTGATGTCTTTCTGGAAAGAAACCCTTGCCCTGATCTCATCAACCTTGTTATCCAGGGACTGAACATTAGTGAGTAATATACTCGGAAGCAGTGGGTGGTGTGCGCGCCTTCTAAGTCTGACTAGAAGACCACTCCGAATTCCTCTTCTCCACCAGCATTGTTTTGGGGCGGCCTCTGGAATCAGTTCAATTGCCCTGGGTGGTGCTAACAAAGGATCCGCTTCGGGAAAGTCGTATTCCTGGGCATAATGCTGGTAGTGTTTGTGAGTTACGGCTGCTCTGATATCCAATAGTTCTTCCCGGCTGTATGTAATAACACATAACATTTTCTGGGTTAACAGTGTAAGCAATAATACATAATAAAACAAAATACTGCAAAGTTTTCTAAGAACTAGAAGCGAGGCAGCCCTCTCTGTCGTCTCCATCTTGAACCATCTTGTATCCATGTGAAAAAACACCAAACATTCCTTCAGGTCACCAAAGGTGACAACATCCATTACTCCAAACTTTCCCATACTGTACTGTTACACAGTTGCACTATGGATAAAACTGGAGCAACATTGTGTGCATCCGCAGGTATTTTCTCTACAGAGGTCTTCCTCTAGGACTCCCATATTAATATATACCATTTATCAGCCACTTTAAACCCTAAGTGACTTACAGACATTTTTTTTTGCATGTGGGCAGTCCCAGGAATCAAACCCACGCTCCTGGTATTGCAAGAGCCATGCTCTACCAACTGAGCTACATAGGACTACACAGCTACAGAGGACCACATAGCTACAGAGGACCACATTAACATAGTACCACATTAGCTGAGAATGAGGCATCACATTCCTGTTTTACTTTGACATGTGGTATCTACTGTATTAAGATAAACTCTACACTCAACAGCAGTGAGCACAGTTTACTATTAGTCTGTGACTACCATATTAAGGGACATGGACCACTAGAGAGCAGTGTTGTAGCGGCCAAGCCTAAACGTGTCCTCTGTTTTTGTCCCAGCCAGCCAGGCAGGTATGATGACAGCAGCAGAGTTCAAACTGGGTTAAGAATGTCCAATGAGGTCAAGTGGCTCAGTATGGGTTTCACAGGGAACTGTTTTTGTCTGATGAACCCAAAAGGAAGTGAATGAGGTGGCTGTTCAGAGGATATATTGAATTATTTGCTTCCAGGCTCTCTGTAGTCATAGTGTGTGCTGTGGCAGACTGTAATTGAGTCCCCAATCACTACTGATCATGTTCCCACAGGGAGGCTGGGGCCAAGGTGCCTTCTGACAGAATCTGGGCTGAGTTGACTTACTGCTCACTGCCTCTGTTGTTGATGTTGTTCTCATCTCTGCTGCTTCACTGGAAGCTGACTGCCATCAAATGGGCTTCTCATGGGAGAGTCCTCTTGCGTTGTGTGTCTGTGTTAGTGAGTTTGTGTTGGGGGGATGAAAGCACAGAGACGGACATAACAGTTATCAACTGAAAGCTTCAGAGTACAGTGTCTCTTACATAAGTCTGTAATTCTAGACCACACAGGTCATTGGTCAGATTCCAGGTTAGCGGTAATTGTGAAATAGTTTGCGCGCTCACATGCTCTAACATCTGATACCCTGTTCCTCACCTCCTCACGTTCTCTATTACTCCCATCAGGTGCATGACTGTCACCTTTAACCTTGATCCTGGGGATGAAATGTGGATGTCAAGATCAGTTTCCTGTCTGTTCCCCTTGTTTCCTTCTCCCTTATTCAGCCCACAGAGCAACACCCTAGCAGAAAATCTGGAATAACATAGGCTTGGGGAGCACATAGAGGGAAAACAGTGGTAACCTAGTAACGCCACCATGGAAAGCGTAGTTCTTACAGACACCAAAGCCTGACAAAAGACTATTCGCTGTCTCAGGTATCAAGGTCATTTATCCTATTGACATGTTAGAGACTCGTCTCACATGCATAAATTAGTCTACAGTTCGACACTGCCCACTGGGAACACCACCTCATTTCAATGTGGAAATGTGGGTAATTTTTGGTTGATGAGAATGAGAATTCAACCTTTATTCATCCTCTCCAAAAAAAAGCCAGGAGTTTATTGAATTATAACTATGCTGCCTACAGAGTGGCTCTACTTTGCTCATCGCGTTGTAGCGACTCCTCGTGGTGGGCCGGGCACCTGCAGGCTGACTTCGGTCGTCAGTTGAACGGTGTTTCCTCTGACACATTGGTACGACTGGCTTCCGGGTTAAGCTGGCGAGTGTTAAGGAGCGCGATTTGGCGGGTCATGTTTCGGAGGACGCATGACTCAACCTTCGCCTCTTCCGAGTTGCAGCGATGAGACAAGATCGTAATTGGATATGATGAAAAAGGGGGGTCAAAAATCTAACAATTTGGTGTGCTTTTAAATGCTTGTAAGTGCAGAGATAACATACTTAGATTACAACTAAATCAAAAATCAGACATTGTTTGGAATTTGGTTGTACTTTTAGATGCTTGATAGCATAGTGATACATTGTATTTATTTATCACTACACTATCAACCATCTAAAAGCACAACCAAATTCCAAACAATGTCTGATTTTTGGTTTAGTTGTAATCTAAGTATGTTATCACTGCGCTTTCAAGCATTTAAAAGCACAACAAAGTTCAAATGGGAATAC
The DNA here is from genome assembly GCF_057628025.1 of Oncorhynchus mykiss. Lineage (NCBI taxonomy): Eukaryota > Metazoa > Chordata > Actinopteri > Salmoniformes > Salmonidae > Oncorhynchus > Oncorhynchus mykiss. Next base: position 22,543,924 of record NC_143025.1, read on the forward strand.
AATGTCAGATATTTTGTATTTGTACAACAACTTAATGTGTTATCACTGTGCTTCATCTAATAGCACAACCAAATGACCTGGATTGTAGTTGAGATTTTCATTAAAAATACATAGTTCAAGTGATCAATGCTGGTCGAAATTCTACACTGATTATTATAGCAATTGTGAAGATCTCCACAGATCTACGAACTTTGCATGCTATGTTGAACATGCACACTTTCTATAATTACATAAGAAGACATTAATAGTTACAGTAACCTCAAAATGTGGCAGTGGATGTGTTATTCACTTTAGGTTGAATAAATACTGTTACATTCGTTTGTAACGTAGCCTTAACGTTAGGCTGTATTACCAAAGTAATTGACAACGCAACCAAACATCAACATTTAACTTCACTAGGGTAGGGGGCAGCATTCGGAATTTTGGATGAAATGCATGCCCAAATTAAACTGCCTGCTACTCAGGCCCAGAAGCCAGGAAATGCATATCATTGGTATATTATAAAACACTCTAAAGTTTCCAAAACTGTTAAAATAATGTCTGTGAGTCTATCAGAACTGATATGGCAGGCGAAAACCTGATGAAAATCCATCCAGGAAGTACTATTATTTTGAAAGGCTGTTTTTCCATTGAAAGCCTATCCACCATACAAAGACTTAGGACCCAGTTCACGATCTCTTTTGCTTCTTCTACATGTGGCCAGTCTGTAGGCATTGTTTCAGTTTTTTACTCTGAAAAATGAGGGAGATACAGCACTTTCAATGAGTGGACAGTGGACATTTCCAGACATGAGTCCAGCGTGTGATCGGGAGCGCGCATTTCTTGTTTCTCCTTTTCTATTGACAAAGCTTTTGTCCGGTTGAATTTGTTAACTTGTTGACTGTACTGCAAAGGTGATATTGAATTGTGTTTGGTTGTCAACGCAACCAAATAACAACATTTTAAGGAGATTTATATTTTTTGTCACTGACTAAGTCTGGTTTTAATTTAACTTTGTCTACAAAATAATTATTTATTTGTTGGATTCATGTCTCCATCTCATCCAAACATCAAAGTAAAAAATAGGACGGAATCAAATCAAACTTTATTTAAAGTGCATTTAAAGTTCGGTTTGATTTAGTCCTATTCTTTAACTTTTTGGTAGAGATGGAGATATGAATCCAACATATCAAATATTAATTTGTAGACAAACTGGAATTAAAGCCAGACTAAATCAGAGGACCTGATGGAACTATACAAGCAGAAGATCTCCTTGAAATGTTTATATTTGGTTGTGTTGACAACCAAACACAATTCAACATCCAGTTTTTCTACAAAATACAATTGATATGTCGGATTGACATCTCCATCTCAACCAAAAATCGAAGTTAAAGAGTAGAACTAAATCAAATCAAACTTTAAATGCAGTTTAAATCAAATTATATTTGATTTAGTCCTATTCTTTAACTTCAGTTTTTGGTTGAGATGGAGACGTGAATCCAACATATGAATTATTAACTTGAAAAATACATTTTAAATCAACCAAAGCTTGAAACAATAGGCCTATATTTATTGTCTACTTTTAGTTGAACCCTGGGTTGATTGAAACAATAGCAGTTGATGACTTCACAAATGCTATAATATTATAGGCCTAAATAGTATAATTGATTATATATGATTAACAGAGTATGGTTACATTTTATTTGCTTTGTTAAACCTACAGTTTGAAATGACGTCAGTAGCAACAGTGAGATCTCAATAATAATTATTACGATAGCACATTGGTAGTAGTTTTAACCAAGGCCAGGGCTGCTGGGCTTGGTTAAAACCATGGATGGGAGGCCAAGGGGTAGCTGTAGATAGATCAACTCTCCAGTCAGAGATGCTGCCCTTCCTATTATTATTATTATTTTTGATAGTGGATATAACATTGAAGATCTGCCGTTGTTTCAAAATTACAAATTCAACATATTTTATACAAGATTTGTCTATGTTGAAAATTGGTTACTATGACGACATAATCATGTGGTTTAAAATGTCACCTTTTTGCAAATCCAATGTATTTTCCACATAGATTCCACATTACAATACGTTGAAAAAACGTTGATTCAACAAGTTTGAGCCAGGTGAGTGGTCTTATTTGAAATAAATGCAAGAGTATGCTGTTTAGTAGTACAAATGTTCTTGTTCTTGCTGTAGTCCATAAATAGAGACGGTTCCATTTAGATCACCCAGTCAGTCACACAGACTGAGACTTCGCCATGACGCTCCATTGGATCGGAGAAAATAAGAGTACTGGTTAATTACAGTGGAGAAAAGAAATGCCCTCAATTATGTTTTCTTAGTATGCTAAAGGACGATCCAGTACTAATGACCAAAATGAGCTGTGAGGCTCGGGTCGTTTGTGACATCTGAGGATGAGTGATGTTAATTAGTGAGAGAAGCTATAGTGTTAACCTCCCTTTTTTCCCACACACATACAGTCCCTCAGGGACAAGTCCCTCAGCAGTTTTCCTGATGGCAAAGTGAGGGGTTATTTGTCAGATGGTTGGTCTCTTTTGATTGATAACAGTCAGATAGGATCATTCTGAACCTGGTAAATGCCAGCTTCTTGCTCCCCGCTGCACATGCAGGGGACTGCCTGCCGCCAGTCATCAGGGATATCAGGTACTGTCCTGAACTCTGACCCCCAGTCCCCCTCTGGCCTCAGGCTCCTCTGACACCACAGTGTCTTCTGTTACCTAACAACCTTCTAAAACAGGAATGACAGGAGTAATTTCATATTTACTTTCCTTTCCTTTGACCGTAAAGAGTAGGAGTAGCATTTAAAAGGGGGAAACTCAGGGGCTCTTGGAGGTTAGAGTTTTAAGATGATTAGTGGTTACATAGAGGGATCTGGCCCCTCCAATCAGGTACTTAACGGCATATAATGTGTCTGTGCTATGCTGTCTATTCCAGTGATGGATATCTTGATGTGGAGCAGTGAAACTTTCTGGTGATTCCTTCCTCTGAAGAGTGGTCTCCAATGACCTCTCACCAGGAAGCTGCCGGCCATATGGCCAATCAGAAGCTGCAGCTGGCCCTGTGCCTGGCTGCCCCACTGGCCTGAGGTCTAGACCCAGGTTATTTCTAGATTCATCGTAGCACTGGTTTCAAGTGTAAGTCGTTGGCTCTGTCTATATTCAGCAGGTACAAGTATTGTGATGCTGTCCAATCCAGCACTGTGGAAGCAAAAACCGCACTGGTGACCTGATTGATGTTTCTCAGAACAGGTCATTTCATTAACTAGCTACACTAGCCAGGGGGAGTCACTGGGTATGCGGTGTAGCAACATGCCATACTGTGCCATGCCCTGTCTCTGCTTTTCATTCCTGCCAGGGAAACTGGATCCTGGTATTCAGCAGCAAAAAAACTGTTTTTACCCTAGAGACCAGCTCCCAGTGTCAGAGCTCCAGAGGTTACAGACACTATCGATATGAGATGCAAGCTATTGAAAAACATGACTAAAACACTGAGTCAAAGCGCTTCATGAACTCAATGACAATAGCAACACAGAAAGCCCCACAGGCAAGAGCCAACACAGACAACACAGAGGTCATAGCTGTGCTTCCTGTTGGCTTTTTCTTTTTTCAATCTCCTTTTTTCTATGTTGCAGCATGCCTGTGTTGCCACAAATACCCTCAGAGAGCTGTGTTGGGTTGAGAGAGATGCAATACAACGTATTTGTGTATGATCGCTAGGAGCCTGAAGCAGACAAAGAGACAGGATGAAAGTAAAATGGTCTGTGGATTTATGGCCTTCAGGGGAAAGCAAAGAAAAAATCTGCTTTGGAAGCAACAATATAAATGTGTTCTCAGACAGACCTTTCTGTAGACCTTTCAGTTATATTATATTATACACCTCAGATTATAATCTCTGAATAACTGTTTGTTATTCCACATTTGACTGGCCTAAATCACGACAGAAAGCATACATTACTACTGGTAGTCGTCATAGGAATGAGGGAGGGAGTGTGGTGGACCGTTAGACATCACTGCAGTGCACTCAGCCAAGCCTCCTTCTCAGGCTCCCATGATCTTCGGCGGTGGAAGGGCTTTTGGGATGTGTCCCGTTACCTTGGCCACAGTGTATTTGTTGGTGTTTGGGGAGAGCACAGTACATGAATGACATATAGTGCTGGGCACACTTTGGTTTTGGGGTTGCTGGTTTGCATTTCAAGTCAGAGGAATGTACCTAAAGAGCATGAGCTGAGTCTCTGTCAGCCCACTCCTGACCGCTGCGCCAGGCCGTATCAGCTGGGCTACCAGACCAGAGCAGACCGGAGGCTCCACGCCTTGGAGCTGGAGCAGAACCGTGTGGCCAGCGTTGAGTGCTGAGTCACATACACCCCATATACAAAGGTATAATTATATATGCTGTGTGGTAAATAGGCTAATAGTTTCCAACCAGTCCCGCTGAGCTGTACGGTTTTTCTCCATGGAGCTTTGAACAATAATGTCTTGTTTTTTAGGGCGTGAGGGTCGTTTTGAACTACCACAGTATGACAGCCTCTGTTTTTGTGGTCTGGGTTTGCCAAGTCCCCCATTATAGCTATGTTAGATTATGTGTTTCCTCATCAGAGCAGGCGTACAGCCTCTTTCTCTCGCACAGGCTCACTCACTGAACAAGCGCTCTGCTCTACTCATAGCCTTGAGGCTGGAGTTGGACTCTACACAGCAGAAAGCCAAGTGGTCACAGTGTAACCATCTGTTCCTATCCATCCTGTACAGGGAGGCATCACCTGATCTAATACGTCTGGACTGAACTGATATGCTCTCTATTCCCAGTTCAGGAGTTGAGATAATCAGTCCAATCAAGTGATTTGGACCATGACCAAAAGCCACAGTTGCCTAGTGATTGGATAAGAGTAACTATAGCCTAGTGCAGTGGAATTCAAACTTTTTCTGCGGGGACCCCATTTTTTTCAGCCAGAATTTATGGGGATCCCAATTTTTTCATACAGAATTTATGAGCACTCCATTTTTTTCAGACAGAATTTATGGGGACCCCATTTTTTCTCAAGAATTTATCACGACCACAACCCACCCCAAATGTAATGACACAACCTTAAAATCAATACATTTATATTTTTACATAAACAAATAACCTTCAATTCATTACATTTTAATCTCTCATCAAAATTAAAATAAACCAATACATGCATTTACTCCATAATATTTATTTTATTTTTCAAATGATCTTTCTCAATAAAATTGGGGTCAATGTAAATAGTCCGGGTGGCCATTTGATTAATTGTTCAGCAGTCTTATGGCTTGGGGGTAGAAGCTGTTAATGAGCCTTTTGGTCCTAGACTTGGTGCTCCGGTACCGCTTGCCGTGCGGTAGCAGAGAGAAGTCTATGAGTTGGGTGACTGGAGTCTTTGACAATATTTTGGGCTTTCCTCTGACACCGCCTAGTATATAGGTCCTGGATGGCAGGAAGCGTGGCCCCAGTGATGTACTGGGCAATACGACTACCCTCTGTAGCACCTTATGGTCAGATGTCGAGCAGTTAACATACCTGGCGGTGGTGCAACTGGTCAGGATGCGGCCGATGGTGCCGTTGTAGAACTTTTTAAGGATCTAGGGACTCATGCCAAATCTTTTCAGTCTCCTGAGGGGGAAAAGGTGTTGTCGTGCCATCACTAATGTCTTGGTGTGTTTGGACCATGATAGCTCGTTGGTGATATGGACACAAAGGAACTTGAACATCTTGACTCGCTCCACTACAACCCCGTCGATGTTAATGGGGGGCCTGTTCGGCCAGCCTTTTCCTGTATTCCACGATCAGCTCGTTTGTCTTGCTCACATCGAAGGAGAGGTTGTTGTTGTGGCACCACACTACCAGGTCTCTGACCTCCTCCCTATAGGCTGTCTCATTGTTGTCGTTAATCAGGCCTACCACTGTTGTGTCGTCAGCAAACTTAATGATGGTGTTGGAGTCATATTTGGCCACACAGTCATGGGTGAACAGGGAGTACAGGAGAGGACTGAGCACGCACCCCTGAGGGGCCCCAGTGTTGAGGATCAGTGTGGCAGACGTGTTGTTTTCTGCCCTTACCACCTGGGGACGGTCCCTCAAGAAGTCCAGGATCCAGTTGCAGAGGGAGGTGTTTAGTCCCAGGATCCTTAGCTTAGTGATGAGCTTTGTGGGCACTATGGTGTTGAACGCTGAGCTGTAGTGCATGAACAGCATTCTCACATAGGTGAACAGCATTCTCACATCGGTGTTCCTTCTGCCCTTTCCCAGTTGGGAAAGGGCAGTGTGGAGTGCGATTGAGATTGCGTCATCTGTGGATCTGTTGGGGCGGTAAACAAATTGGAGTGGGTCTAGGGTGTCCAGGATGATACTGTTGATGTGAGTCATGACCAGCCTTTCAAAGCACTTCATGGCTATCGATGTGACTGCTATGGGGCGGTAATCATTTATGCGGGTTACATTCGCTTCCTTGGGCACAGGGACTATGGTGGTCTGCTTGAAACATGTAGTTATTATAGTCTCGGTCAGGGAGAGGTTGAACATGTCAGTAAAGACACTTACCAGTTGGTCCGCGCATGCTTTGAGTACACGTCCTGGTAATCCATCTGGCCCCGCAGCTTTGTGAATGTTGACCTGTTTAAAGGTCTTGCTCACATTGGCTACCGAGAGCGTTATCACATAGTCGTCCGGAACAGCTGGTGCTCTTATGCATGCTCGTCTGTTAGGCTTGCTTCACTGGGCAGCTCGTGGCTGGGTTTCCCTTTGTAGTCCGTAATAGTTTTCAAGCCCTCCACATCCGACGAGCGTCAGAGCCAGTGTAGTAGGATTCAATCTTAATCTGTATTGACGCTTTGCCTGTTTGATGGTTCGTCTGAGGGCGTAGCGAGATTTCTTAAAATCATCCGTATTAGTGTCCCGCTCCTTGAAAGTGGCAGCTCTAGCCTTTAGCTCGGTGCGGATGTTGCCTGTATTCCATGTCTTCTGGTTGGGATATGTGCGTACGGTCACTGTGGGGACATCGTCGTCGATGCACTTATTGATGAAGGCGATGACTGAGGTGGTATACTCCTCAATGCCATTGGATGAATCCCGGAACATATTCTAGTCTATGCTAGCAAAACATTCCTGAAGTGTAGCATCCACGTCATCTGACCACTTCTGTACTGATCGAATCACTGGTACCTCCTGCTTTAGTTTTTGCTTGTAAGCAGGAATCAAGAGGATAGAATTATGGTCACATTTTCCAAATGGAGGGAGATGGAGAGCTTTGTATGCGTCTCTGTCTGTGGAGTAAAGGTGGTCTAAAGTTTTTTTACCCTCTGGTTGCACATGTGACATGCTGGTAGAAATGAGGTAAAACATATTTAAGTTTGCCTGCATTATATCCCCTGAATGAGCATTTTCTTGTTTGCGTATGGCCTTATACAGCTCATTGAGTGTGGTCTTAGTGCCAGCATCAGTTTCTGGTGGTAAATACAAGGCTACGAATAGTATAGATGAGAACTCTCTTGGTAGATAGTGTGGTCTACAGCTTATCATAAGGTACTCTACCTCAGGTGAGCAATACCTTGAGACTTCTTTAATATTAGACATTGCGCACCAGCTGTTATTGACAAATAGACACACACCTCCGCCCTTCGTCTTACCAGACGTAGCTTCTCAGTCCTGCCGATGCATGGAAAATCCTACCAGCTCTATATTATCAGTGTCGTTGTTCAGCCACGACTCGGTGAAACATAAGATATTACAGTTTTTATTGTACCGTTGGTAGGACAGTCTTGATCGTATATCATCCATTTTGTTTTCAAGTGATTTCACGTTAGCCAATAGAACGGATGGTAGTGGAGGTTTACTCACTCCCCTACAAATTCTCAGAAGGCAGTTCGACCTCCGCCCCCTTTTTCTCTGTCTTTTCTTCGTGCAAATGACAGGGATTCGGACACGTTCCTGAGAAAGCAGTACATCCTTGGTGTCGGACTCGTTAAAGAAAAAATACTTGTCCAGTTTGATGTGAGTAATCGATGTTCTGATGTCCAGAAGTTACTTTCGTTCATTCGAGACGGTAGCAGCAACGTTATGTACAAAATAAGTTACAAACAACTTGAAATAACAAAATAATACAGTTTGTTAGAAGCCCCCTCCTGCGCCATCTTTGAATAACGCTGGCCTCGTGTATAATCCAGGAGAGGAAACTATATTAGAAATTATATCTGGAGCTATACCATAGAGAATGTATTTAGAATGGTTTCTGTATAAGCACTTTGTGACATCTTGCTCATGTGAAAAGGGCTTTATAAATTAATTTGATTGATTCATTGATTGTTTGATTGATTGATATGTGTGTAGTTTTCAGATGAGAGAGTAGAGATGTGGGAACCTCTTGGGAAGCCCTTGGCTTTTAAGGGTGAACATGTGTGTCTTCACGGGCTGACTCATTTGATTGGTTAACAACCCAGAAGCAAACAGACCCGAGCTGATTGACTCAACCACTAATTACTGTGAGAAAGCAGTCTGTCTCTCTGTCTTCCGTACACTTTGTTCAGTATTCTCATTTTCACTACCATATACTCTGTGTTTAGCATAGTCATTGTGCTCAGTGTATGGTATCAATACTTCAGTATAGTCAATATACACTTTAATGAACACACAATACAATTTTACTGTAAGCATTTTCATTATTATAATTACTGACTGTTTGGTTGGTTTTTATTGAGTACATGTAGAGGCACATGCATCATGTTCAGGATCACCCCAATGTTATTTAGTGAGTGTGCATCAAACACAGCGATCCCATAAATTACTATGGTGTGCATGAGAACAATAAGCAGGATGTGTTGGAATAGAGTTGAACCAGTCAGAGTCTTAATGGGTTCCAAGTGTTGTTGGTACACATCGTCAGACCTATGAGTCCATCATCAGGACCCAACCACCCACAGCAACCACAACAGGGCACATCTTCCTGTCAACTCCCCCCAGCTTTTGGGAACTAGTTAATGGAGGCCCTTTGTGGTTGTCTTTGTAGTTGATTGACCATTTGATGAGTCTCAATGAGTGTCTATGAATAAGCTCAGTCCCCTTACAGATATAAGTAGAAACTACAGGCTTACATGTTATAAAAGTCAGTGACAGTGTAATGGTGAAACATGATGAGTACAACAGTATGCGTCATAATACCCATAAAACCTAGTGGTCAAACAGGGAAATGGTTCCAATAGTTTTTCCACCATTCATTTTTCCCCATAGGGGATTTTAGAAACACTTAAAATAAGGGCTGTGTTCCATGTAGGTTTACCCTGGCATGACATTTTGATAACCGTGTAAATCTAGGTTAAGGGGACTTTTAGCAATATATTTGCCTGTATTTATCCCCCCCCCCCCCCCCCCCCCAAAAAAATGAAATGCTAATTAGCCCGACAGTCTAGGGGGGAGGGGGGGATGGTAACGAGACCCGTAACATAACTCATGCAATTTATAATAGTGACAAAGTAACAGTGAGAACGAAATAACCACAGACAACTAAATTATCGTCAAACACATGGTTTATTGGAAAACACACAGTAATGGGGGGGGGGGGGGGGGGGGGGGAGCAGGAAAAGGGGCGAAAAGGGGAGAAGGAGAGAAAAGAACACAGGATACATACACACACACACCCACAGGACACCTGTATCCGTAACAATTATGTAAAAATAATGGTGCAACACTAATAAGTCTAATATTATTTTATAACCAAAGCCCTTTATCTGTCACGAGTCCGACCGAGGGTGGCTCCCCTTTCCGGTTGGGTGGCGCTCGGCGGTCTTCGTCGCCGGCCTATTAGCTGCCACTGATTGTCTTTCCTCCCCCTCCTTGTATGTTTATTGTTAGCACCTGTTAGTGAATCATTAGTTGGGCTTTATTAGACAGCCGGCACGCCTGTTTCTTTGTGTGGGATTAATTATTGTGACCTTTGGTTATGTAGTAGAGGAACGTGTTTGTTCCTGGTTGTGTATTCGGCTGTACTATTTTCGTCCCCCGTGTTTGGGGCATTTTGGTTTTGAGCACCCAGTGTTGCGTTAGTGCATTAAAGAGCACAGTATTGCACTCTCTGTTTCCTGCGTCTGACTCCACACCCACGACACCCAGAGCGTTACATTATCCAGCATTGTATTTGTTCCCTTTCTGCCGTCCTGAAACATAATCTTCAGTGTGCCATAGATTTGTGTTTTTCTCTATGTTGCTATTTGCATAATGGCAAAGTTAACCAACATTTTGGGGTTGCGAACAATGCGGCAGCAGCAGCAGAGCTGAGGAAACGGGATTAGTTTTACTGGGGTAGGTCGGGTAATGGAATTATGTGCACAAGCACAAAACACCAGATCTGTCATTTTACCGCCGTCCGAATCTGCCATGTTAGTAATTTGTACATGGCAGGAGAGTAACAATTCCAGCCAGAATAACCAACTGTTTTTGTCGGACTCTGATAATACTAGTGCAAATTGACATCAAATCAAAGTTTATTTGTCACATGCGCCGAATACAACAGGTGAAATGCTTACTTATAGACTCTAACCAATAGTGCAAAAAAGGTTTTAGGTGAACAATAGGTAAGTAAAGAAATGAAAACAACATTAAAAAGACAGTGAAAAACAGTAGTGAGGCTATAAAAGTAGCGAGGCTACATACAGACAGCGGTTAGTCAGGCTGATTGAGGTAGTATGTACATGTAGATATGGTTTAAGTGACTATGCATATATGATGAACATTTAGTAGAAGTAGAGTAAAAGAGGGGTTGGTGGGTGGTGGGTGGTGGGACACAATGCAGATAGCCTGGTTAGCCAATGTGCAGGACCACTGGTTGGTCGGGCCAATTGAGGTAGTATGTACATGAATGTATAGTTAAAGTAACTATGCATATATGATGAACAGAGAGTAGCAGCAGCGTAAAAGAGTGGTTGTGGGGGCACACAATGCAGATAGTCCAGGTAGCCATTTGATTACCTGTTCAGGAGTCTTATGGCTTGGGGGTAAAAACTGTTGAGAAGCCTTTTTGTCCTAGACTTGGCACTCCGGTACCGCTTGCCGTGCGGTAGTAGAGAGAACAGTCTGACTGTGGTGGCTGGGGTCTTTGACAATTTTTAGGGCCTTCCTCTGACACCACCTGGATAGTAGGCATGTGATGTACTGGGCCGTACGTACTACCCTCTGTAGTGCTTTGCGGTCGGAGGCCGTGTAATTGCCGTACCAGGCAGTGATGCAACCATGCTCTCGATGTTGCAGCTGTAGAACCTTTTGAGGATCTCAGGACCCATGCCAAAATCTTTTTTTTTTTTTCTTGAGGGGAAACTGTCTTGGTGTGTTTGGACCATTCTAGTTTGTTGGTGATGTGGACACCAAGGAACTTGATGCTCTCAAGCTGCTCCACTACAGCCCCGTCAATGAGAATGGGGGAATGCTCTGTTCTCCTTTTCCTGTAGTCCACAATCATCTCCTTAGTCTTGGTTACTTTGAGGGATAGGTTGTTATTCTGGCACCACCCGGCCAGGTCTCTGACCTCCTCCCTATAGTCGGTGATCTGGCCTACCACTGTTGTGTCGTCTGCAAACTTGATGATGGTGTTGGAGTCGTGTCTGGCCATGCAGTCGTGGGTGATTTGAAAGAAGTATCTGATTTTGATAGGTGTTGCTCACGGTTTGAGCAAAAAAAACAAATAACTGAGTCGATAAATTAAACAAAGTGCTGTGCATAATCTATATATGAAGGACCTACATTTGCAGTTGCATGAATTAACTTTCACAGTGAATGTTTTTGTTCATATGTTTTTGCGCCTATTTAATGTAACCCTTGCTGTTAATGGATCACAAAGCAGCATACAACTGACCTAAACGTTTGGATGAGTTCACTTTTTAAAACGCATCTCAAGTGCAGGTGCACTGTTTAGCTCACATCTGAAGGCTGGGTGTATTAAGAACGTCTACTGCGGATCGCTAGAATATCCTAATGATTATGATTACACTTCCTCAATTGAATTATTATGGCGACACTATACCAAAGATGGTTTGGTATGGTTTAGAAACTTGGGTACAAATCTCGAGCTATCAGTGTAGCCCTGTAATCGCCTGGACTATATACATGCCTAGAAAAAGAACTCCAGGCTTCCGTCATAACTGTTAATTTATTGGAAAAAAATTAAGAATTACAGGGAGCAGTTTGGAAAAAACTAATCCCATTGGAATAACAGACATTCTGGGTAATAATTACATAACCAACATTCTCTAGTAATACTAGTCCCATGCAAATATGGCTTTGCCTAATTGTCTAAGAAAATTGCGGAGAGAGCAAACTCCAACTTAATCAATAGCCTAACTGTTAAATGTGCCTGGCTTTATAAATCATCCATATATATCTACAGAAATAAGACAGATCCTGCTTCTGTTGCCTGTTTGAGTATTTGTTTAATAGCCTACTGATTCCATGAGCACCAAGACTCATGCAACTGCAAAATGTCAGATCAAGCAATTTCACAGATTTGGCTGTTTTTAGTCTTTGCTATGGGGGGGAAGTTGACTTTGTTCATAGCACATAGCCTTGAGCTTCATGGTTTGTTTTGTGGGAAGTTGACTTTGTTCATAGCACATAGCCTTGAGCTTCATGGTTTGTTTTGTGGGAAGTTGACTTTGTTCATGGCACATAGCCTTGAGCTTCATGGTTTGTTTTGTGGGAAGTTGACTTTGTTCATGGCACATAGCCTTGAGCTTCATGGTTTGTTTTGTGGGAAGTTGACTTTGTTCATGGCACATAGCCTTGAGCTTCATGGTTTGTTTTGTGGGAAGTTGACTTTGTTCATGGCACATAGCCTTTAGCTTCATGGTTTGTTTTGTGGGAAGTTGACTTTGTTCATAGCACATAGCCTTTAGCTTCATGGTTTGTTTTGTGGGAAGTTGACTTTGTTCATGGCACATAGCCTTTAGCTTCATGGTTTGTTTTGTGGGAAGTTGACTTTGTTCATGGCACATAGCCTTGAGCTTCATGGTTTGTTTTGTGGGAAGTTGACTTTGTTCATGGCACATAGCCTTGAGCTTCATGGTTTGTTTTGTGGGAAGTTGACTTTGTTCATGGCACATAGCCTTTAGCTTCATGGTTTGTTTTGTGGGAAGTTGACTTTGTTCATGGCACATAGCCTTTAGCTTCATGGTTTGTTTTGTGGGAAGTTGACTTTGTTCATGGCACATAGCCTTGAGCTTCATGGTTTGTTTTGTGGGAAGTTGACTTTGTTCATGGCACATAGCCTTGAGCTTCATGGTTTGTTTTGTGGGAAGTTGACTTTGTTCATGGCACACAGCCTTTAGCTTCATGGTTTGTTTTGTGGGAAGTTGACTTTGTTCATAGCACATAGCCTTGAGCTTCATGGTTTGTTTTGTGGGAAGTTGACTTTGTTCATAGCACATAGCCTTGAGCTTCATGGTTTGTTTTGTGGGAAGTTGACTTTGTTCATAGCACATAGCCTTGAGCTTCATGGTTTGTTTTGTGGGAAGTTGACTTTGTTCATGGCACATAGCCTTGAGCTTCATGGTTTGTTTTGTGGGAAGTTGACTTTGTTCATAGCACATAGCCTTGAGCTTCATGGTTTGTTTTGTGGGAAGTTGACTTTGTTCATAGCACATAGCCTTGAGCTTCATGGTTTGTTTTGTGGGAAGTTGACTTTGTTCATGGCACATAGCCTTGAGCTTCATGGTTTGTTTTGTGGGAAGTTGACTTTGTTCATAGCACATAGCCTTGAGCTTCATGGTTTGTTTTGTGGGAAGTTGACTTTGTTCATGGCACATAGCCTTGAGCTTCATGGTTTGTTTTGTAGTGTTTATTGTTTTGTTCGGCATCTTTTCGAATAAAAAGAAAATGTACGCTCACCACGCTGCACCTTGGTCTACTTCATGCAACAGCCGTGACAGTTACTTATAATGGATTTGTTGTTAATACTGTTACAAACAGGCAAAACAATTGTCATCTAACAGCACCTGTTTGTCACACATAATATGCACACAGCTCTCTATGCCCTTCTTTTTCTCCTTCTTATTGTTATTATTAATTATGATCATGATTAAAATAAGTAATGTTGTTATCGTTAGTAGGCTTTGTATAGCCTTGTATAACCAGCATTGAGCTGTAGGCCTAAGAGAGTGTCCTGTTTAGTCTTAATACCGTAACTTAGGCCTGTATTTCAATATATAGGCTACTGTATCTATCATTCATTCATGCCATCACAAAGCATACGAGACATTCATGCTTTGAAATGCAATCAACCATTTAAGTTTTAAAATGAAATAACAAAGGGAGCTTTGACTAATTAGCCTAAACAAGAAATAAACCGCAATTCACGAATGCATGCAACTGTTTCTGTCTGCTGTAATAAAGGCTTTTTACAGTACATATTTTTCCCCGTTAGAACAGACTCCCTGGTACACTTATTTATTGAGTGTTGTTTACTCTGTTCCAAATGGTCAGAAAATAATAATAATATTGTAATCTTAATAGCAACTGTTTGGCACACATATTTACGCAACACTTTCTTCTATACCCTCCATTTTCTTGATCTCCAGATGGTTCCACCACAAAGTCAAATGTCTTCCACAGATCTGACTTCCCTTTTCCCTCCTGAGTAACCAGTAAACATTTGCCCGTTTTGAGTTTCTTTTTTATGTCCTCCACCTCCATTACTGGTCACATGCATGCAATGCTTACAAGTTTAATGTAAAGAGAGCAAGGGTTGAGGGAATAGGGAATGTTTTCCCTAAACAAATGAGGGATTTCAGTAACATAACTTTTCAAATCAAATCAAATCAAATGTATTTATATAGCCCTTCGTACATCAGCTGATATCTCAAAGTGCTGTACAGAAACCCAGCCTAAAGCCTCAAACAGCAAGCAATGCAGGTGTAGAAGCACAGTGGCTAGGAAAAACTCCCTAGAGAGGCCAAAACCTAGGAAGAAACCTAGAGAGGAACCAGGCTATGTGGGGTGGCCAGTCCTCTTCTGGCTGTGCCGGGTGGAGATTATAACAGAACATGGCCAAGATGTTCAAATGTTCAGAAATGACCAGCATGGTCAAATAATAATAATCACAGGCAGAACAGTTGAAACTGGAGCAGCAGCACGGCCAGGTGGACTGGGGACAGCAAGGAGTCATCATGTCAGGTAGTCCTGAGGCATGGTCCTTGGGCTCAGGTCCTCCGAGAGAGAGAAAGAAAGAGAGAAAGAGAGAGAGAATTAGAGAGAGCATACCTAAATTCACACAGGACACCGAATAGGACAGGAGAAGTACTCCAGATATAACAAACTGACCCTAGCCCCCCGACACATAAACTACTGCAGCATAAATACTGGAGGCTGAGACAGGAGGGTTCAGGAGACACTGTGGCCCCATCCGATGACACCCCCGGACAGGGCCAAACAGGAAGGATATAACCCCACCCACTTTGCCAAAGCACAGTCCCCACACCACTAGAGGGATATCTTCAACCACCAACTTACCATCCTGAGAGAAGGCCGAGTATAGCCCACAAAGATCTCCGCCACGGCACAACCCAAGGGGGTTTCAGTCAGAAACAATTACGAAACTAAATGGAGGAAATTGTTTCATTTGTGTGTCTTAATTATTTAATCATACTGTGTGCTTAAAGCATCAGACAAGCTCAGTGCATATGTAGTTGGTTTTATTCAAACACATAGGGTGTGTCTGTCTCTGGAAAAATATGTTTAAACATGTTGACCAATCAATTGGTCGAAAGAACAGGACGACTCTCGGTCGACCAAGATTGTGGCTGCCTGCCTGTAGGTAGATAGACCTAGTGAGCCAGGGGTTAGAGCTCATTGTTGATACTGTGTGAGTAGGCTGGCTCAGATTAGTATTTGTTTATTTACATTTGCACGACACGCAGCTCTTTTGTCTTCACTTCCCTGGAAACACAAGTGTAATGTTAACCATGCGATCGCTTTGTTTTCTACAGTGGTTGAGGTGAATTGACCTCACAATAGTGGTTCTAATGTAACCCACTCAAATTAGATGATCAACTATTCAATGGATCTCTCTGGAACGTTCATGTGTCTACATCATGTTAGTGGTGATCCCGGGGTTGTTGTGGTCTGGGGGATGCAGCTGCAACAGAGGACATATGGGTGCCGCCTCTGGAGCCCCATGATGCTATTGGTTGGATTCGTTATTCTTGAAGCACCTGCGCTCTGACATCTCTTACTCCTGCAGGAGGAATCTCTGTAATATCCTCAATGCTCTCTTGCTCCATAGTTCTCTCCAGTAATGAAATCCCATGTGTGGCTTCAGGGTTTCTGTGTGTGAAGGTGAGTGTGTGTGTGTGTGTGTGTGTGTGTGTGTGTGTGTGTGTGTGTGTGTGTGTGTGTGTGTGTGCGCCTGCTCGCGTGTACGTCTGTGTACGTGTACGTCTATTTTGTGTGTGTGTGTCATGTGTTATATATTATGGGATTCTCCTTCAGACTTTGTGGAGTAGCTCAGGGAGTTAGGGACCAGGGTCTGCTCTATCACAGAGGCTTCGTCCTACTTATCCATCCACCCACCTCTCTCTCTGCAGAGGCTCTAATCTGTTCTGTGGAAAAAGCTTGTCTGTGCATCAGACCTTCACAGTCTGCCTGAACTTAGTAGGTTAGTCTATCTCGCTCTCCCACTCTCCCCCCTCTCTCTTTTTGTCTCTGTCTTTCTCTGTCAGGGTTTCTTCAACTAACTAACTAGCTAGGTCTTGTGTTTTGACAGAAAGCTATTCCTAAACTTCTCAATATATTTTTGAGATTGACCCTAGATGACCTTCAATAGGACTCCAATAGGCAATTTGGATCAGTCTAGTTCAATATCTTAATCATTTTAACATTTCAGATTTCACTTGACGTATTGATCGACTGAATTGCTGAGACAAGCAGATACAAAGGACTTTACTCTAACTACTGATCACAATACCCTGTGATAACCTCAACTGCTGATCCTCATCTACTAAGATGAAGAGGTGGCAAGAAAAAAAGAGATGAACAAAACGAGAAATGAATAAGACATGAAAAGATAGAGCGAGATAAAGTAAGGGATCTCTCTCTTGGTCGACCGGGATCTCTCTTCAATCACAATGGTTGACACCATGTCCTTTATTGTGTCTCATCTCATCTCCTCCTCATCGTAATTAATGGATTCACAAAAATGCAAAGGCATCACCGGGTCCTGCGGTGTCTCTGCCTCTGACATCTGACGTGTTTACCCTGACACTGAGCTGTAATGAGGAGGCTACTGGTCTCCTCTTTTCCTCGATTCCTCCACTACTCTTGTTATTCCTGATAAACAGCCTTCCACCCTCTCCTCTCTCCTCTCCCATACCTGGATCTGCAGTCATGCCTCCTCGCAAGGTCGATTTAATTTGAGTTTTTATTTATATTTTTATTTGAAATTCAGTTTAGTTTCTGTTTTCAGACTTGATTTACTCATTTTTTATTTAGTTTCAGTTTGATAAAAAATACATATTTAGGTTTTATATTATTAATTTTCAGTTTTAATCTAGTAGCCTATGCGTGGGAGGCTAGGAGCCATTTATGTGATGTAGGCCTATAGTTTTTTGGGGGGGATGTCACTTCTTGCCACTGGGGGACAGTAATACATAAGGTTATGGGCCAGGACCAAAGACTTGGATAGACATAACATCTCTGTATCTGTGTCATGATGGCGTCTGTGGGCAGCGCCATTGAGGCCATCTCCATCATGAAATAGTCAATTTTCTTCTTCACAAGTAAAATTCATTGGCTGATCCGTCCTGATGACCCGACTGCCACAACTCTAACTGGGTCATCAGGTCATGCTGACCGGATCATCAGGAGGGATCAGCAAATGAAGTTGGAAGTCCCGCCCAGTTGACTAAATCAAAATCGCTAAAGTCCTCAATTGCGCTGCCCATGCTAACACATTCTATTGGCCACTAAAGGACTCCATACAACTCTATGGCCAGGGCATAGGTTTGGTTAGGTTTAAATTATAAATCAATCCTAATGTGACTTGGATTTAACCCCTTCAGTGTTAACAAAAAACAACTGCAACAACAGCAAAAACATAAGCAATACAACACTTCTTCACCAATCTATCAGTTCACAGCCAGCCAGCTTGTGTGTGTGTGTGTGTTTCTGTTCAACCTAACAAGATTTTCTGATTTATCTTCAAGAAGACTCTGCGTTCCAGAGAGGTGGTCGTTCGGTTTCTCAAATAAAATTATTTTCTCCAAGAACACTTGGTATACAGAGACAGAAACCAGATCCGGTGCCACAGGACACATCTTTAGATATACAGTCATGCTGTCTTAACTTATTTGGGATAGGGGGCAGCATTTTCACTTTTGGATGAATAGCATGCCCAGAGTAAACTGCCTCCTACTCTGACCCAGATGCTAATATATGCATATTATTATTCATATTGGATAGAAAACACTCTGACGCTTCTAAAACTGTTTGAATGATGTCTGGGAGTATAACAGAACTCATATGGCAGGCAAAAACCAGAGAAGAAATCCAATCAGGAAGTGGGAAATCTGAGGTTTGTAGTTGTTGAACTCAGTTCCTATCGAATACACAGTGGGATATGGGTTATTTTGCACTTCCTAAGGCTTCCACTAGATGTCAACCGTCTTTAGAACGTTGTTTCAGGCTGCTCATATGAAGGGGGGCCGGATGGGAGCTGTTTGACTAAGGGGTCTGGCAGCAGCCTTGTTCTCAGTGACGCGCATTTCACATGAGAGGTAGGTCTTGTTCCATTGCTTTTCTACAGACAATGGAATTCTCCGGTTGGAACATTATTGAACATTTATGATAAAAACATCCTAAAGATTGATTCTATACTTAGTTTGACAAGTTTCTACGACCTGTAATATAACTTTTTGAACTTTTCGTCCGATTGGACCTGAACGCGCGTTTGGATTTGTTTACCAAATGCCCTAACAAAATAATCTATTTGGACATAATTGATGGACTTTATGGAACAAATCAAAAATGTATTGTCGAACTGGGATTCCTGGGAGTGCATTCTGATGATGATCATCAAAGGTAAGTGAATATTTATAATGCTATTTCTGACTAATGTTGACAGCGCAAAATGGCGGATATTTCTTTTGGCTGTTTTGGGCTCTGAGCTCCGTACTCAGATTATGCTTTTTCCATAAAGTTTTTTTGAAATCTGACACAGCGGTTGCATTAAGGAGAAGTTTATCTATATTTCCATGTATAACACATATATATTCATCAACATTTATCAAGAGTATTTCTGTAAATTCATGTGGTTCTCTACTGAACGTAACACGCCAATGTAAAATGAGATTTTTTTATATAAATAAGAACTTTACCGAACAAAACATACATGTATTGTGTAACATGAAGTCCTATGAGTGTCATCTGATTCATTTGATCTCTATTTCAGCTTTTTGTGACTCCTCTCTTTGGCTGGAAAAATGGCTGGGTTTTTCTGTGACTTGGTGGAGACCTAACATAATCATTTGTAGAGCTTTAGCTGTAAAGCATTTTTGAAATCAGACACTGTGGCTGTATTAACGAGAATTTTATCTTTAAAATGGTGCCTAATACTTGTATGTTTGAGAAATTTGATTTATGAGATTTCTGTTGATTTGTATTTGGCGCCCTCCAATTTCATTGGCTGTTGGCGAGGGGTTCCCAGACAGGTTAACAGCACTGGAGAGGTGACTTACCCCTCCCAGGTATCTCCGCTTCCGCAGCTCACTGGGGCCCTTAGTGTCCTGCCAGGTTGACCCTCCAGCTGGACAGTGACATCAGACACAATCTTTGATGCGCCAAAACTATATTTCTGAAGCACTGTGGTCGAGATGCTTGCTGGATTCAACGTGCTGGCATCTTCCTGGGGTCCTGCTGCTCCACTGCTGTACTCTCTGGTTTGCTGAAGTACAAAATACTCTGCTTCCCTCAGTGGCTCCATCTCTGTTGAGTGATGTGCCAGAGACACACTTGGGTCATCAGATAAGCTGCTGCAGGGGTTGGATTGAAGTTCGCTCCCAGAGGATTCAGTGTGCATGTGAAGTGCTCACGTAGTGACTTCAGGAGGACCTGTGCCAACTGTTTTGCAATAGTAGTTGACTGTGTGCCTCAATATTGAGAAGGCACAACACCACATCAGACAGCGGCTGGCTGTCAGATTGAAATTGTTCGGTGTGGATTGCGAACGGCATCAGCAACTTCACAAGCTCTTCTATCTTGACCGAGTCATGCTTCTTGCTCGCCCTCTGATTTCTTCCCTGTTAGCTAGTGAAAGTGATGCACAGGCTAGTCCTATTTGAACATTTATCCGCCAGATTCGGAAACTTGAAAACCTCATTAGAAAAAAAGCTTGAAAATACAGTTTGCTTTTTGCACAAAGTTCATGGCTTTTACTATATTTTAGTTAGTTTTGCAGTCAAAGATAATAGTTTCAGTATAGTTTTAGTTTTTCAAATGTTTTTCATTTTTATTTCAGTTTACTAAATTGTTTTTCCAATTGTCGTTTTTATTTTAGTTTCAGTTTTTGTTCACTATAATAACCTTGCCTCCAACCCGCTCCATTTGACTTCCTATTTAATCATTTACAGTGCACTTTGGAAATGATTCAGACCCCTTCCCTTTTTCCATATTTTGTAATATAACAACCTGTAAAATGCATTAAATTTTTCCCCTAATCAATCTACACACAATACCCCGTGACGACAAAGCGGAAAATGTTTTTTAAAGATTTTTGTCAAAAATAAAAAACTGAAATATCTTATTTACATAAGTATTCAGACCCTTTGCTATGAGACTCGAAATTGACCTTAGGTGCATCCTGTTTCCATTGATCATCCTTGAGATGTTTCTACAACTTGATTGGAGTCCACCTGTGGTAAATTCAATTGATTGGACATGATTTGGAAAGCACACACCTGTCTATATAAGGTCCCACAGTTAACGGTGCATGTCAGAGCAAAAACCAAGCCATGAGGTCGAAGGAATTGTCCGTAGAGCTCCAAGACAGGATAGTGTCGAGGGGAAGGGTACCACAAATGTTCTGCAGCATTGAAGGTCCCCAAGAACACAGTGGCCTCCATCATCCTTAAATGGAAGAAGTTTGGAACCACCAAGACTCTTCCTAGAGCTGGCCGCCTGGCCAAACTGAGCAATCGGGGGAGAAGGCTCGGGTCAGAGGTGACCAAGAACCCAATGATCACACTGACAGAGCTCCAGAGCTCCTCTGTGAAGATGGGAGAACCTACCAGAAGGACAACCATCTCTGCAGCACTCCACCAATCAGGCCTTTAAGGTAGAGTGGCCAGACAGAAGCCACTCCTCAGTAAAAGGCACATGATAGTCTGCTTGGAGTTTGCCAAAAGGGACCTAAAGGAAAAGATTCTCTAGTCTGATGAAACCAAGATTGAACTCTTTGGCCTGAATGCCAAACATCACACCTGAAGGAAACCTTGCACTAACCCTACAGTGATGCACGGTGATGGCAGCATCATGCTGTGGGGATGTTTTTCAGCGCAAGGGACTGGGAGACTAGTCAGGATCAAGGAAGGATTAACGGAGCAAAGTACAGGGAGATCCTTGATGAAAACCTGCTCCAGAGCGCTCAGGACCTCAGACTAGGGTGAAGGTCCACCTTCCAACAGGACAACGAAACTAAGCACACAGCCAAGACAACACTGGAGTGGCTTCGGGACAAGTCTCTGAATGTCCTTGAGTGACCCAGCCAGAGCCCGGACTTGATCCCGATCGAACATCTCTGGAGAGAGCTGAAAATTGCTGTGCAGCAATGCTCCCCATCCAACCTAACAGAACTTGAGAGGATCTGCAGACGAGAATGGGAGAAACTCCCCAAATACAGGTGTGCCAAGCTTGTAGCATCATACCCAAGAAGACTCGAGGCTGTAATTGCTGCCAAAGGTGCTTCAACAAAGTACTGATTAAAGGTTCTGAATACTTATGTAAATGGAATATTTCAGTTTTTTATTTTCGATACATTTGCAAAAAAATATACAATAACTGTTTTTGCTTTGTCATTATAGGGTATTGTGTGTAGATTGCTGAGGGAAAAAAATATTGAATCAATTTTAGAATAAGGATGTAATGTAATAAAATGTGGAAAAAGTCAGAATGCACTTGATGTCAGTGAAGAAGGTCGTCTAAATTCCATGGATCCCTATGGGATTCCTGGGTCAGACATCACAACTCACCACTCTAGGTCAGCTTCCCGGCAGAGCTGGGCTCTGAGGCTGAATCACACAGCTCATTGTGCTCCGCAGTTCTTTTGATGAGAGAATTTTTTTTAAAGGTCATAGTTAATCACTATAAAACAGGCTAGAGGAATGGCTATCTGTGTAAGCAGGTTCAGGGGTGGGTGGGTGGATGGACCTCACGACATGCAGACCAAAGTGCTGAGCAGAATTCTTTGCCATTGTTTTAAATGGCTAGTGAGCTTGGCCATTCAAACTCGAAAGTCATTGCCTGTGTACTCTCACACAAATACTTTCATGTGTTACTTTCATCAACAATACATCAATATTTCAAGTCATTGTGCTACATAATTGTTTGTATTAAACTCTCCATTCTCTCTCCCATCTCGTCCCTCCTCAGTTATGTGGGCCGTGTTGTGGGTAATGGCCTTCAGGCCCAGAAAAACAACCCAGAGATCAAAGTCCGCAGCATCGACCCCATCCTGGTGGGAGCTAGAGACAGACTAGAACATTTCAAACGGGTATGTCTCACTACCACTGTTTCTCCTTCCGTTTGACATGTGACTGTAAACTTGACCACTGATGACACCAAAATGTCAGTTACATACCATTCTGATACTTCTTCTGCAAACTTAATCATATTCCTATTTCAGGTTTGGACAGAAATGTTGTATGAGGACAAGTGTTGGAGTTGTATTCAGGGCAATTATCTGCAGGCATAGGGATCTATCACACATCTCTAGTATGCAAACAGCTGTGTGTCCTAGGGCCATGCCTGTTGCACTATATTATCGAAGATACTGGTAACGAACGCAAGATATCACATCGGCATTGTTTCCAATGGGAGCAACTGAAGCATAGTGGGCAGAACAAGCAAGGATGTGGGCAAGGCATGTGTTTCCATATTTACGTTTGGGAATTTACGTTTCTGTAAATTGTGTGTGTGAAATACAGTGGGGCAAAAAAGTACTTAGTCAGCCACCAATTGTGCAAGTTCTCCCACTTAAAAAGAGGAGAGAGGCCTGTAATTTATCATAGGTACACTTCAACTATGACAGACAAAATGAGAAGAAAAAAAATCCAGAAAATCACATTGTAGGATTTTTAATGAATTTATTTGCAAATTATGGTGGAAAATAAGTATTTGGTCAATAACAAAAGTTTATCTCAATACTTTGTTATATACCCTTTGTTGGCAATGACAGAGGTCAAACGTTTTCTGCAAGTCTTCACAAGGTTTTCACACACTGTTGCTGGTATTTTGGCCCATTCCTCCATGCAGATCTCCTCTAGAGCAGTGATGTTTTGGGGCTGTTGCTGGGCAACACGGACTTTCAACTCCCTCCAAAGATTTTCTATGGGGTTGAGATCTGGAGACTGGCTAGGCCACTCCAGGACCTTGAAATGCTTCTTACGAAGCCACTCCTTCGTTGCCCGGGCGGTGTGTTTGGGATCATTGTCATGCTGAAAGACCCAGCCACGTTTAATCTTCAATGCCCTTTCTGATGGAAGGAGGTTTTCACTCAAAATCTCACGATACATGGCCCCATTCCTTCTTTCCTTTACACGGATCAGTCGTCCTGGTCCCTTTGCAGAAAAACAGCCCCAAAGCATGCTGTTTCCACCCCCATGCTTCACAGTAGGTATGGTGTTCCTTGGATGCAAAACAGCATTCTTTGTCCTCCAAACACGACGAGTTGAGTTTTTACCAAAAGGTTATATTTTGGTTTCATCTGACCATATGACGTTCTCCCAATCTTCTTCTGGATCATCCAAATGCTCTCTAGCAAACTTCAGACGGGCCTGGACATGTACTGGCTTAAGTAGGGGGACACGTCTGGCACTGCAGGATTTGAGTCCCTGGCGGCGTAGTGTGTTACTGATGGTAGGCTTTGTTACTTTGGTCCCAGCTCTCTGCAGGTCATTCACTAGGTCCCCCCGTGTGGTTCTGAGATTTTTGCTCACCGTTCTTGTGATCATTTTGACCCCACGGGGTGAGATCTTGCGTGGAGCCCCAGATCGAGGGAGATTATCAGTGGTCTTGTATGTCTTCCATTTCCTAATAATTGCTCCCACAGTTAATTTCTTCAAACCAAGCTGCTTACCTATTGCAGATTCAGTCTTCCCAGCCTGGTGCAGGTCTACAATTTTGTTTCTGGTGTCCTTTGACAGCTCTTTTGTCTTGGCCATAGTGGAGTTCAGAGTGTGACTGTTTCAGGTTGTGGACAGGTGTCTTTTATAATGATAACAAGTTCAAACAGGTGCCATTAATACAGGTAACGAGTGGAGGACAGAGAAGCCTCTTAAAGAAGTTTTTACAGGTCTGTGAGAGCCAGAAATCTTGCTTGTTTGTAGGTGACCAAATACTTATTTTCCACCATAATTTGCAAATAAATTCATTCAAAATCCTACAATGTGATTTTCTGGATTTTTCTCTCTCATTTTGTCTGTCATAGTTGAAGTGTACCTATGATGAAAATTACAGGCCTCTCTCATCTTTTTAAGTGGAAGAACTTGCACAATTGGTGGCTGACTAAATAATTTTTGCCCCACTGTAACTAAATTTGTCATTGCACTCCTTCTAAAAGACAAAGGGTTAAGTCTATAAAGTGTACAGTGTAAAGATTGAATTGAGATCAATTGTTTCATCGAAGAAAATTAGCAGAATGTGAGCCAAGTTTAATCTAACTCCATTTTCTCACACTTCCGCCACTGGATTTCCTCACATTACAATATTTGGTTTTGAGTGGAAGTTCCATACAGATGCTTCAAATTTATACATCCTGTGAGACATCTGGCTCCTTCTTCTGTCTGTGATATTATGTTGGTTGATGTCTCTGAGTTAACATTGGACCTGGGCCTACTGTCCTGTTCTGGGTTCTGATGAGTCAGTGGAGTGGACAAGACCTTTCTGTCTGGTCACACACTCTCATCTGGGCCCATGGCACTGGGATGCACCAGGTCAGAGGTCACAGATGGCGTGTCGTCACTGAAATGGTGATTGTAATGCCTCCAGGGATAGCTGCTCCCCATCATGTGAAAGAGGGATTAAGAGGTGATGGATAGGCAGACCGATGTATGCAGAGTGACACACCCATGGTAAAGGGAATAGGGGAGTTCACATCCTTTCCACTTAGATGCTGT
Organism: Oncorhynchus mykiss; assembly: GCF_057628025.1. Lineage (NCBI taxonomy): Eukaryota > Metazoa > Chordata > Actinopteri > Salmoniformes > Salmonidae > Oncorhynchus > Oncorhynchus mykiss. The sequence continues at coordinate 22,569,297 of NC_143025.1, forward strand.
TCACACCAGTCATGGTAAATAGCTTTGTGTGTTATTAGACATTTTTTTATGCCTTTTTTATTGCTCGGTGCTCGGTACAAATCATGCCATTGGAGGGTATTCAGACGTGCGTCTCTGGAGGACTGAGAGAGAGGAACAGCCATCCAACTAGCTCAAAGGCCTGTGGACATGCCAGACAAATCTGACCAAACTGTCCTTGTGGACCCATCACAGATACTTAGATAGATATTAAATCAGCCAGTTGCACCCCTTAACCGCTCAGGCATTCACTGGGGCATTCACTATGAGAATGGAACAAAATAACCCACCAATGCATCATAGATAAAGGACCTCAATGCAAAGCATCTTAGATCATGGAGGAGGCTGTGGGATCAGCGAGGAAGGAAGGAGGGGTCACACAGTGTTCTGTATGTTTTATTCAGTAAATTATTCTAATCCTGTCTGGCTGCGACCTCCTCCCTCCTCCCCCTTCCTCTGCTGTGTTTGTCTCTGGGGTAATTGGTGGTGTCTCGGGGGCCTGGCCTTGTGCAAACAGCCCTGTCCCTCTGATAGATGCAGTGTGAACCCAGTGCTCTTAATGGCTGGATGCCCATGGAAGCGCCAGCGATTTCACAGCTGGAAAAATCTGTCCCTCAGCGACATGAAGATAGACATTGCATAGGAGTTGCATTATGTCTGTTTCATAATATGTTTTCTGCTTATGTCATTCCCTACACCTCGAAGTCTAAGAGTTCAAATCATGTTTTAGCTGTTGACCAAGGTGAGTGCTTAGAGCTGGAGGTGGGTATTTCTTTAGGTCTTCAACCTGAGGAACAGTGTACCAATTCAACACTTCAGTAGATACAGAAGAGACACAAGTAGCATTGAAGCCAGATTATTGTTATGTAAATGTCCTTTAACCTAAATGTTCCTTGAGCTAGAAGCCAAAACAAATTTCTCCTCAGCCTCTGGAGAGGCTTTATGCAGACTGCAGAGTCAGAGGCGCTCAGGGAATAGTCTCTCCTTGCCTGGCTGGTCTGCCAGGAGCTCTGTTCTGACTTTTGTGGGGCTGAAAAGTTACCAGTAGGGCTGTGACGATACCAGTATCGCAAAAAAACATTTAATGGAACATTTTTATACACGAGGCTGACCAAACTTTTTAGTCCTTTAAATACCTGATGTATGTAAAATATTGTGTTCTATAGCTTGGAAAATAAATGTCACCCAGGATGACAACATAATGATGCTTGTTTCCAACATTAGGGCTGTTTTCCTAAAGAAGTTACATCCGCTCCGTGATTTGTTTCCTTGCCACGATACTAACGAGTATCGCGATACTGGTATCATCCCGGCTCTAGCTACCAGACCCGTTGAGTCCTGTTGTGCTGTGTTTGTGTCTCTCACCCAAACTCTACCCACTGTCTCTCTCTGTCACTCTCTTTCGCTCTCTCTGGTACTATATTTTTCGGAAATTCTTTCTTTTCATTGCACATTTGTTTTCCTTTCTCTCTTTAACCGTTGTCTTGTCTATCACTCAGAGTTATGGTTATGGTGTGATGACTTCCGGCGCCGACAGAGATGGCCGCCTCGCTTCGCGTTCCTAGGAAACTATGCAGTTTTTTGTTTTTTTACGTGTTATTTCTTACATTAGTACCCCAGGTCATCTTAGGTTTCATTACATACAGTCGAGAAGAACTACTGAATATAAGATCAGCGTCAACTCACCATCAGTACGACCAAGAATATGTTTTTCATACAGGAACTCAAATCCTTCTGTTCACCTGATTTAGAATTCCTCACAATCAAATGTAGACCGCATTATCTACCAAGAGAATTCTCTTCAATTATAATCACATGTTTCGTATTGCGTCAGACAACAACATTGACGAATACGCTGATTCGGTGTGCGAGTTCATTAGAACGTGCGTTGAAGATGTCGTTCCCATAGCAACGATTAAAACATTCCCTAACCAGAAACCGTGGATTGATGGCAGCATTCGCGTGAAACTGAAAGCGCGAACCACTGCTTTTAATCAGGGCAAGGTGTCTGGTAACATGACCGAATACAAACAGTGCAGCTATTCCCTCCGCAAGGCTATCAAACAAGCTAAGCGTCAGTACAGAGACAAAGTAGAATCTCAATTCAACGGCTCAGACACAAGAGGCATGTGGCAGGGTCTACAGTCAATCACGGACTACAGGAAGAAATCCAGCCCAGTCACGGACCAGGATGTCCTGCTCCCAGGCAGACTAAATAACTTTTTTGCCCGCTTTGAGGACAATACAGTGCCACTGACACGGCCTGCAACGAAAACATGCGGTCTCTCCTTCACTGCAGCCGAGGTGAGTAAGACATTTAAACGTGTTAACCCTCGCAAGGCTGCAGGCCCAGACGGCATCCCCAGCCGCGCCCTCAGAGCATGCGCAGACCAGCTGGCCGGTGTGTTTACGGACATATTCAATCAATCCCTATACCAGTCTGCTGTTCCCACATGCTTCAAGAGGGCCACCATTGTTCCTGTTCCCAAGAAAGCTAAGGTAACTGAGCTAAACGACTACCGCCCCGTAGCACTCACTTCCGTCATCATGAAGTGCTTTGAGAGACTAGTCAAGGACCATATCACCTCCACCCTACCTGACACCCTAGACCCACTCCAATTTGCTTACCGCCCAAATAGGTCCACAGACGATGCAATCTCAACCACACTGCACACTGCCCTAACCCATCTGGACAAGAGGAATACCTATGTGAGAATGCTGTTCATTGACTACAGCTCGGCATTCAACACTATAGTACCCTCCAAGCTCGTCATCAAGCTCGAGACCCTGGGTCTCGACCCCGCCCTGTGCAACTGGGTACTGGACTTCCTGACGGGCCGCCCCCAGGTGGTGAGGGTAGGCAACAACATCTCCTCCCCGCTGATCCTCAACACTGGGGCCCCACAAGGGTGCGTTCTGAGCCCTCTCCTGTACTCCCTGTTCACCCACGACTGCGTGGCCACGCACGCCTCCAACTCAATCATCAAGTTTGCGGACGACACTACAGTGGTAGGCTTGATTACCAACAACGACGAGACGGCCTACAGGGAGGAGGTGAGGGCCCTCGGAGTGTGGTGTCAGGAAAATAACCTCACACTCAACGTCAACAAAACTAAGGAGATGATTGTGGACTTCAGGAAACAGCAGAGGGAACACCCCCCTATCCACATCGATGGAACAGTAGTGGAGAGGGTAGCAAGTTTTAAGTTCCTCGGCATACACATCACAGACAAACTGAATTGGTTCACTCACACAGACAGCATTGTGAAGAAGGCGCAGCAGCGCCTCTTCAACCTCAGGAGGCTGAAGAAATTTGGCTTGTCACCAAAAGCACTCACAAACTTCTACAGATGCACAATTGAGAGCATCCTGGCGGGCTGTATCACCGCCTGGTACGGCAACTGCTCCGCCCTCAACCGTAAGGCTCTCCAGAGGGTAGTGAGGTCTGCACAACGCATCACCGGGGGCAAACTACCTGCCCTCCAGGACACCTACACCACCCGATGTCATAGGAAGGCCATAAAGATCATCAAGGACATCAACCACCCGAGCCACTGCCTGTTCACCCCGCTATCATCCAGAAGGCGAGGTCAGTACAGGTGCATCAAAGCTGGGACCGAGAGACTGAAAAACAGCTTCTATCTCAAAGCCATCAGACTGTTAAACAGCCACCACTAACATTGAGTGGCTGCTGCCAACACACTGACACTGACACTGACTCAACTCCAGCCACTTTAATAATGGGAATTGATGGGAAATGATGTAAATATATCACTAGCCACTTTAAACAATGCTACCTTATATAATGTTACTTACCCTACATTATTCATCTCATATGCATACGTATATACTATACTCTATATCATCGACTGTATCCTTATGTAATACATGTATCACTAGCCACTTTAACTATGCCACTTTGGTTACATACTCATCTCATATGTATATACTGTACTCGATACCATCTACTGTATCTTGCCTATGCTGCTCTGTACCATCACTCATTCATATATCCTTATGTACATATTCTTTATCCCCTTACACTGTGTACAAGACAGTAGTTTTGGAATTGTTAGTTAGATTACTTGTTATTACTGCATTGTCGGAACTAGAAGCACAAGCATTTCGCTACACTCGCATTAACATCTGCTAACCATGTGTATGTGACAAATAAAATTTGATTTGATTTGTCTCGCTTTGTTAGAAGTGTCCTAACAGGGCTCTATGTGCCCAAAATCTTTATCTAAAGTTGGTCAGTGTTATACAGATAAAGGTTTTAATCTTTAGCCAACATTATTCACAATTACTATATTCTGGTTGAGTCAATTCTTAGGTTATCTGGAGCCAGTTTGAAGCAGAGTATACCCTGTGAAACCATCAGATCACCTCCCATGCTTGGTGTGAGAGCAAGGATTCCCCTGTTATCACCCCAGACTAATTCGATAAGCAATGACCATGTCGGCTGTTAGCGGGGAGTTGTAAAAAGAGGGATACTTGGTGTCCAGCCCATTGTTCCAGATGTTTCTGGGAGGGGATCGGGGAGAGAGAGAGGAGAGGCACACAGCTCATCTGGCCCTCTGGGAGCCATTTCACTTCTGTCTCTTATTACTTCATTAAAAGCAGACGTGACTGGGTTTGTTTCTGTGGGCCGGCCCAGCCTGGCCCAAACAGAGCAGGCTGTCTCTTCAAAGCAGCCAGAGGCTGGGAACATCTATCAGAAAGGTGGGGAGGGGAGTGGAAACCTAAGGAGTCAATGTAAGCACTTTGAGGTGGCTAAGAGCTCAATGTGAGAGAGAAAAGTGATTTACAGGATTACATGTGTTTTATGGCCGCTGTACCTGAGGGGAGAGAGAACGTTCACAACGTTCACAGACAGTGCCAGTGTGCTTGTTTTTTTAACCCTGACTGGGACCCTGCTCGCCTCTATAACTAACAAATCACACGCAAGAGATTATATTATGACTGTTAGATTTTCCCCATGTGTACCAAGGTTAATTTGAAAGGGAGGAATCTTCCGCCCCAAAGAAGGATCTCATTTGATTTCCTGAAGAAGGCATTAACCTTCCTTTTTGGAGTTTTTTTCAAATGTCCTCTACTTTGAAATAATAAAGAATCCTCCATGGATTTCAGAAAGCCTGGATTTATTTGCTGTGATAGCTGCCCTGGTGAGGTCGAAGTCGAGGCTTGATCTGGCTGACATTGCATTGGTTCCTTTTGACCCGGTCTGGACCAGAATCATGTTCTGAATAATGCAGGAAATACACTGTGGGTTTTCACAACATTGCAGCATCTGTCTTAAAACATTAGCTATGTTGGCCTAGCCAAGTGTCTATCATAGTACAGCGTAAAATCCCGAGATAACGTGTAGAAAGAAAGAGAGGAGAGAAAATTCTGCAGTTGAAATCAGTTCTTGACTGTTTATCCCAGTTGGTGGGTCAATTAATCATGTGGAATTAGCATCATTGAAAAGCACACTCAGCAAATTGAGGTTGAGGCTGACTACTTTTACACAGTTCTCTTTTTTCTATGATAATTTATGCATGAGATTTATCTTCTACGATCAAGTAATGTGCACGCTCCCCGTGCCCTGTAGGTTCTCATTAAAAATGATTTATGTATCTTTTAGTTATTAAGATTTGTAAGATATGTATTTTTGTGCATGACAATATTTTATTTTTTGTCTGTTTAAATATTACTGACTAGCCATGAGACTGGGGGTGTAACGGTTCACCAAACCCACAGTTCCGTATGTACAGTATCAGACCTCAGGATAAGACCCAGAGAGTTTGAATCACAGATGTTTATTAACAAAACAGGGGGCAGGCAGATGACAGGTCAAGGGCAGGCAGAGGTCAGTAATCCAGGGCAGAGTCAATAAGGTACAGAATGGCAGACAGGCTCAGGGTCAGGACAGGCAGAGGTCAGTAATCCAGGGCAGAGTCAATAAGGTACAGAATGGCAGGCAGGTTCAGGGTCAGGACAGGCAGAGGTCAGTAATCCAGGGCAGAGTCAATAAGGTACAGAATGGCAGGCAGGTTCAGGACAGGCAGAGGTCAGTAATCCAGGGCAGTGTCAGACAGGTACAGAACGGCAGGCAGGCTCAGGGTAGGCAGAGGTCAGTAATCCAGGGCAGTGTCAGACAGGTACAGAACGGCAGGCAGGCTCAGGGTCAGGACAGGTGAAACAGATCAGGGTGTGACATACATTGTCTTCAGAAAGTTTCTTGACTTTTTCCACATTATGTTGTGCTACAGCCTGAATTTCAAATGGAATTAATTCTGATTGTTTTGTCACTGGCCTACCCCCATAATGTCAAAGTGGAATTATGTTTTACAAATTAATTTAAAAACCCAACACAAAACAGGCTACCTAAATATGGTTCCCAATCAGAGACAATGACTAACACCTGCCTCTGATTGAGAACCATATCAGGCCAAACATAGAAATAGACAAACCAGACACACAACATAGAATGCCCACCCAGCTCACGTCCTGACCAACACTAAAACAAGGAAAACACATACGAACGATGGTCAGAACGTGACAATTTTTGAATGACTACCTTCATTTTTGAATGACTATTTTAATTTCTGAATAACTACCTCATCCCTTTAAGGTCCTTCAGTCGAGCAGTGAATTTCAAACACAGATTCACACCACAAAGACCAGAGAGGTTTTCCAATGCCTTGCAAAGAAGGGCATCTTTATGGTATTGTGTGTAGATGGGTGAGAAAAAATATATATGTAATCCATTTTGAATTCACGCTGTAACACAACAAAATGTGGAATAAGTCATGCGGTATTAATACTTACTTGCCGCTTTTTGGGGTAACAGTTTGGTTTCGGTACAGCACGAAAACTAAATGCCATTCACAATGCTCCTGGCATTGTCTGATGCCGCGTTTTGAACCATGTAGAAGTCGGAAATACCAGTTGGATGCATTCATGTGATTTGAACTCGTTGAGAAACACTGATTGGCTAATGGCCAACAAGCTGCCTCAACCATCAACTACATGTACAGCTATCATGCTTGTAAACAAATTATAGAGTTCAGAAACCACATTAATAGATTACTTTTTATAATGTTTTGTTTTTGGATTTAACTACCAGAAATGACATTTCCTTGGTAGGTGACATCAGAGGTCGTCACCATGTGGGAGAAGTGGGTGCTAAGGATGATAGACGAGTTTCCCAGTAGTAATTACCAGTTGGAGGGCCGTTCAAATGGATTTCCACTTCTACCTTGGTTACGAATGCACCATGACACTTCCTCCTTCGGTGCCAGATGTGCACTTGTTACTCTGTAGCCTAGTACATCTCCCACTCCATGGTAATGTGATTGGCTATCACTGTTAAGTAAGCACAACACAGGGTGCATTGGCCAATTCATTGAACATTTTGGCTTTGGCTTGCTTATATAGAGTGGGTACTATCTGTTTGCTGAAATGGGTGGAAGAGGGAAGTTTGTAAAGTGTCTCGAGAACTTTCACGAGGGGCTGCCTGAAACCCCCTATTCTCAATCACAGAAAATGGGCACATAAACATGACTATAAACCAAAGGCCATAAAAAATATAAACATAGCCATATTATCACTCTTGTAATTGATTTGGCCCGGTCAGAATCAGCTGATTGAATGCAGAGGGGTAGACAATGTGTTGTTGTGTCTTTGTGTTTCCAACTTGCACCGGTATACTGGGGTGATGTTGGCGTAAATCGTACAGAACTAGTTCCTGGCTGCGCCTCCCAAAAGGACAGTTTGAAATGCTCCAGTTAAGATTTTAATTTTGATTAACATGCGCATAGGCTTTAGTTGTTTGAACAGAATAGCCTGAAATGTTTTTTCAGCTCAGATTTATTTAAGAGGTATAGGCCAGCGTAGTCATAACCTAGTGTTTTTTTTATATTCATTCGGGTACACAGTGAGGACCATTTGGTAAGAATACGTGTACCGTACCAACCCTACATGTGACCCATGAGTCTTAAATACCTACATATGTGAGTCTGCCAACACACACTCGCACACACATACATTAAGTTAGAATAAAAGCCCCCACCAGTAGGTTTGTTGAGTCCCTCTAGGATGGTTGACGAGAGAGCTTTTTCAGTAATTCTTCATGAACAGACTAGCAGAGGTTTTAATGAGCTAACACTGTTGTTATGAAGAGCATCCATCCTACAAAAAAGCAAATTAAGAAGCAATCACAAACACAGGAAGCCAATTAATGGTACCGTAAAGGCTTAATGTTCTCCAGACACACACATATAGATGGGTATAATCACCATATAGATGTGTACAATCACACACACACACACACACACACACACTCACTCACTCACTCACTCACTCACTCACTCACTCACTCACTCACTCACACACACACACACACACAATTGCTGTCATGCAATTAGAACATTTGATGCTGATGTGATTGTATGTAAACACACAGCGCAGTGTAAAGTACATGTCTGCCTGCCCATGTGTTATTACACGGCCTAGTACTAGTACCAATTGTCCCAGTGGGTATCATACAATATTAATTTGAAAGGAGACATTAAACATGTAATTATAATAAAACCAGAAGATTATGATATGGAGAGAGGTAAAGTTTGAGCAAGAAAATATGAAACTAGAGAAAAGGCAAAAATATGAAAAGATAGGTATAGAGCGATTGAATAAGGAATTTGTAGGCCTATACAATTGCAATGACACCTCAGAAGATCCCAGAACCAGGTCTTTTGTGTTTTCCAGATCTTTTCAATGACACTACATACAATATGCTCACATTCAGATTTTCAGAGTGATTTCCAACAGAGCAGTACAAATGAATATACTATTCGAAAAAGACAATCACTTGTTAGTCAGTGTAAAATATGAATATAGCCACATACAGTACCAGTCAAACGTTTGGACACACCTACTCATTCTACAATGTACAATAATAGTGAAGACATCAACACATCACATATAGAATCATGTAGTAACCAAGGAAGTGTATAACAAATCAAAATATTTTGTATATTTGAGATTCTTCAAAGTAGCCACCCTTTGCCTTGATGGAAGCTTTGCAAACTATTGGCATTCTCTCAACCAATTCACTTGGAATGTTTTTCTTACAGTCTTGAAGGAGTTCCCACATATGTAGAGCACTTGTTGGCTGCTTTTCCTTCACTCTGCGGTCCAACTCATCCCTAACCATCTCAATTGGGTTGAGGTCGGGTGATTGTGGAGGCCAGGTCATCTGATGCAGCACTCCATCACTCTCCTTCTTGGTCAAATAGCCCTTACACAGCCTAGAGGTGTGTTGGGTCATTGTCTTGTTGAAAAACAAATGATAGTCCCACTAAGCGCAAAGAAGATGGAATGGTGTATTGCTGCAGAATGCTGTGGTAGCTATGCTGGTTATGTGTGCCTTGAATTCTAAATAAATCACTAACATTGTCACCAGCAAAGCACCCCACACCATCACACCTCCTCCTCCATGCTTCACAGTGTGAACTACACATGAGGGGTCATCCGTTCACCTACTCTGCATTTCACAAAGACACAGCGGTTGGAACCAAAAATCTCAAATTTCCACCTGTCTAATGTCCATTGCTTGTGTTTATTCGACCAAGCATGTCTTATCTTCTTTTTGGTGTCCTTTAGTTGTGGTTTCTTTGCAGCAATATGACAATGAAGGCCTGATTCGCACAGTCTCCTCTGAACAGTTAATGTTGAGATGTATCTGTTATTCGAACTAAGTGAAGCTGTCACGCCTGCTCCCGCTCTCCGTCCATGGCGCTCTAGGGTGCCAGGCTGCCCAATATTATGCACTCCTGCCACCATCATTACGCAGACCTGCTTCCCTCG